>NC_081289.1:42586039-42915514 GCF_030490865.1 Poecile atricapillus | reverse complement strand
TTAGGAATTCTACATGTATGTGTTGCTTTCTTCCTTTCTTGGAAGTATACATTAACTCGAACTTAGGTCCATACTCCAGTTCTGATGTTTGAATGTGGAAGTTCATAAGTCTAAATACTCTTCAAGACTGCTATGCCCTGAACAGACTCAGCATACAGAAAATCATAATGAGTTATTGGGTCTGAATCTTCTGAATAAATTTCAAGCTTGCAATTTTTTAACTATCTGAGATCTGGAAATGCTGTGTAGCAGGGAACAGCACCTGATCATGTGCAATTGAAGAAGAAACCCTTTTCAGAATGGCCTGTCAGACTATACAAGGATCATCCATGAAATGATAAGTGTGTGTTTTAACTGTGGGACCTGTAGCTTGTGAGATCTAATGTCTGCTGTCTGTCAGCAGCGTGTTAACCCACCACTGTGACATTTTGTCCAGTCCTTCAGGATGCAGCCTGTGTTTTGACAGTTTTGTTGGTTTGTTTTTTTTTCTGGATCAGAATAAATTCTGGTGCCATCCCTTTGAAATACTACCTACTAGATGCAGTAAGTATATTTGTTAAAAAGAAAAGTGTAGGGAAGCTCATTGTAGGATGGACAAATGCGATGTTTTGAAAACAATGTACAAGAGTATAGTCAACTGAGACACAATCTTGATCATGTCAAGTGATTTAATTAAATCAGTGGAGAGAACCCCACAATTCTAGTGTGTTCAATTTGCTTTTGAAAGAACAGATACAATTGTCCTGTCACATCTTTGATAACTGGAGCACTGAAGAAAACTACGTAAGCAGTGTAGCTAAGCTAACAGTAGAAGCTGAAGTTCCTTGACAGCTCTGGAGATGAGATAAAGAGGTTCTCTGAAGTACCACATCTAGGGTGATATTTCATCCTGCAGCATGGAAGATAACCTGTTACCTTTTGTGAATGACACCCTCCTCCCTCTCCAGCATGTGAGAACATAATCCTTTTTCTGGACAAAAACAAACAAAAGGACCCCAAACCACAATTAAAACTCTTAACTATTGCAAGAAAACTGGGTTTCATGCTGCTTGTAAAATTCTGTATCCATCCTGTGTTTGTCTCCTATAGCTGAATTAACTATATTCAACCATACTTTTCTGTTTGATAAGATAATCATTTCAGTATCTTCTGTGTGTATTTAAGAACCTCATGTTGTGTAGGCATACTTCAATATTTTCAGGTAATTGTTTTCTCTTTTTGTTCTTGCCTTTGATAAGAAGGATTAGTACTTAATAAATTGCAGTGATCTGTGGCTTAACACTGATAAAACCTGGTTTTAAGAAACACTATTACTGATGTTTGAGGCAAGTCTTCAGCCTTACCAGGTTCATCAAATTCACATCTAAAGGTCCTTTGGGCTGTCTTGTAGCCCATGGTGATGATACTTGGAATTCCTTTTGCAATAATATATTAGTAATTCAAGGGGCATAGAAAGCTCTACTACAATCTCTTCAATGTTCATTTTGAAGCCAGTGCAAGAGACACTTCTTCCATCATAGTCTGATGAAGGGGTTGATGAAAGCACCTATGTTTAGCTGCTGCTGCTCTTGGAATCTGGAATGATGCAGTGATAGTCAGTTTAAGGTGGTAAAACAAAATACATTATGAATTAAATAAAAAGTAACTTCCTTTTCTTTTAAGTGCTCAGTAATCCCCAAGGGGAATTTATCAAAGTCCTGAATTTTTTCTTCCCAGTGACTTACTGCACAGTTTTGTGCCTCTGCTTTCAGATTTCATCTTTACCTCTCTCTTTTCGTCTTGAAAGCATTACTCCTTAGACCTGTGTAGAAAAAGGTGTGAGATACATAGTTAACTAGTGTGCAACTTAGACTGTTTTCCTGCAAGGATGTCTGCTTATGCCCTTATCATGAATATTTTGTATGCTCCACACCAATGTAACTTTTCAAATAATCAGTACTGTATTCTGAATAGCTTTGTCAGTGAAACTTCCTCTTGGGGGAGGGGGAGAATCAGTTCTTACTTCTTGTAACGAAGTTCAAGAGATACCAGTTAACTATGCTATTTTCAGTTTTGTTGTGCAGGTACAGCATTAACTTGCCAGTGTCTTCTCTAAGCTCTCTTTTTGGTACCATTTCTGGTATACATATTAAGGCTTATTATTGTTCTAGCCTTAATTTCACACCTTACTGATTTCCACGGTAATTTTTTCCCTTATACATGAAACGCTCCATCTAAGTTGCAAAGATTACTTTTAGTTTACCATGATTTTGAAGTTTTTTTGAGAAAAGAGAGACTTCATCTTTATTTTCATATGCTGCACTGCTCTGGGCACACATCTCTACCAGTAGGATGTTACATTGTTAGAAGCAGTTTAGTCTTGTGCTGGTGGTAGGCTCTGGCTGAAGTTATCTCAGTATAAGCACCTGAGATCTTCCAGTCGAAAGGACATCAGAGTTATTAGAAACTGGAACAGACAAAGCTTGGTTTATATAGGTAACTACACTAAAGGGTGAATCTCCCATTTAGTTACTTTAGCTCAGTGGTGTAGCTGCTTCCATAAATATCAGTATGTATTTTTTATTTAGTTCATAAAAAGCTTGCAGAAATGTAGATCCGCTGGGTCCAGGATCTCTGCAAATAACCTCACCATTTGTTATCCTTAGATTAAAACCATGTGCTGAATAAACCTAGCTGTAAACAATCAGCACATAATTTCCTCAACCCCACACCTTTCCAGGTCCAGGTCCATGACTAGGCTACCCCAGACCACCTTCTCCAATATGGTGTGGTGCCCCAGTGTACAATATGCTGGTGACATTTCACCCCACCCTTGATCTGCTGGAGCCAACCTCCATGAGTAAGGTAAGTCCATGTATTTTTCAATGTTGCTTAGTTCTGTAAAGTTTTTGTTGTATACCCTATGTATAATTTTTAATAAGGGACAAAAAACTTTACAAAACCATGTGCTATTGAAAAAGGACTTGTCCTTAAACTATAGGAAGCTCAGAGGTAGATGCAGTGTCACCAGCATATTTAGAAATCTGTTCCCAAGAGAAGAACAGACAGGTGTTGGTGACTTGCACTCTGTGTGCATGAGGATTCTTAATAAGAACGTTTTTAGTTATTTGGGGAACTTGCAGTAGGCTTGATATTAGAATTTGATGCTACCTTTTCTAATTTTGAGTTGGTGATTGTATTTTATTTGTCTTGGGAATTTACATAAGAAGCAGGTTTTCTATGCTGTATCTCCAGTGAGCTTTCTCTTGGTTAGTGCTTGTCTTTCACGAGCAGCGTCTTTCACATGACTTAATTTTGTCTGTGTGACATGTTTTTTGTTTGGGTGGCATACAGAAGAGCAGCAGTGTTCATATATTTTGGATGTAGTTTCAAAATTTTAAAAGATCAGCAATAAGAATCACAAGACATCTGCCCAATACAGAGACTTTTGACCCTTGGAATGTAACATCTTGAATATGTCACATTCTTCTGAAGTAGGGATTGCAAAGGAGAATCATTAGCAGCAGTTTGGAACGTCATTTTTTCTTGTTGAGATTTTTTAACCTTATGTTTAAACTCTTGAATCCACTTATCTCAATCTTCAAAGTAAAACTTCCTTCAAGCCTTGAAAGCTGTTTTACTAGGCTATCCCCTTTTGGTTGCTGCTTTGTTAGCCCTTCTCAAGGCATATGGAGCTGCCCTATCTGAATCTGAAATGCTCCTTGATTCCATTTCTCATGGTACAGTCTTCTCTTGTGACTCCCACAAGTAGAATTTGCGAGCTTCAGAGAAGTTAATATTTCTTTTAGGATTTCGGAAGGTATTTCGTGGCACAATTCAGCTTTGAGTTACTCTGTTATTTTTGACTTTCATTTTTATTCTTACATCTGTTTTTTCTTCTAGTATGTTTCATTTTAGATTTTTAGAAGCTTTCGATCATGTGTGATCATTTAGGGCTACAAAAGCCCTGTCCTTGTAGAGCATTCTTGACATGTTACTGCACTACAGATGCAATGCAACATCCATCTTAAGGTTTCCCTATTTATTAGCCAGGTGGGCAGAAAATTGTCCCAAAAAAATGGAAGAAATGAAAATCGATCAGGCACTTAGATTTGTATTGGTATCTTCCAGTTCCAAAAATTTACTCCAGGTGTTATGTGTATCTGTCTTTTCGTGGAGATGTAATATCAATATCCTGAATTCCTTCCATGTGGCCTGGTTATTAGAGTGTCTTAAATGTAGAAGTTTTAGGTATAAAAAATTCAGCTAAATATGGTATGTTTTCTTCAGTGTGGTGGAAGACTGAAAAACTTAATTTGCTTGAATTCTTTCATATATGAAGGAAACTTTCTTCTGAGTAAAACTAGAAAGGTATTAAAGCATAAAGCATTTCTTAACTCAATGGTATTATGCTTGTCAATAATTATTATTTAATTATTTTTTTTTTTAGCATTTCATCTAGATAGAAGAAATTCACCACCAAACAGCTTGACACCATGTCTAAAGATTCGCAATATGTTTGATCCAGTTATGTAAGTAAAACCAGTTATCTATCTGTATTTCTGCATTCCTTTGGAAGAGTCCATTTCTTACCTCTGAGTGGGGTTTGGAAGAAGTGAAGAAACATGAACATGTTAAAAAATAGCCAACAGGTTGTAAAAAGAAAAAAAAAGTATTTCTCTTAACCTCTATGAGAAGACATAAAAAATCTTAACTGTCTGTCTTCTGTGCTTCATTGTATTGCTGTGTGTCTCTGGCTCACTTCTTGAAGGATGTGGTATATAGTCAAACTGTTTGGAGCAATGACTGATCTTTCTCCATTAATTAAATTTGTAAATGTTCAATTGTATCATCTGACAGAAGAGACTCATGTGGCCTGACAAGTAAGTTTTTAAAGTGTTGTTAAATATTCTGGAGTATTTGGACTGCTACAGAGCTTGCACAGAGTTTGCATTTAAAAGGCTGAATTTAAATCACTTTCTACTTTATGGCACTGTGACTGCCTAATTTTGAAGCAAACGGATTTTTGCTCTGGGAACAAATTAGTGCTGTGTACTGGCTTGTAATGCTCATGTAATTCTCAATGTACTGTGTATGAATAAGTAAAAAGCCTTGTTTCATGTGTCAGGAGTTAAGGAAAAATAATTAATTTTTTGTAGTCTTTTAAATCTTCATCTGCCTCTGCTATTCTGTTACATCCCCTTTGGCTCTGGACTAGATCATGCTAGGAGTTGAGAACTAACACATATGTTACACCAGATAATCCTGTCTAATCTTGAAAGTTTCTTTGTCCACTGTCAAGAGATACAGGGACTCCAGTAACTTCTCTGGAGTAAATTATTCCTTAATATGATTATACAAGGGAAAAATGCAGATGCTATGTCTTACAGGGTAAATGTGAGATGCTACTTGGGACTGAAGAATATAAGAAGTTGAGTGGAAAATAAAACCTGTTGATTAGGACAGGAAATAGGGGAGGACACCAGAGTATGGACACAAATAATTGCAAAGTTTGGATGTATTTCTTCAGCCTTTTTTCTAGCCACACTTAATTAGTTCCTTGCCTTATTAACTGAAGAGCTGTAAGTTAATGTAGCTGAAGACAGTGTTACCCCCAGCCTAGAGAGGTACTCTAAAAACCTTTTCTCAACAGCTTTAAGACTTAATGACTGGTTGAAGACATTAGCTTCTGTGGCTTCTATAATAATTTTCAGGTTGCTGTAGGGGGAGCAAGACTGAAGGTTTAGGTGTTGTTCTTCAAGCAAACTGATCCTCCTGTAGGAGGACTAAATAAAACATGGGATTTGCAGAGAATTTTAAGTGATATAGACATCCTTATTGTCCTTGCTTTAAAGAAGACTTTGTGAGCTGTATTAGTTATAGGTTAGTCTGAGTGGTACTGAAAAAGTCCATTCCTGAAGCTTCACTGTAATATTTATTGGTATATTGTTGCACAATGTTAGCAGTTCAAAATGTCTGCTGTTAATGGAACTAATTACTGAGGTGTTATTTTTGTCAGAGCAAGCTCCCTTTTTAGCCTATATCTTTGCTGTAAGCTTCACTGTTTTTCAGTATTGACCCAGTCCATGCCCAGCAGGTGCATTAAAAAGCCCCCACATTTATAGAGTAGGAGTTGTTGTGTTTTGACACTTGTCTTTAGTGCTTATATCCAGTCAGCTATTTTGAACATTGTGACTTCTAATACTTTGACTTTTTGTAGATCTTTTCTTTTGGAAGTTGACTTAGTTCCATTACTGGACTGCTGAATTACATTCATAGTGGGATACTTCATCCAGTTCCATATTGTATTCCCTAGTGCATTCTTCTGTGAGCTGTCTTTGAGAGGACAATTGCTTAAGGAAATAGCTCTTATCATACCCTTGGAGTTATCTCAAAGAAAACACAAACAGTAATACAAAGTGCAAGACAAACTGTATTATTAATCTGCTTGTGTCATTGGAGGAAGGAGGCTTATGTTCTTGTCCCAGAACTGAAAGGGATGAATACTTCCACTGACCACCTAAAACACAGAATGTACCAGTGTCTGTGATTAGATTGTCAAGTATTGTTTTGACTTTTGCTGTGGGTGCAAGGTATGTTTAACAAAACTAGTTTTAGCTGCTCTTTAAGTGACCGTATACTAACAGTAATTACTGAATTCTTTTCAGCAATACACTAGTAGCTGTTAGAAGCAGCCCCATGAAACCAGTCTTTTTTTCTTGTCTTGAGAATCATGTGGGAATATACCAGTTAATTTGTTTTTATTAATGTTATCACAGCAAATAATCATCTTTCTACAGCCAAAAGTTTGGGAGGACTCATATCAAGGGAACAACTTGTCCAACTTGTTCACTTGTACATTGTGAACGCTCACATCACAGCAGCAGACTTGTTGTGTGTTCCAGACATTTACTCTGCAAGGCAGAAATGTTTTTTAACTATCAGTCTAAGCATCACTTATATAAGCCCATTTTAGGACAATACCCCACCCCCCAAACAGAAGTTTTGCCTTTTGATTTGTAGGGTTGAATTTTCTAAAGTGGGCTGTAGGAGCAAATTTACAGTGTATTCAGTAGGAAAAATACTAAATCTGTCCTGAGGTATTTACCTGAAAATTATGGCAAGTTACAGAGAAACCAGACTCAGTGGGGAAGTATGAGAATGTTGTGAATGTTAAAAAAATTATGTAATCCATTAAATCTTTCATTGTTCGCCTAGGGAAATAGGTGATCACTGGCATCTAGCAATTCAAGAAGCAATCTTGGAGAAATGTAGTGATAATGATGGAATTGTTCATATTGCCGTAGACAAAAATTCACGTGAGGTGAGTGACTTTCCAGTAACGTCTTAATACTTTGTTAATCCTTTTCAGCTGGACTTGCAAAAAACCTAAACCCTCTCTCTCTTACTTAGGGCTGTGTATATGTCAAGTGTCTCTCCCCGGAGTATGCTGGAAAGGCTTTCAAGGCATTACATGGCTCTTGGTTTGATGGTAAGGAATGGGAGTTTATAATAAAACATAGGTAGAAATTACCCATGGGTGCAGAAGATGGGTGCAGTTGGACTTTTAAATGTTGAAGTGTTTTGTATGTAAAGTATTGAGCAGTAAAAAAAGAAAAAAAGTAAACTAATTTTGATATAATGACATATTTCTGTTTTACATCCTGAAGCAAAATGCAATAATACTGAACTGGAAGGTTTCTCTTTTCCTATTTCTTTGCCTCGCAGGAAAGCTGGTAACAGTAAAATACCTGCGACTAGATCGGTATCATCATCGTTTTCCCCAGGCTCTTACTTGTAACACTCCACTGAAGCCATCAAACAAACACATGAACTCTATGTCACATCTGCGTCTTCGGACAGGCACAACTAATTCTCAGGGAAGTTCCTGAGAAAACTTTCTACAACTGCTAGGACTGTTACTTGCAACAGGAATGTTCCTGTTTGGCTGCCGTCTTCCTTTTTTAGTGCTTTTTCTATGTAATACTTTAAAGAATTAAATAAAAGTTTGAACGTTCCAGAAGTCTTGTTTCCAAAGGGACTTAGCAATGAGGCAGTAATACTGAGCTGACAAAAAAGAAAAAAAAGTTGCTTCACAAAGTTTTCCGGGGCTATAGTAAACCGATGCATTTAAGTTTTGCATGAGGAATACCGATTTCATTATACATTTGCAGATGTGGTGACGTATTTTTGCACCAAGAAGTGTTTTTGATAATACAAAAGCATGGAGAAAAGAAGACTTCCTGTATTTCCATAGTTTCCTGTGAAATAATCTTGTGGGTATTTTGTAACAAGCAACCTACAGTTCCTGATGGTAAATAAGTTTAAAAAAAAAAAATTCAGTCAATATTAGTTTTTTGTTGCTGTATAAGAATCTTTTTCTGCAGCTGGGGTGTGGGGAAAGTGAATTTGGCATTAGTGGTTGCATATCAATGTGAGGGAAGATGAACTGATTGCGGATGTACTGGATTTTGTATATAAATGTAAATGCTGGTGGTGGCAAAAAGGGTTGTGTTCTGTGAAGATGTCTGCATTGAAGCAGCAAATAAGCTTCCTATTTTATTCAAAACCTATTGTTTTATATGGTTTTGGCTGTACCATGACAAGAGGCCAAATACCTAAAAGTGTTGGATACAGGTTAAATATCTTTTATAGGTTTTATATAAAATACCTGACTGATTTTGTGTGAAAGGTCTGATACCAATTGTAATGAATTCAAATTTGTGAGCAATAAAGAAGCAATTGGCAGATACTGGAAAAATATTTTGTGAAAAGCTGTATTTATTATTACAAGTGTCAGGGCTGTGACAAAATACCATTGGATTAAGTGACATTCCCAGTACATTATAACATATTTTAATGAACCATTTATCTGTTAAAATTTTAAAAGGTACATACTTCCTTGCAACAATTTTGGTTCATGCAAGCAAGTGCAGCTGACAGTAAATCTTGTGATTCCAAGCTTGTAAATTTACTAATGTTTACCTAGAAGTACAAAATTGTTGCTGAGAAGCTTAGTTGCAAATCTAAGATTATTGGCTTTACTAATCCCCACTCCTACAACAATTTTACCTAGTTATCCAGCTGGACATCCTGTAGGAGGTGAGACTGGAAGCACACCAGTCCCACAAATTTTACTGAAACTCACTTTACTTTGTAGATATGATGGATCTGCAGCATGAACTTGCACAAATAATGCACGTTTTTCTTACGGTTAAGTAAACATGATGCACACTATTCTGCAACAGGAAATCCTATTGTGCCTTACCTTTGTGCTTTTGTGGGCACCATGTTTATTATTGGAGAGTTTGTTAACCGAAAAATTTTAAATCCTCAGTTTTATGTCTCAGATGCTAATGAATGAGTATATATAATATATAATCAGCCATGCAGAATTCTACTTACCAAGGACAAGTACATATTTTTGATGGGTAAGTGGATTGTGCCAGGTCTGGTAGATTTTTGATGAGTTTTATTATATACATATATGTATATGTATAATATACATGTATATGTATTATATATATGTATATAAACTAATTTTGTTGTATTTGATGTGCATCATAGTGATTTGTTAACCTGACCTTAGTGACCCCATCTTGTGACCTGTTGCAAGAGTGAATGTAAAAATAGCTGTGGCATTTTAAAAGGTCGCCTCGATGCAAATGCATCTGTCTTGCTTCTAAGATATATTTCTTGTAAACACTGTACATTTTAATTGTAATATGTACTATTATGCAGCTTATTTTACATTAAACTGTTAAGTTGACCGATATCCCTTCCTGCAAGACAGGGGAATATGTATAATATCTGAACATTTGAGAAAAATCAGATGTTTGTTGTAACTTGTCACCCTATCCTGTAAAAACCAACAAAAAACCAAACCAGACTCGAATTAAAGATTTATTAGGGGTTTTTATATGTGTCTCACCTTCTAGATATTTGGGTGTCTCTGACTCAAATGCTTTTCTCATCTGGGGGTGGAGGGGGAGATCAATTTTTTACAGCCACCGAATTAATTTTTAGTATTTGTTCAGATGTGAACAGGTGCTGCTGTGAGCTGACACACACAGCTGAGTTTCACTTAACTCTCAGCTTGACTTTCGTCCTGATTCTATACACAGGGAGTGCAGAGACAGTAGCTTGATTCCGAAGTCGTGGACATACCATGTTGTCTCCCCTGCCAAAGGGCAGGGGTGAAGAGCCATAACCTTGTGCTTTCAGCCTCTTCCTTGTATTTTGAGATACAAAGAGTCATCAAAGGGGTGTTGATAGATTAACAGAAGAGACTGGCTTTTTTTTCTTGTCTTTATCTTAGGCTGCTTTAGAATTGTTTAAATGACAGGTTGAAGGTTTGGGGGGTAGGAGGAACAAAGAAAGGCGTGTAAGTCCATTATTTACAGTCAGTTGCCCCGCATACATATTCGCGTCGCGTGGGGAAGGGGAGCAGGAGGAGGAAGAGGTTCGATGTTCAGTTCCCTCCGTTTTGGCAGCTAGGCACGGTGGGCATTGGGCGCTGTCCTGGTTTCGCGGCCGGTGCTGAAGGCGGGAGCGGGCTCCGGTTGGGAGCCGTGGGCCGGAGCCGTGGGCGCTGAGAGCGCTGTCCCCGCTCCCGGCCGGCGCCGCGCAGGCAGCTGAGGGGCACGGCAGCCCGGCCGGGGCTCTCCTTGCAACCGCGGGAACGTCTCTTTAAAGGGGCGAGGAGCCGCTTCGTCGGCCTGTCCGAAGCGCACCCTTTAAGCCTTTAGGAGAGGGCGCTTCGGCTGTGCCTCGGCGGCGGGACGGGACAGGGTGCCGGCCGCCTCCCCGCGCTGCCGGGTCGTGCCGGGCGTGCGGCGGGAGTCTCCCGGCTCCATGTTCATATTTGGCGTTGGCCGCCGGTGCCCAGGAATTTCCCGTCATGCTCCCCGGGCGGCGGGCCCGTCACTGCGCTCCCGCGGGGCGGGGGGGCCGGGGCCGCTCGCTCGCTCCCTCGGGCCGCTCCCATGCGCGCTGCGCCGCCGCCGCTGCTCCCCGCGCTCTGCCTGGCGCTGGCGGCCGCCGCAGGAGCCGCAGGTAGGAGCCGCAGGTAGGAGCTGCGCCCCGCCCCCGCCTCCACACCGGCCCCGCTGCCGTGCCGCGGGGAGGGCGGGCCGGGGGCTGCGGCGGGGGCGAGGGGAGGAGCGGCCCCGGCGGCGCGGGGGGCCGGGCCGGGCCGGGCCGCACCTGCCGGGGCGGCGGCGGGAGCGGGTCGGCGCTGAGGGGGACCCCGCCGACCCTGCTGGCGGCCGAGAGCGGGGCTGGGGTCGGGGATCGCTCGGGTCGGTGATCGCTCGGGTCGTTGCCCGTGTCACGGAGCGAGCCCCTGACGGCGCTCGTCGCCCCCGCATCCCGGCCGCGTCCCGGCCGCATCCTGGCTGAGCCGCTCCTGCGGCCGCCGCAGCGCCTGGACCCTGGCGCAGCCCCTGGCTCCGGGTGTCCTGCGCCGACTGGAGCTCCCGGCTCAAACGGGGTGCACAGCAGAATAGCTGGCTCGGGGAAGCAGCGCTTGACCGAGCGCCTGATGAGTTCGGTTCAGCCGCTATCCCCAGCTCGGTAAATTGTGCGGCGCTGGGTCAAAAAAGGAGCTTAAACTTCTCAAATGAGCTCGCAATTTGGCTGTGTTGTTCCAAGGAAGCTCAATGTGTTCACTGACTGGGTTTGTTTGGCGTTATTCTGTCAGATACAATCGATGCAAAGGATAAAGTACAGTTTATTTCTTACTGTCCCCTGGCCGAGTAGATGTAGCTGTACTTGGTGCATCGTAATATTCCTGGAAACAGAAATGAGACTTAATTAAGCTTCCTGTAGTATTTGACAAATTAGCTATAAATGCTGTCTTTCCTGCTTGAGCTGAATTTTCAGTCATCACCCTCTTAGCACCAAGACTAAAAAGTCAGTAGTCCTGACTGCACTAAAAAGTGCAGTAATCCTAAACAAGCATAGCTGTGTATTAAAAATGCCAAATCTCAAAGTAGTTATCTACAGATAAGGCCGGATGTCAGCTGTTACCTAGTGATAAATGCTATAAGGTAGTCTCTCTAAGTCTTCTGACCAGCTTTTAGGGAAGTATAGAGCCTTACATTATGTATGTCAAGATTTTAGCTCTTTCTGTGTTACTACTGAAACGGTTCTGAAGATGTGCTCTCTGGACAGACAGAAGTCAGAATTAGAAATCTGCAATGGCCAGATTCTTTTCCTTACTCATACAGCTTGCTTATGGCAAGTCACCTGTAAATGGAACAGCCATCTCCACTCCCACTATGGCACAGTGCCACTCATCTGAATCCAGAATTTAATGCTTAGAATTTGTCCTGCCTGTGTTCTTGCCCTTGCTGAGTAGACACAAGTGCTTTCTGTCTTATTTGCTGATGATTCCCAACTTTTTGTTACGTTGCTGCGTGCCTTTGCAGTTCGTCACGAATCCTTGTCTGCCAAATTTGGTTGGTAACAGTGCCCTTTGAGTCTGATTCTGGGAGTAGTTTCCATGTGGCTTGTCATCTTAATCAGACGTTTGCTCATAGTTTCTAAAAGAATCGCCTGCCTCGCTTTAGACATGGCTTATTTTAGAACAGTATTTCTCAACTGTCTTGTACAAATAATGTAGGGAATTAAATATGGTTAGCAGCTTAACCAGAGTTACTAAATAATCCTAGAGTTCTGACATTAGAAAAGGATTTAAAAAAAAAAAAAAAAAAGTTCTGCATTGCTTTGTTAAAAGCAGTAAAATTAGCAGAGTTAAACAATATACAGTTCTGTCCAGAATGTGGTTAGTCTGTCCTTTTCCCATCCGATGTGTCTTGGATCTTAATAATACACGTTTGGAAAGATCTTTTAGGAGGAAAACAATCCCATTTTTCTTCTAAAGGCGCAATCTTTAAAAATAGTGCGTTTGTAGATGGGCTAACGTTTCTATATTTGGTAGCAAAGCCATATAAAGCAGTTGATCCTAGACAAAAATAAAGTCTTTTGACTGAATGACCTTGCTCATTTTTCCAAGTGGTAGCAATTACATGCTCACACAGGGGTTAGTTAATTCAGATGTTTATGTCAGTACATGCTGTGAGAATTTCTTATTTTTTGTTTGTACGTACGATATGAATTCCTTACAGCTGTTTGGTAAGGGCCAGCTTGCACGTGAGGGAGGTATTTGGTCCTTTGCCCTGTTATTTATGAAGGTATGGGAGGATCTTGTTTACCTACTCATGTTTTGTCAGCTTTGTAAGCTGATACTTGTTTCTGTATCATTGGAGATCCAGCCTATTTATTACCTTAGAAATGCCAGAAAACAGAATTTCTCTATTAGATGGGTTGTTAACAGTTCTTTTGTTAGTTGTTTTAAAAGATGGGATAGTAAGAGTCAGTAGGGGAAGAGAAGAGAATTCTCTGTTAAGGATTTAATCTTCTCAGACAGAAGGTTAAGAAGTCTGCCTGTCTGCATCTGACTGGCATTGCTACAAGCCAGCAATGCAGCAAAGCCATCCAATTTGGAGATAGCTTTGTTGAGCTGCATTATTCAAGTGAGTGTGTCCTCATTACAGAGCAACTCTTAAGCTACATGCAGCATTATATTAGTCATAGGTAGGGAATATGACCTTCTTTCCCCCTTTTTATTATTTTCCTTTTTGTTTGTTTAAAGCTGCAGTTTGGGCAGCACCAAAGCTATGTATGAACTTAAGCTATGGAGGCTTTAACTGATAGGAAAGTGGGATAAACATTGGCCTAATTATAGCTGGGTCTAGCTCTAGCTTAAGGGTTCCTTAGCCAAAAGACCCCAACAAAAATGGACCTTCAAATTCCTGGTGTGTTTATGGCATTGCAATTAGGAATTACTGTCAAATAAAGTCAGGTGTGGATTTTTCTGAGTAACTCTGAAGTTGGTATGCTTATTTTGGAACAAACCGCAAGGCCAGACAGAAATACGGTGTTTCTTGCTTGGGAGCTATCACGTCCTTACATGGAGTTATTTCAAGGTTGCTTTCTCCACACAAGACAGAGTTCTTTTAAACATAACAACAAAAAACCTGAGAGCTTTTGGGGCACTTTTTTTGTTGCCTCATAGAGTAAGAAGTGACAGGTTAATTTTCCCTTCCCTTATTCACCTTGCTTTGGTAGGAATTATTGTTGCCTTTTCAGAGGCTTCATTTCCCTCAGAAGAATCTTTGGTTCTCAGTGAGCTATTAATATGTACTAGCTTTTAAAAAAACCACAAAACTAAAGATTTAAATCCTTCTCTATGGAAATTTGTGAATGTATAACCAACTAGCAGTGTTTTAAAATTAATTTTCAACTAACCACTTAAGAAAAGAAAGGAAACACATATTGCTTTATTAACTTCTACCAGAAATTGAAGAATGTCATTGTGTATTTTAGCAAGGATTTTTGTGTCTTTAGTGTGTGAGGATGGTGATCTGTATTTTTTGCATGAAAATAGGGTAGAAGAATTCTTTGGGAACCCCATTTATGGTGAGGTAATTGGAAATTATAATTTATCTGCTTAGCTCTAGCCTTCTGGTTCTCATTTAGCAACCTCAATTCAGCATTATCTGAAAACCACACAATCTAGCAACTGGAACTGGGAATAAAGAGGCTTTTTGCAATAAGGACTTTAAGATCTGAGGAAGTGAACGATACTAGCCCAAAACAGGCAAGAACAATACTTACACTTATAAGGTACTAACACAGTTTTGCTGTCCTCACAGACTTAAATTATAGTTTAGCATTGTTTTGTAGAATAATTAATAGCATAAGTACTTCTTTATTTCCAGAAGGTTTTGGATTTAAACATGAGTCAGCTTCTGAGTGTTGCACTGACAAAATCTAAGGACAGGGACCTTCTGCAGAGGTCCCCAGTTTGCTTTTTCCTTTCAGTAGCATCTGGAGTGATTATTTCTTTGAACTGTGGGCAGCAGCTTAGCAAAATGTACATAGCGTGCTCACACATTGTTTGGTTGGGAAGTGTTACCTCATCCAAGAAATTTTAAGAGTAATGTCATACATGGCATTTGGAAATATTTCCCCACGGGTCTCTTTAACTCTGTGTTCTTCCAAAAGGGGACAACGCCTTTGCGTTTCACCTGATGGAAAACAAATCCCTACTACCAGGGAATAACAATAGCGCTGATGGAATGTGGCTGCCAAATGCCACCACTTTCACTCCCACCACACAATGGAAATGGAAAAAAAATTCAACACATGGAACCTTAGCAGCTTCCTGGGGAAGTGATCTGTGCCAGTCGTTGCCAAAAGGAAACAGCCCACAAAGCATTCCTTCTGGCTGAGGGGTTGCCCTGTTCTTGTTCCTCTCCGTTCCCCAGTATGTGGTTCTCAGGGAAATCTGCAGGCAAGGCTGTTCCAGCTGCCTGCACAGAGAGTGTGGGTAACTTTAACAACTCTGAGAACCTTCAAGGTGGGTTGGTGGGTGGGAGCCGCATGGATGTCTCTTTCAGTTTGTGCAGCACAGTGAGTCTGGTCTTGGCTTTTTTGCAGCTGGTTCAAGAGCAAGCATTGGCTTGATATAAAGTTGCTTGGTTGGGTAAGAAAAGTGGTTGAATATACAAGCAGGCTTTGCTGCCTGGGTCAGATTGTCACCATCCTGCTGCTGAGAGGAAGCTTGATATTAAATACAAACCCAATGCAGATCCATCCTACTGCGTCCTGATGATGAACAGTCAGAGCTTACACTCAGTTCAAGTTGCATTTATACTAATGGGTGATTCAGTAGTGCCCTGATCCAGTCTGCACAATGCTGAAACCGAGGCTTGCAGGTCAGATTTGTTGGGCTTTCACTCCTGCACACCAACAACAGTGTCAGTAGCCATAGCACAAATGTGAGAGAGAGATGGGAATAAGACAGGAGCGGTTGCTTTGGCTGCCAGCTCAAGGACAGGTGGAAAAATAGAGGTGAATCAGTCAACTGTGTGAAGTTACAGCCCTTAGATGAAAATTCAGAAGCTCCACAAATAAAATTATTTGGGTTTTCTATAGCTTTATTGTCTCTGCTTTTGAATGGCTGCAGAAAAGGAAAATCAGCCCTGTTGGTCAAAGCCTTAATGTTTAACTGCTATGTACTTTTAGACTGTATCTTCTTTTTTTTTTTTTTTTTTTTTTTTCAGAATTAAAATCAGTGTGTCATCAGATCTTGTGTGTACACAGTGGAAAAATACACTGTGCTGGCAGCACACCTCTTAACATCTCTTTTCATGGGAGAAACCAAATTGTTTGTGTAGTGCTTGTTCTGTGTACTCCTGCTTTTACTTAAAGGCAAGCTCATGGAAGGGACAAGACCTTGTAGAAAATTTGGGGCTCACTGGGAAAAGGACCCACCATATGCTCTTGGTATCTATAAACTGCTACCTGGCATCCCTCATCCAAAAATACAAGGCAGCTTTGCTACTTGCCTCTGAACTTGAGAGAGGTGCTGGTTTGTACCAATTTATTTTACCAGTTGTTGAACCATGCTGGGAAGGATTACAATAGATATTTTGCAAGACTCTAGGCTCTTTCTGTGAAGTCTTAAAATGTGAAATACAGTAGCTGTCTGGGGAAAAACAAGCCCTTTTTGTTGCTCAGTTACATACGAATTATAGACCAGTACATTTTGCTCTAATGACAGTCAAGTAATAACTGTGGCAGTAATAAAGACAGTGTAATAGATGAGTGATGTAATGCTATTTTGGATGAGAGGAAGTATTTCAGAGTATTATCCCATTTCCACAATCACTCTTGTAGACTAAACAAACCCAGTGCTCAAAAATTTTTGCAGGGATTTGGCTTTCTGAACCACTCTTTTTGTTTTTACTTCTCCTCTGGGCTTTCCTTGACTGTCTCTGTCCTACACCCCAAACCAGAAGCATTTTCCAACTGATACCTCACGGCTACTGAGCAGATCAGACTTCCTCCCCAGTCCCTCCTGTTATGTATTATGTTTCTCTTTTTGATAAACTCCAGATTGTTACTCTGTTTTTTTCTAATAATTTCACACTGTTGGCTCAATTTATTGTCACTGTAACCTTTACAACCTTTTCTGCTGTACTGCTGCTAGTCTGGCGTTCTTACTTTTGATTGTCTTATGCATTTGAAGTTTTCTTTTAAAGTCCAAATGTGATTCTTTGTATTTGGCTGTATTGAATTTTATCTTGCTGGTTTTTGACAATTTCTGCAATCTATTAAATCCATCTTGAGTTCTGCTCAGCTCTTCAGGGGTGTTTCACACTCCCTGCAGGTTGGTGTCTCTGCAATTTTGGTAGGACGGCTTGATGGGTTTTGGCCCTGGTCAGTAGGAGAAGCGCTGAGCAAGTGTGTTTATTCAAGCAGGTCTGCACCTGTGATATAGGACCTTGATCCAAAAGAAAAGTGCTTTTCCAGTTTGCTTTGTCTGGAAGTATTTTATATTTGAGGTCTGTTGGATTTGCTGCTTTCCTTCTGTCTGTAGAGTACAAGGAAAGAGGGAAAGTATGTTAGTTATGGGGTTAGATTTTGGCAAGCCCATCATGGTGGCTTACTGCTTTCTAATTTTCACTGCCTGTTTATGGATTGTTTAGTATTTTGTTTCAAAAGCTTTCTGTGGGTTGAAGGTAGATCTATGGCCATGTAATTCACCAGTCAGTCTTTTCTTCCTTTTTAAAAATGGATATTATCCTCTTCCTCTTGAGATTTTGTAAAGGCAAAAACCTTTCGAAAATCTTTGAAGGTACATTCTCTTTTCTGAACAATTTCCTCTCCTTGTTTCCCAAACACTTAGAATAAATTTCCTAATCTGTCAGAAGAGGAAGAGCAACCTCAGGGAAACATCTCAGGCACACAGGACAGCTCCATCCTGGAATATAGTGATCAACATTAGTATGCCTAATTTCTGGTAGTCTCATATTTATGCAGCTAAAGTACATGAGGTATAGTTCCCAAGAATGAAATGGAAAGCTTGATAGACTTTGATAAAGATTTCTAAGAAAAAGAAAAAGAAAAGGGAGTTTTGGCAGCTCTAGTGACAGTTTCTGTGCAGAGCAAGGTCTGCACAACAGATTTCAAGTTTGAAAGTAGTCACTGTAACTACTTCAGGCAATTGCCTCTGCTGTTTCTTAAACAGTCCTATTTCCAACCTGATAATAGGATGTGTTGCCTTTATTTTCTTTGTATTGGGTTACAAAGTGTGAAATTTGTAGATGGGCTTAACTGATTATAGGTTATGGGTTATTAATTTTCTTATTTGTTTTGCTGAGCAACTACAGAGAATTTTCAAACATATAGAAAACTGTAAGAGAATGTGAATCTGTACATACATGCCAAGGCTATAAAAATAGCATACTGAACAAAAGTATTAGAATTCTAGTCAGTAATTATTATTTCAAAAATACTTCAGGTGGACATAGAGCTTCACTGTTTTATCCTGATTGGGGATGCTGAGGGCCCTCACTGAGATGTGCTGAAGTGAACCATAGGAGAAGGGCCCTGTGCTGGCATGAGGATGCTCTGGGAACATGGCTGAGTTGCTGAGGAATTTCTGATGTCTCAGGGTTGTGTGAAATACCAGGACCAAGATGGGAAAGATGGGCCCTGATGGTTTAAGTGCAGGATTTTCTTTTTTTAGAGCACGAGTCCAAGTAGGACAGAAACAAACTGCATTTTGGGGCAATGCTTAATGAAGTTCCTGACAGCAGGCTGTGGTGGGGGGGGCTGCCTGCGGGTGCCTGCTGCTGCCTCTGCTGAAGGAAGTGGAACAGATGTCACTTTTAGGGACAGATTATGCAAAGAAAACATCAACATTTATTTTAGGCTATTGATCCAGAGGAAAGCTAAATTACAAAGCCATGAAAGTAGCCGAAGGTTGAGGGAAGAGGGGAAGGGGGGTTTCCACGCATGCCTGTGTGGCTGCTGCTAAGCCTAGCACTGCTGTAAGTCTGCTTTAGCAGAGCAGAAGAAAATATTTATGGGGTTTTCTTTCTAAGGTAAGTGCTTTTTGCCCTGCAGGAAAGGTTTTGCATGGTTATTGTAAGTCCAGCTGGAGGACTCATAAATACTCATAGGATGAGTTTTTTTTCCTTTTGAATGCATTTAGGACCAGGAAATGTGGAATGACAAAAATGTAAAGTTGAATATATATTTTCAATCAATTAAAAGACGTGGAAGAGACACCTTTGTGTTTTGGACACTTCAAATAGAATTGAAGAGAAGGGAAATAATTTAAGCAATTTTTGCTAGAATTAATACTTCTTTTGTTCAAGATTTGAAGAATAACTTTAGGATGCCTGAAGGTGCAGATGCTTTTGCTGCACAGACAGTGTAAATACATTTAGCTAATTAAAAAATGAAATGCTATGTTTATGGACTTTTAAACTGCACCGGAATGAAAATCACAATTCAGCTCAGAGATTCCACATGACATTTTCCATTGAAAACGTTTGTCTTTGGAAGGTATTCAGAGGCTGGAGTACCTCTTCTATGAAGACAGGCTGAGAGAGCTGGGTTTGTTCAGCCTGGAGAAGAGAAGGCTCTGGAGAGACCTTAGAGCCTCTTCCAGTACCTAAATGGAGCTACAAGAGAGCTGGAGAGGAACTTTTCACAAGGACCTGGACTGACAGGACAAGGGGCCATTTGGCTTTTAACTGAGAGAAGGCTTGGATTAGACATTAGAGAGCAATTCTTGACTGTGCGGGTGGTGAGGCACTGGAACAGGTTGCCCAGAGCAGCGGTGGATGCCCCATCCCTGGAAGTGTTTGAGGCCAGACTGGATGGGCCTTTGAGCAATCTGGTCTAATGGAAGGTGGCCCTGCCCATGGCAGAGGAGCTGGAACCAGATTATCTTTAATGTCCCTTCCAACTCAACCCATTCTGTGATTTTATGGCTCTATGACATTTTCTCTTGTAAGAAGAGTCTTGGATAAATGTTTTTTATCCCTTCAATTACCTAAATACAGGTAGATGTATATATAATCCTGGTTATTAAATGGCAGAAAGTTTGGGTAGTTGTTTAAAATCAAGTGGTCTTTATATTTGAATCAAATTTATTGCTGTTAGGGTAGAATCAGTTTTCCGTGCTCTCTCACTTCAGTCATTGACATTCAGTATTCACTCAAAGTTTAGGTTGTACTCTTTCCTTGCTGTGGTGTCTTCTCACTGCTATTCATAAAAATAAAAGTACAACCTTGACAAGAGAAGACTTAGGAGTTTCTGTTTTACTTGATGGTATTTTGTTTTGTTATGTATTAGATGTTTGGGGTTGTTTTCAGCTGCATAAGGCTTCTTTGGTTTTTGGATGATAAATGAGATGATGAAATAAATGTTTGGATGAGATAAATGTTCCTATTGCAGTGTGTAAGGCATTCTTTTATGTTTGTTTTTGTTAGTTATTTGTGCAATGTCTGACCTTCTATATGGTATAATTTTAAGAAAATATTTTTGGATAAAAGGCTGAGGTTTTCTTGTATATTCATAAGGCTGCTCTGCATACCGTCGTGACACAATCTGTGTGATCAAAGTTGCATTTTTAAAGGATGCTTTAGTTCTGTTGACATATGCATAGAGCTGTGTGTGCTGAGGATGTTTGAAGGACAACTCACGGGGCTGTGCAGTGTGTGATTTGTACCAAAGGCAGCTGGCACCGCTCGGTGGTGAGGAGCGGTATTGGCTTGTAGAGAAAGCCACGTGGAAAATTTCCATGTAAGGGAGACTGCTGGAGAGAGATTGGCAGCTATGATGTCTTTAACTCGAAGTGCTTTTCTAACAGCTGGGATGATAAAAAAAGAAACCACCACCTGAATTGCTCTGAGATGAAGTATTACTATCTGACAGAGAGATCATAACTAAATTTTATAAACCCTTAAAAACATTTTTACAAAATACAAGATATTCAGTTCTGGTTCAGAGACTGATCTAAAAATTATATTTTCTCAAGTAGGAAATAATACAAATACAGGGAGATAATTCAGCTTTCAAATGGTTTGTGCTAAAGAATGCAGAATGAATGAAATGACACAAACAAAACAAAAGCGTCTTTTTCACTGGAAGTTTATTTTCCTAGTGGGTTGTTAGGTGTCTACAAGCACATTATCTGCATATACATGTAGGCAGATATTAGCACTAACCACTTTTTCAATTAAAAGAGTTTTAAATATCTTAAAAATCTGCTTGCAATAGACCTATTGATTGTTTGTTGGTTATTTCGCATATACACTGTAATAACTCCATTACATTCATTGAGAATGCCTTAGTTTCCTGCTGTGGCAGGGAGTGTTGGGAGTTTTTATTCCCTGGTACAGATTTTACTCTGAGAGCTCATTAAACTGGAGGACAAAACCATATCTGGAATCACAACTCTTTTGGTCTGATGTGTTCAGGGATTTTGTCTCCTTCAGTGGACTAGTAGGTGTCATTTCTGCATTTCCTTACAAGGAAACGTAAAAACATAAAAGACAGCCATCAAATTTATGTGGTCTGTGATGTTTGAGAATTCATTTTCTCCGTGCAGCATAAGTTGCTGTTTCCTTCATCCCTCCCGCAGCCTGTGCGTGCCATGCTCAGCAAACAAACCTCTGCAGGGCTGGTTTGCACACCTCTCGTTGTGGAACAAGTGAGATGGTGGTCTTCTGAAAAGAGTGCACTGTTTTGCTGTGTTGCTTTGAGGTCCTGTTAAGTCATGCCAGTTAGCTGGAGACTTTATCTTTGCTTCATTTATGAGATATTCTACCTAAGAGAAACTGCTCATGTCACGGATCTATTGTGCATTGTTACCCAGGCAAACAATGTTTGTAAGGTGAGAAAAAGTCTGCTGAGTTACAGAGTAATGTGTAACACTATTTAAAAGAATGCCAATTCCAAATGCTGCATTTGTTTAATCTTCAAAATTAGTTTTTGGGTTTTTTTATTGAAAAGTAAAAGATAGTACAAAGGTGTTTCAGAAAAGCAGAGTAGAAATTTCTGTAGAAGACTTTCTGTTCCTTGCTATAAAAGGAAGTTGTATTTAACATGATGCATGGGATTTGTCCCAAATTAAAAATAGAATAGAAAGCTTGTTATCTCTGCTGTGTTAGTAAGCCTGACAATGCAAATAGTGGCAGAAAGGGAGACATACCTGATTAAACCAACCTGATAGCAAAAATAGGTTTCATGTCTTCAAGTGCTAGGGTACCCCTTGGATAGTTCTATTCACAGCAGTAACCCAGAAGTTTTAAATATTTTTTTTTCTTTTAATATTGAGAATTAATCCCTTATTGGTGTGCAACACAAAAAGCTTTTGGTCTTGCCAATAGGAATTGTTAAATAAAAAGGTTATTTCCAGAACACTTGTATCTCATCATCTGAGGACCAGAAGCAATTAAATCTTTACAACTCTGCTGGAGAGGACTGCCTGGAATGGAAAAGATGAGAAATTTTTCAAGATGTTGAAAGGATGGTGATTCTCGGAAAAGACCCATTTAAGAATAGTTTATGACTGTTGTAGTTATAAACTCACTGCCGTAAAAGGAATGTGCTGTATGTTGGCAGGCTACCAAGTCAGGGAAAATGAAAGTGCAGCTCAGCACTATTTTAGTGCATCAGATCTGGGAGGAGCAGGAGTGGAGGGGGGGAATCCCAATTGGCCTGTATTTACTTTCCTTTGGGAAGTATTGCTAGTCCTAACTATTAGGAAACAATCTGCAAATGATAGATGTATGAGCACTTGCAAGACTGAGAGACTCACTGGTTTCTGCCCTTAGCCAAGACTCCTCTTTCATCCCGGGCTTGGGGACTCCTTTCTTGTCATGTTTGTTCTCTTCCTTGAGGTTGCTGCTTTTTTGTGTCTCTTTGCAGTTTCACTTTTCCTGTTTCATCTCTTGTTCACAAGGCTTGCATGTCTTGTCTCTACATTAATGAAATCTCCTTCCATTTTACTATCCTCCCTATGGACCAAGCAGCCTAAGGATTAAGTATGGAGGGTATTAGTCCGTAAGGCAATGCTTGTCGGTTGTGTATCACAGAGGGGGACTCAGTGTGAGCAGATGAGCATTTCTGCTCATTCTCTTTTCCTGCTTTCCTCTGGTTTTTGCCTGATCTCAACCTTTAGACTTTTCTTCTTCCTTCCCTACTCTCACCATTAACAGGAGGAATATAGAAGGCATTGCTGCTGAAACTTCACAACTAGAATATGAAAAGGATACCTCAGGAGCATCAGTAGACTGGACTGTATAACCTCATAACCTCATTTCACAGGAGAAGGGGGCTAGCCTGTGGGCACCATGAGGAAGCCGTGGGACTGGGGAGGGCCTTGTGCACCCCTCGAGCTTGGGCAGCCGTGTTGTGTGTCGTGCTTGTTGTGCCCAGGCAGGTGTCTGCCACCTCCAGCCCTGCTGGCTCTGCAGGTGCAGGGACAACTGCTGCAGTTCATGTTATGAAGCACTGAATAGACTCCCCAGTTAGTGACTTCTCTGGTTGCTTTAACGATCATTCCTATCAGTAAGGGCCATTGAAACACCTGGATCTGACAGTGTCCTAAAGCATATGTGAGCCAAACCAGTACTTGAAAATGTTTTATGTGCGTTTTGCAGAAAGGTTTTTATAAGTTGGAGTTTCAGTTGCTCTGGGAAGGGTTTAAGAACAAAATCCAGTATAAAAGAATATGTAAAATTCAAGAAAACAAAAAGGTTTTGAATTTCACTGTTTAGGCTTCTTTCTAATAGCAGTACTAACTTCAAGTTTAAACCTTGACGTTTCCTGGTGTTCCATTCAAATATTACAAGGTATGGCAGTAATTACCTCTTTTATCAGGGCACAGTGTAAACTTCCTAAAAGTAGACAGGATTGCCATTTGGTTTGCACATTCCAGCACAAGCATCTAAGGGGAACGTGCTTTAAATGAGAGTCTTGAAAGTAGAGTTGGAATTCAGGTCTAATACTTCAGATTTTTGTGGCTGTAATTGAGAAGCTAATATTGTATGGGGGGCGGGGGGGGATATATGCTGACAAGCGTGCAAATTATATGCTACAGTACTTCTACAGACCTGTAAGGTTAATGCAATTAATTTCATTTAGAATGTTTTATTCTTCTTCTAAGTCTTTGAGAAGCTTAAATTTGGTTATGGTATGGTTATCCTAGCTGTTAATGATTAAAGTATTTTATTCTCATCAGTGAGCTTTTATAAGGTATTTTAATAGCAAATAGCAAATCACAAACTTTTGATGACACCTATTGCATTATCAACAGATGTACAAGCACATGAAGATCCAGAGCCTAAAATCTCTCTTCAAAGGTAGATTTCATAGAATCACAGAATGGTTTGAGTTGAAGAGACGTTAAAGATCATCTAGTTCAAAAAACCTCTGTTGTAGGCAGACACCTCCCACTTGACTAGGTCGTTCAGAGCCCCATTCAACCTGGCCTTGAACACTTACAGGGATGGGACATTCACCACTTCTCTGGACAACCTGCTTCAGTCACAGTGAAGAATTTCTTCCTAATATCTAATCTAAACTATCCTTTCCCAGGCTTTTGCCACTTACCTTTACTAATTTGTGCCTAATGCTTTAAATACAGTATGGTGCATTGAAACATGCAGTTGTCTGAAAATATCATTATAAAGCACAAATGCAAAAACCACAGGATGTGTGGTTTTTTTGAGGGCTGAAGGCTGCCTCTTCATGGTTCTCTCAGGCTGTTGGGAGGCTACAACAGCCCAGGTAATGAGGTATATAAATGTAAGAATACTTTGTGCACTGCAAAGGGTGCTAGTTTCAGGATTTGAGATCTTGGATTGGAGTAGGAACTGGAAATATTCCCTACTTATTTCGCTGATAAATAACCAGCAATCATCAGGCCCCTGCTGAAAAGTTTTCCTGTACTCCAGTCTCCTGCCACAGCTGACAGCTTCACAATGGTTTATTAAACATCTCTTACAAGCTATTCAACATTGCCTTTGTCTGCACCTTAGCTTACACCATGACAAACCTGAGATATTACCTGCACACTGTAAAGTCCCTTAAATTAAGCCACCAAATGTAGTGTGGAGAACAGAAAAGACCAAGGCTTTTGTGTTAGCACAGAATGTATTAAGGGAAGATGACTAGGGAATAAATAATTGTTCAGAAAGACAGATAAGAAAGCAAAGTCAGAAAGACATGATCTACTGAAACACTTGCTTATGTGGTTCTTTCTTTAGGCCACACATTTTGTTTCTGCAGTTCCTGAGAGTTGATCTGTCCGGTCTGCTGACTCTGACTGGCAGCAGCTTTAGGTGAGCGAAAGCCAAATAAAAAAGTAAATATCCAAATGTTAGAACTGAAATATATATGTATATTTATATACAAAATACTCCACTAAGTTTTGTCAGGGAAACATTTGGTTATCGTTTGCTATAAGTAAACCCTTTGCAAAACAACTGTTCAAACTTATTGTTGGACTAAAAAAACTTTACAAAACAAATACTGATAAAAATTAAACTGTTAATTTAACACTTGAGTACACTAGACACCCAGGCCTTTACTTCTTTCTAACTTGTTTGGCTTTCTTTAGTGTAGCAATATTTTTGCTCTTTGCTTTTGCCAGTAACATAGGAATTCCTGACAAGAGCCTGGGAGCCTGGCTCTCTGACTAGTGTGTGCCTATCTCTTAATTGTTTCCTGACCTCCAAACGAGGCCAGAGGCTTGGGGCTGGGGGAAGGGAAATTGGAAAAAAGTAGAAACCTCACACTACTAAGGTCTTATTATTGGGGCAAGAAAAAACCCCTGATCCTTCCCTTAAGAATTTGTGAATGTTTTTTTAATTTACTTGTAAAGAGCTAAAACTTCATGTTTTTTCTTGTGAGAGCTGGGATTCTCATGTAATTTTAGGAATTCTGGAGCTGAGTTGTCAGGAAAAACACTGAATATGGAAAAATTTAAGCCAGTAGTGTTATGAGCTCCCAAGACCCTTGACGTTTCCCCTACTGCTCTTAAAATCAAGATGTGGTAATATCAGAATTTAACCTCTGAAGTTGTCCTTCACTCAAAGAAATTTTTCTAGTTGCAGACAGAGGTTGAAAAAACATAGCATGAGTACATACAAAGTTCTTAATTTCCGAAGGACAAATTTGACAGACCACCTATGTTACTTTATAGCTAATAATTTCGGGGCCAAACTTACGTTTCCTGAATGTCCACAATGGACAATATAGAAGCTTTTGAGAGCTGGTAGTTTCTTAATATTTGCCAACAGTGGGCTCCTAAAAGGGAGACTTCTCTGCAGTTAAAATGTGCATCCTAGAAAACTGCTTCTGAAACCCAGCTAATGACATAGTTACTGCTGTATTTGTATTGTCTTTACTTAAAAGATACACAAGTTATTGTTGAGCATGGTGTCCTTCTTATGAGAGCCAGACAGATGTAAGATCCATGTACTCTATTAAAGAGTGAAATGCAGTGAAGGAGCTCCAAGGGCTCTGATGGCACCCAGGGACAACTGTGGAGGAGTCAACAGTGTCCTAGGTGTTGCAGGCAGCACAGCAAGCAGCACGTGTTTTTTAAAACAGGGCAATCCAACAAAATAAACCCAAACAGTGATGTGTAAATGCATTGTCCCCTTCCCTGAACTGTGTGTTGTGGTCTGACCTCTTCATGTAGCATCTGTCCTAGATGAAAGAGGCATATTGCAGTACTGCAATAAAGATATGGGGGGTGGTAAGTGTGTGTGGTGGAAGTGCAGCACTGTGGCACTCACTGTGGCTCAGACATGTGACAGTCATGTTAGCTTTGCTGTCCCCAGGCCACCTGGCCCTAGCACTGGCAAGATGAGGAACTGTGCTAGTACAGCTGGGCTCACTTGGGGCTCAGGCAGGTACTTCCAGCACCAGTATGAGGGCTTTGCTTAACCTATAGAGTGCTAGGCACGTGTAGCATGGGAGTTTAAACCACCAGCCTTCTATTCCCACAACGGTGTTTTCACAGAATCTTTTAGGCTGGAAAAGACCTCTGAGATCATTGAGTCCAACCTTTGACTTGTCAACTAGACCATGGCACCTCCTCAGGAAGCCCATTCCAATGTCTAATCACCTTTTCTGTGAAGCAATTTTTCTTAATGCCCAACCTAAACCTCCCCTGACGTAACTTAAGACTTCATCCTCTCATCCTACTGTTAGCTGCCTGGGAGAAGAGGCTGACCCCCATCTGGCTATAACCTTCTTTCAGGTAGTTGAAGAGAGTGATAACATCACTCCTGAGCCTTCTCCTCTCCAGGCTAACCAACCCCAGCTTCCTCAGCTACTTCTCATCAGACACTTTGTGCTCCAGACACTTCACCAATGACATCGCCCTTCTCTGGACTTCTTCCTATGTTTCTTGTCATGCTCTGGCTGTTCCTCTTAAGTAAGAGACATAAACATGGCACCTGAGCCTGCTAAAGATAATGGCCGAGCTTTCGTGCACCACAGAAAGAGCAGAGGGAAGATATGAACCTGTCCCAATGTTACTGTCATTCTCCCTAAATCTGTTCTTTATACCCATGGAATTGGTGGGTGGGGTGAAAGACCTCCAAACCAAACATGTTAATTGCAATGAGTTTGACTTTGCACTTTTCCTTACTGATTCTTCATAAGCCATTCTTCTAGGGGTCTGTAAGCTTTGTGCAGCAAGGTTTGTGTGCATATGGTACCTGGCACCAGGAGGTCTCCTCCCACTGGAACTACTGGGCATTGCTATAATGTACAGAGTAAATAGAAATAGCAGTCAAAGCATCACCAATAAAAGAGTAAATCTGATTAACTGCAATAAAGCACTTTCATGGATGCTCAGTGATATTTTACTGGGCTCTCAGGCCTTGCATATCCTCCAAATCTTTATGAATAGATGAGAGTAAATAATAACATTTTGGTGAACACTGAAATACTTGGCATTTTCAAGAGGCCAGGATCTATTTTATAATTCTCGAGGATTTAAAATAATTTCCTTTAAGCTGTTTACAGTTGAAGGAGGGAGGAGAGGGAGGAGGAGGAGGAGGAGGGGGGCAGGGAGGCGGTGTCGGTCCGGGCTGTCAGCGCAGCGCCTCGCAGCAGCGCACTGGGCGGTGACCGCTAGGCGGCGCCACGCCCGCGGGCCGCCAGCCGCCAGGGGGCGCTCGATGCCGCTGCTGCCGGAGCGCGGGATCGGCCTCACCCGCGGCTGCGGGGCAGTGTGGGGTGTGAGGAGTGTGTGGGGTCTGTGGGGCAGTGTGGGGTCTGAGGGGCAGTGTGGGGTCTGTGGGGCAGTGTGGGATCTGAGGGGCAGTGTGGGGGTCTGAGGGGCAGTGTGGGGTGTGAGGAGTGTGTGGGGTCTGTGGGGCTGTGTGGGGTCTGTGGGGCAGTGTGGGGTGTGAGGAGTGTGTGGGGTCTGTGGGGCTGTGTGGGGTCTGTGGGGCTGTGTGGGGTCTGTGGGGCAGTGCCGGGGCTGTGGGGCAGTGTGGGGTCTGAGGGGCAGTGTGGGGTCTGAGGGGCAGTGTGGGGTCTGAGGGGCAGTGTAGGAGGTGCGGGACTGCGGGGCAGTGCCGGAGTTGGGGCGGGGCTGCGCGCAGCCCTCCGGTCTCCTGGCGGTTCGCTCCGCAGGGGTTCGCGCTGGTTTTCACGCGTCTCCGCCGCCGCTATGACAGGGACGTGTTTGTGAGTGTGTGACGGCGCTCACGGGCTGCCTGCCCCGCAGTGCCCACCCGGCACCCTACCCGCCGCCGTCGGGCAGCACGGAAGTGTCGGGGGTCTCGCAGCCACCAATTTGATTTGGGTACGACCGAATTGAGGCGTGTGGATGCGGGCACGTTTCTGTCAGATGCACTCCAGACCAGTTTGGTAATTGATACGGCTGAGGGCTGGGTCCTTGTTATAGTCATGGAATTATCACAGAATGGTTTAGCTCGGAAGAGACCTTTAAAGACCACCTAATCCGACCCCCATCAAAGGGCAGGGACAACTTCAACTACATTTGGTTGCTCAAGGTCCCGTCCAGCCTGACAGTGAATGCTGTCAGGGATGGGGCGTCTGCAGCTGTTTGGGGCGCTCTCTAAGTGTCGCTCCCCTCAGAATCCCGTTCAGGACGGGACCGCGGTCAGTTTGTCCCCTGCTGGCACAGCCGCTGCTGGGGGCCATGGCGGGGCTCTGGCCCCCGCGGCTCCTGGGCTGCCACAGACAAAAGGGTGAGATTGAGAGGAGGCTGGGAGACTTGCCCTGCTGCTCCACAACTACTTGGGGCCAGATCCTACTTCCACGAGAGTCCCAGGGCCTTTCAGTGCCGATTTTGGTTGGGGATTGGCTCCAGTCCCACATCACATATTCTTCTGAAGTGAGCTGTGGCTGTGCATGGCTGGGCTATAAGGCAGCTGCATTTCCTCTTTCCCATTGTGGGGTGCATGGAACAATTAGTATTTGTGCATTAAACCCTTCTGAAATAAAATCTCATGACTGCCATCTCTCTGTTTGCTATATTTGAACTGGTTGGAAGATTGTTTAAATATATCTCATGGACAGTTTACAACATGAATTATTTCCTGCCTTTGAAAAGCCATGGTTTTAAAATAACTGGCAAGTTTATTACAATGAAAAGTCACATTCCTAAAACAAGTCATCAAAAGAACAATTTTTAGCAATGACTGGTTTCCAGCATTCACCATTCAGAAATGTTGCAGAGTGTGATCTTGGTTTAAATAAAATAAATAGAAAAAGGCTGCATGTTTGATCTGCCCAGCATTCCTGGGTGTTCCAAGCAGGATTCCTACTATCTAGCTGAGGTTCTAAGTTTTTTTTCTTAGTACCCCTGCACCTGTGATTAGGTTACTACCCCAAGTTGCTCTCAGTTGGGTATCTAAAGCAGCTGTTGTGAATGTCCCCTATAAAAATGTCCAGTCCCTCTCACTTTGTAGCATTATAAAATGGTTTTACTGAATACTGTGTAATATGTATCAAAATGTTGGGGGGTGGGGTAGAAAAAATGGGTTAAACGCACTAAGAAAAGTGCATTTAGAGTTGTGCTCCCATGTGGTGGTCTTACAAAATTTTAAGTATTGTTTTTTTCTGTGAATGTATCTTAACATTTTTGATGTTTTAATTTGTTCTCATCTTTATTTTTTTTTCTTTTTTTTTTCTTCCCTACTCAGCTCTTGCCCCTGTTCTTTGCCTCTGGTTTTGTTGGTGAGGATATCACAGTGATGTCTGCATTCAACCTGCTGCATTTGGTGACAAAGAGCCAGCCAGTGGCCCTGCGAGCCTGTGGGCTTCCCTCAGGTTGAATGGGTGCTGCTTGTTGTGTCATGCATAATAAAGGCCCTTGTAGGAATGGGTGTCTCTGCTGCAGGAAACAATGTGCTATGGGTTGTTCTGTTTAAATTCTCCTTTAAAGCAGAAGTTTATTTACACTTTTTTAATTTTTTTTTTTTTTTGTAAAAGTCACTTGAGTTGAGTGAGCAATTTCATATCTGAGAATTTAAGAACCTTGGAAATGCTGACTTGTCCAAAATTCTTCATCTTAAATTTTATATTATTTTCCTCATTCTTGGCTAAAACTTTGTAATTAAACTGAAAATATTTTATTAAATTCCATTCCTAATTTTAAAAGAGACTATCTAAACGAATTTCACATATTGATTGCTATTAAATCATAGGACTTAAAAATATTTTCCAAAATATTTAGCATTATATTATAGTTATATTCCATGTGTTTCTTTCCACAGTTTTTATAAATCAAGTGTGTTATACTGAAAATCATGTAAAAAAAGTGTGTAGAATTTAAAACTTAATTCTTTAATTCCTCCAACACCATATTCCTTAGTTATGTGACACTTTTCTACATAACTAAGTGAAAACATGCAATTCAATGCCCACATGCAGCTGCACTTTTCATGTAAGGTCTAGGTTTGTTCATTAGGTCTGGGAAGGGTGCCATAAGACCACATCTCCATGAATTGATTATATCATGCAAACCTTGAACATAAGTATTTTTTATTTCACTTAAATTGCAAGTCTGTAATGTCAGCGTAAAAGGTCAGTGTACAGGGTTATGTGGGAGAAAATATACTGAGTTAATTTTGAACATTACTAGAAATTTTCTTGACATCCAAATAAAAAAGATACAGTCGTGGCTGATCTCTGTTTGAAGCCTCAAAAATGGGCCAGCTTGGATGTTAGTGCTACACTCACAACTGGTTCATAAGAGTGCAGAATGTTACAAGCAGTTTCTCCCAGACCTCGACTTAGCAAGCATATGGAGATGATGTTTTAAAGATTTTTTTTGGTGATAGGACATCAGTTTTCAAGCTGATGGATTTTTCTAAAGCTTATTAGAGTTTATTTGAACTAAATCTGAGTCCAATTTTTGCAGCATTTACGTTCCATTTCCCCCACATGTGCACAAAACTCCTATTAACCTTGATAGGAACTGCAAACACATATTGAGGAAGAGAGAGAATAACCCACATTGTGTCAGCTTGACCTCGGTTTCCTGTTATATTTGCTGCTGAGCCAGATTTAAAATCCTAAAAATATTGGGTAAGCAAATTTCTTTAACCCTCATTATGCATCTTTCGATATGTGCTCATATTACTGGTGTCTACCTTAACATGGGGGCACTCAGTCTTTGTGTCCCCACTCTCTAAAGGAGATCTGCAAGCTGATCAGCTAGAAACACACGCAGCCCATGGGAGATTTTGCTGTTCTGTGCCTGTTTCCAAAACACTGCATTAGCTGTTTTATCAAGTTGTTTTTCAGTCATAATCCAGTAGTCACATTTTGGAATAAAAAGTTAACACTACTCTTTATTCCCATCCCTTAGATCTCTAACTGTGGGACCATTAATAGATTGAGTTCCACTAACTGACAACTTTATATATATATATATTTTTTTTTTTTATTTTTTTTTTATAGATATTTATAGATATATATATAGATATATATATATTATATATCTATATATAATAAGCCCAAATTCATCTGCTAACAGTGGAATAATATACAATCACATATCTCACATATTTTAAGAGTAATCTAAATTCCCCAGATGCTTAAAAAGTAAGGTAGACTTGTTTTGCCTTTGGTTTGGTGTTTGTGTGTGGTGTATGGGATTGCAAGTAAATGGCATAGCATGTATCAAATAAAACATGGGAAGGAAATGTAGAGCCAACATCTGCTTAAATGCCACAATGCCCTGTGACTTTGGCTTCTGAATATACAGAAAACCCCCCAAGTTCTCAAGAGTTTTTTATAATGTAACACTTTGAGCTAGTACTTTTCCCACCATCCAGTTGTGTGTTAATTGCAATACTGTAACCATGCCACCATGCCATGTGTCCACCTAGTCTGGGACAGTGTGTGATTTGGCCACCTTCTAATTGAGTGGCAAAGTCAATATGGAAAGAGACTTTTTAACCTTCTGGGGCCCGTGCTCAGAGTAAGGAAGCGAAGTGCTGTCACAGCATTAAACTGGGCTTTCAAACAATGTTTTAAACACTATGCAGTTAAATATCTGCAGGACAAGGATTTGAATGAAAGTATTGTTTCAATTTTTATGCTTGGAATGGTACTTCTGTCCTTCCTGTAAAGAATAAAGTAACACAATGCAATATATTATTTATATTTAATATACAGTTGTAGATCATAAACAAGGGATTTTTTTCCTCCTCCCCCTTCCTCCTAATTATTTAAATTAATTAAATACTATTGGGAGGTATCTGAGAATAGAGATGACCCGTGCCTTCTTTGATCTACTATTTTCTAAGCACTTGTGAGTTTCACTTGTGCTGGTGAAGTGTTTTTACTTGTTCTTTTTCTGTTTGTATATTAGCACCTGGAGTGCGGATCTGTTCTTCAAAACGGTATTTTTTAAATATTTTTTTGTCTGAAGTTAGGACTAAACGTTTCAGTGTGTGCACACCTAGTGCACTGTTTGCCCATAACATTTTTTGTAGACAAGATGGCAAGTCTGAGCAGGAGCAGGCGCTCCCAGCAGATGGCACTAGGCATTTGCTGTTCTGCACACCCAGGGCTCCATGAAAAGCTTGCCGTCTAGGAGTCATTCATACAGAAAATACACCCTGAGACCTTAGGAACATTTACAGGTATTTTAAGAAAAGCAAGAATACTGGGGAAAAAACCAAAATCTTTGCCCATATGCAAGCTACCATCACATTGGTTCAAGGTTTCTTCATTGTCAATGATGACCTCAGCTCCATTGTGTCTGTTGTGTGACACAGGTGTTGCTCCTTGAGTCCACTTTATTAGAGATGAATGTTCTGAATTTCTTTGGAAATGTAGGATGCACTCAGCACCTGCTGGGATTTAATTCACAGAAATTAAGTTTCTTAAAAAAACCCACTTCAAAATCATGACAATCCCCACCAAACTTTTAATATAAAAACTACTTCATCTGCTTTATGCATACTAAGAAGCAACTGATACAAGTCATGATTCCATGTACATATGTTTTCTGAAGCAGACCACCAAGCTATAACGTAAAAAGATAGCTTATATTGCTTTGCTGTGTTTTTTAATTATTATGGGTTCTCATTTCTTAAAAAGACCCTATATTTCTTTAACACTTTGAATGTTGTGCTGCTTACATCACATTTTTTGCATGTGATAATTTGGCTTTTCCTCTCCTGTAGATCAAAGAAAATTATGGTGCTTGTAAAATTAAGTAAAAGTAATGATGAAGAAATTATAGAGGTAGACTTGGGGTTGTTTTTTTTTTTTCCATATAATAAAGTCCTAGATAATATTAAATTGTTGTGTAGTGTTTAATTACTAAAATAACTACTAGCAGGAAACCATACTTTTCTAGCATTAGATTAAACTACAATGCATCTGTATGAAGATGGTGTTGGGCATATGGTGTAAGTCTTTATTAAGTAAATAACTATAGTATGGTTTCTCATTCTTTTATTAAATCTTTAATTCTATGTTTTAATAGAATGTCTTTTCATAAAATTGAAATTAATAGTCAACAGAAAATTACTAGGTATCAACATTGAATTTTTAGCAGTAATGTGTTAACATAAAGAATTATGTTTAGGAACAGATCTTGAAAACATTTGCATATATGAATTATGTTTATGCCTTTGTTCCTCTGAACTCTCAATGAAATATCTGTGTGCGTACTGTTTGCCAGATACGGCTTTAATGACCGAAAGTCTAGTTAAGACCTTAGCCTTGTGGATTCAAAGAATGGAAGTTGCAGTCAAACTTGGTGTGACTTGAGTATGACTGAATGTTTCATATTGTCTATGTTCAGAGATAGAATTTCTATAATGTATGTTATAACTTCCTCATAGTTTTCCGCAATGTGTATCACCAGAGATGTACTACTACAGATGTCTGTTCACATGGTCCAAAAGAAAATAAAAGTAAGAGTGATATTGCATAGCACAAACCATCCATACAGCTATGGTTAAATGCCTGTTATTGAACCATATATATACGAATGTTTTCATTATAAATTCATATTTTCTGGGGTTTATATCTTGAATATAAAAATTTGCTCTGGGTTTAAGTATATCATACAAGGTCTTAGATGAATGTACTTTTTCCTCAGAACTGGCTGGGGGGGCAAAAATTAAAACTCATTAGTATCCAGCTAAATTAAAAAAAAAAAAAAAGCAAATATAAATTTGGATCTAAAATAGATTTTAAAATTTAAAACAGTCTTACAAATACTTAGTTTACTGCCTCCCAGCAGTTATGAGGAAGACTCTTGAAAAGAGTGGAAAATATCCACTATGTGAACACAATAGTCAATAGCATGTGAAACCATTCATGTGTCATTATTATATCAATGTCTGTGTATATGTTTTCCTTTTAGTCATATGAGAGTAGAACACTGTATTATCATAATAGAGCATAAAATTATCATACTTTTGGAATGGCTTTAAAATGAATTTTTAAAAATTAGATAAAGCTGTCTTAAGGGGAGTAAATTTGATGTACCATATTTACAATTATTTCTTTTGGCTAGAATGCCTTAATGCATTTTAAGATTAAATTTATTAGTAGATATCTCTTCAGGTGTAATACTCTTAAGAGTGCCTGATACTTGCCAAACTTGGGATCATGAAGAAGACTAGAAGCCTTCTGTTATGTTCCCTAGCAGTTATACTCTGTTTCTACACTCTTTTTAAATTTTTGTTCAGGTGGAGTTTTGTACTGTCCCATATCTGCTCTGGAGACAGATGCTGTCCCACTTGGGTGGAGGGATCCTCGGTGATTCTTGCACTGAGAAGCACTGGAATGATGAGACATTTCTTGTTCTCCCAGATCATGCAGAAAGACAGTCCCTTAATGTGTTCTCTGATGGATCTTTTAAGGTTGTTCTTATTCTCTTCCTGCTCCCATAAAGGACCACAAGCCATTTCTACCCTTCTTGCAGAAATGTTTTAATTCCGGGAGTACATAAATTTCCTGTGTTCCATTCCTGAGCCTTCTGCAGCTAAGAGTTAGTGTGTTTTCTGCTTAGTTGGGTATGGAAAAGATGAATTTTCAGCAGGGTGTTTCTGGGTTTTAAAGCTTCTCATGAAAAGTTACTTTTTTTAGTTATCAGAGTGTCTAACAGGAGGACTACGAAGTCCTTTAAGGCCTGCCTTCATTTTTTCTCCCTCCAATTAAAAGCAACTCCTGTCTTTGTCTTTTTTCCTGTCTTTTTTCTTTTCTCTGAGGAGTATATGATGAAGGTTTCAGAGAAGATTGTGATGTAAAGGAGAGATGACAGCACACAGAAATGAAGGAGATTTTCTATATTGCTAAGCTGAGGGAGGACAAGCAAGAAAATGTGCAAGAATTCAATGTGAGCCCTAAAGTCAGTAAGAGTGTGTTGGGAAACAATGGAGGAGACGATCACATAGGGAATGTATGAGCTTGGAATTTGATGGAACCTTGAATGGGTCTAGAGTGTGGACTGGGAGTCAGTCACTAGAGGATTGAACATTACCATAACTTAACTGCTAGGTTAACCATAAGTTTCTACAGCACAGATCATGGTCCGAGAGTAAATGAGTAGAGACAAGTTGTGTCCCTGAGAATGCTAAGCAGGGGAAATTGTTCTTAGTTACAAGCTAAATATATATCTCAGTTTGTGATTTCCTTCAAGAGAAGCTGTGTTGGGAAGGGATCCATGGCTAGGGTACAAAGGTGCCCTCCGCTGTGTCTGGAGAAGAGGTTCTTGTGGGATGGGAGGTGCTGGCAGCTTTGTGCACTGTGGGTCAGAACTCCCTCATCAATGCTCTGGCCCGGGTCAGTGAGTCCTGTGGAGAGCAGAGCAAGGAAAGGCTTGACTGAATCCTCTTAAGGCCCTTTTACAGGGCTTGACCCCATCTTCTTGACCCATAAGGCATGGCTGAATTCTAACAAAAAATAAGGAATTCCAGAAGGCCCATTAGGGAATGAAGTTGGCAGTTACAAAGCTTTTTGACTATTCCTCTCTACCTTTAGCCTTGAAGCAGATTGGGAGGGGAGGGGGCTACAGTGTTTTCTGTGGTGGTCATAGCAGAGCATAAACTGGAGCAGAGTGTCCCAGCAGTTCCTGTCTTCATGCTGGGTATGTCCCTCAGTGCTGGGAGAAGTGGAATGGAAGGCCACAGAGCAGGCGGTGCTTTTCCAAAAATGTTCCTTACCCAGTGCAAGACTGGAGACAGATCAAGTTTTGCAGGGGGTTAGATCTGGGCTGTTATAGAGAATTGCAGGAGAGGCAAGACTTTCCCCCAGCCCCCTCCTTTCCTCCACTGCCATCCCAAGTACAGATTGCGGCACCTTGAGTCTTGAAATCCAGTGCTCATTTCACAGGCCACACATCACTATTGTGGAGGAAGCAGCAGGAGGATTTAGCAACAGCCTGAATGCCAAAATAAGCTACACACCACTGCTGGAAAATGCTGACTTTTTAATTGTTTCTGCTGCAGGGTTAAACCTTTATTAAAGCTGTGTGAATAAACTTACTTTGATGACTTACTGAAATATTTTAAATGCAAAAGGTAGCATAAAGCACACTTAATTAATCTTAATCCTACTGTTAATAAAATGCCTTTCCATATGTTGGGCACCCTTTTATTGATTCTGTCAGAAATCTACTGACCAGATAGAGAGTGCTCAGTGTGTCTGTCTTTCTTGTTTTTAATTTAAACAAATGTAGTGCCTGTGAAAGGTGCTAGGATAATATCAGAAAAACAAAAGTCTCTTTGGGGGGGAGAGGAAGAGAACTCTATCGTTATAAATACTCCCCCTTCCATTGCTGTACCAATAGATCTTGATCTTGTCTTGCCTGGTTTGCATCCAAGAGAAAGGCAAATAGGTCAGCTGCCCTGTGCACTCTGTCTTTGGCCATCTCAGCAGAAACAATAATAAATGTGGCAGTTTATAACATAATGAGCCTTTGCTCCACTTAATTGAAGATTCTTCTATTCACCAACCTCTGCTGAGCAGCCACATGCTGTTGCAGCAATACTAGTGAAGATGACAGATCAAAAAGCTTCATCTCCACCAGCTAGAGTAGGGTGGTGGTGGACTCCTCTCAGTTGTTATAATTTGGAAAGGCTGTGAGACCAAGTTTGTGTCTAGTAGTGACATTTATTTCATTGATGTCAGATATGGAAGTAAAGTAGACATGGCTGGAGAGGACAAAAGGAGCTGATTTTCTTTCCCCCTTTCCTGGTATGCAAAACACTTCAGTCTTTTGTTAAATGTTTTTTACAGTCACAGGGAGGAGAGACAGCTTCAGATTGCTTTTCCAGGGAATGTCTCTTTGGCTTGCATGGCTGCCTTAGCCGAGTAAATTGCTGCAAGCAGGTTTGCAGACCTGTGGAAACAAAAGATGCTGCCTATATGGGCCTTCTGGGGTTCCAGTACCACTTTCTGTAGAGAGAAAACCAGTGCATATAGATGCATTAGATGGCAGCTTGGGGAGATTGATTGATTGATTTAGTGCTTGAGAAATTTGCTGTCATATAGGAAATTTCTGATGGCGATTCAAAATACATGTGTTTGTATTAAACAAAGAGCTGTGCTGATGAACAGGTAGGAAAAATAAAGGTGACAGCTCTGTTACTTGATTGTATGGGAAGTTTGCAAGTTTGCAGAGAAGGGGCTTGCCCTTTGCTTGTGGCCATCTAACCCTCCTGGTTGTGAAGTAAATAATTTTTTTAAAGACAGTTAGTTTTTGGGTGGTGTTCTTTAAGACAGAACCTGGAATTTGACCCAAAATTCAAACTGCTGTCCTGGTACCTGGCTTTTGGATTTTCAACGCACAATATAGTGGAAATGGTCTTCGCTCCATTACTCCTAATGCTTGCATGAAACTGCAAATGGTATTTCAACAGCAGGTGGGAGTTAGCTACCTACAGCAAGAAAGCAAAGGAGCCACAGATCTGTTTTTCAATGTGTAAAACATTTACAGGATTTTTTAATGATGAGGTTTGAATTTTACTTAAACCTGACCTCCCAACATTTCAGACGGAGTTCAGAAACTGAAGTTTCCATTTCTTTTGCAACATCTATCCTAGTCACCAGCAGGTTAAGGTAATTTGAAATGGCTCGTGAGGGGATTATAAAAAGAACTATCATGTCAAATTATCATGTCATTTATTTTCCAAATAAAAGCCAATAGAACTATTTGCAATGTAACCATTCTCAAGAGTTGTTCTTTTATAAACTAGATAGCAGTTCCTGGCTTGTTTGCAGTGAGAGAACACTGCAGCATTCTCCTAAGGCTGATGACTAGAGGCCGCAGAGAACAAATTAAACAGAAATTAAAATATGTGAGAGAGTAAAATACGTGAATTTGCCTTTTCTTAATCAGACAGTGAGGCAAAACTGGCAACAAGAGGCATAAACTGTGTAAATCTGAAGTATTAAGAAATCAGAGATTCCACTTTTAATAATACTAAATGTTAGCAATAGCATATGTAAGGATATTTATTTAAAGAAATGTATGCAAACATTTTTTAATTTCGTGGAATTCATCTTAATAGCAGTTTGAGGTAATTTACCATCGATCTACCAAGGTCTGACCCACTCATGAAGGGACAGACTTTGGGAAGCAGAGAGATATATACTTAGAGCCAGATTCCGTAGTCCTATGTATGTTCATAGACTCTTAAGTAACTATGCATATTCTCAATAATCTGCCCACACAGGCCACTTTGCAGGATTGGGTCTGGGGTGGGATATGAAAAGTAAAATCTACTGGAAGGCCCCTAAAAAACTGCTTGGTTATATTAAAAGTAGTAGTACTGAAAAGTAGAAGCCAGATTTATGATATGTCTGTGGTCTGCTGGAACATTTGATCTTGCTTTATTTAGTTCAGGAAGTCTAAGTGGTATGTGCTCAGTGCATGACTGTAATGTCCATTAATGCAGTGGAATATAAGCATAGGTAGAAGAGGGAAAATTAATGTTGTGTCCTCCATGCAGTTGAAATGGTGAGTTAATTTCAGTGATAGGAAGCAACAAAACATAAGAGAAAATTGTTAGAATGGTTCAAAAGACTGTTTGATATAGGAAAGCTATCAGGCAAAATGCCATGTATTTCAGGGCATGTCAGACACTAATCACCACCCTCTGGTGTGCTGGAACAGGTGAGGGGCTGAGTGGTGAGGAGTAATGGTCTGCTAATTTGTGTCCGTCCGTCTGAAAATATCTTGTTGCTGGTTTTCTTGTGATTGGTTATAGGGAAGGAATGTTATGAACCACAGGTTTGAAAAGGTCAGTTGGAACTTATATGTGAGGTGAGATGCTTAATGTCTTCATTATCAGGTCAACACTCAGAAAGTACTTTCTGTTCACTTAATTTGTACAGCAGACTTCAGAGCTGAACTCTGAAATGCCCATAGTTTGCAGGTGAATAGTAAATGGCAGCATGCACTGCCTTGTTTTTCAGAAAAAAAAAACATTCCTAAATGTTTCACCCCCCTCAGCTTTTTCTTCCTTTTTTTTTTTTTTTTTTTTTTTTTTTAATGCATTAAGATTTGTGAGGCTGGTCTTTTCCTCACAAAGGCTACCATCCTGCTCCATGAGGATGTGCCTTGAGCAGTGCTGTAGATGTTGCCAGAGGGCTGAAGGCAAGTGCCTGTTGGTGACAGCTGCCTGCACATTGCTCTTCTTAGGAGTGCCAACCCCAAAGAAGGCACCATGGGGTGCTGATTAGAGAGATTTAATCTGGCCTTCGATCCTGCAGTGGAATGTAAAGGGGATTTTGTCTGCCTTTGCAGGCCAGCATTCATCTCTTAACAGCTGCATCTGACTGGAGTTCAGAACATAGCTGTCCTGGGCTTTTCTAAAAGTCATTGCTGAGAACGCCACCTCCAAACAACAAGAGTGCTAATACAGACCCTATGAACCCAGGTTCTCTTATACTGCATTTAATTTAGCCTCACCTTTAATCAGTAACCACACTGATATAATGCTGTTTGTAGAACTGATGACCTTTTCTCTCATTTGCCTCAAACTATGGTTTGGTAGTGAACTATGAGCCTGCCTTTACAGCTGAGCTGCTGAAGCATTTTGTTGCCAGTATGGAACCTTTCCAAACCTCATCCCATCTATGGAGAACCAGACTGAGGAAGGTGGTCAGCCTGCCCGTTTATTCTCTGGTTTAATAATGAGCTAGGTAACAGCTCCATTACTAGTGGCAGTTTTTCTCATATTGGGCATATCTTTGTGTAGCTTTATGTTGTCCCCTCCCAAGATACAAACAGTTGGCTTGAATGTGACAGTCATGTCAGAAAGGAACAGTTGCAAAATCAGAAGCAGACACTTTTGCTGAAAATTGTGCACTCTTGCATATAATTTTTTTCCTAACTGAAGGAATGTATTCCTAGAATCTTACACAGTAGTTTCTAGGATTCATTGCATTTTTATAGAAGCTTGTAGGCTATCTCTGTTTCAGATGACATACTCTTATATCCTCTGCAGTCAGGGATGAGTCTTGCTTTGCCTCCTTGCCTCTATGGCAATAGGGAAATAGCATGATCCATTTACTGAGCTATCTTTTTACTGCCAGCAGTTAAATAATAAGTACAATTAATTGAATAGGGCCATTCTTGAATGCTGAGGGCTGGACCAAGAGATTTCCTTTATAATTTGTAGTGCAACTTTTTGTTGATCAATACTCAAATTACAAACTTGAAAAAACCTTTACTGGGGTCAGTTGCATTTTACCCCAGTGTAGTTTGGCAAAATTCCCCAGCAGACATAAATAATTGTTTGTATTATAAAACATAAGGTTAATTATTAAAACAAGGCAGGCAAAGATATTTTTGACATGCTTCCTACTTATGATCATTTTTATGGATCATGTGGCATCTAGAAATTTTCTTGTGCATATAGTCAACCCATAGATTGGAGAACATTAAATTTGTAAAAGATGAAAAATTATTTAAGGAAAGTAAAGGGGGAATACTGACCATTTTTTAAAATACTCAGTATTTTCTCTGTTTTCAAAGTGAAGTTATGCTTAGTTTGCCCTTTTTTTGCAGCAGTTAAGTAGCAAATTGATTTTTTTTTTTTAAATTATGAGTAGATATTTTAAAAAGTGAAGAGATGTTGGTTTGTAAGATTCTTTGTTGCTCTCTAGACTACTTTTTAAAACTGAAATTATAAAGACTGCCTCTCAAATAGTTTCTTTCTGAGCTGCATAATGCAAGATAACAATAGCTATTTATATAATGCATATGTTTCCTTTCCCTGTTAGCTATACTTTGAAAGACTTATTAGTCCTAGAGTCCTGCACGTTTGGAGAATAAAAACCTCCAAAGTTTGACATCTTTAAATAAGCAACCAAATGTTATAAAGAACAAACCTCACTTACAGTTAGGAAACAATATTTACATTTAAGGTTGAAAAGCCAGGATGTAGGAAAATTTTGCTAATTTGGAAGGTGACCTTTAAGTGCACCAAAACTAAATAATTTGTAAGCTATGGCACAGGGCACATTCCTGCAAAATTTGTGTGAATACTGCTTTAGTGGTTCTTGAAATACAAACAAAGAGACCTGGAATGAAATCTTTATCCCTCTCCCAAATAAGATTGAAGCTAACAAAGGCATACAGCAGCGCTCTTTCAAAGCTTGCCATTAAAATGAAGGCTGTGCAGCACAGCTAATGAGATGGGTCAGAGTGGAAAACAATCTGTTTTTAAGAATGTTTAGATCAAAAGTAATTTCTAATCTATGAAATAAAGTCGCTTTTCAATACTCTTCTTTCACTAGTAAAGCTTTTTATGTTTGCACTATTTACTTCAATCAGATGTTTTCAATTTTACTTTTTTCTTCCTGAAAATACTTCCTAGGGTTAGTTGGTAGTGACCAACAGCATTATTCTTTTTCTCTCTCCCCTATTCACCCACCCCCACACATTAAAAAATTGAGAAAAGAAGAGGGGGAGGAAGAAAGAAACATCTTTTCTTAAATGATTTGCAAGCATCTGTGCTCTAAGCTACTTTTTATGAACGCTTCTTAGTAATGACTCAAGGTAAAAAAGCAGAAAAGCATCCAATGTTAGGAAATTGCAATCCAATACCATGTAATTTAAACCTGCCATTGCCTCTCCTGTACTAAATGACATACAGATGGGTAGCTCTGTTGCCTCTACTTTGGGAACACAATTGGTCTTTTTATGAGTGTATATACATTACTAGCAAAAAATGTTTTTGTCGCAAATGTTTATTTCTTATTGTACCATATTTTAATTGCTGTCATAATTAGAGTGCCTTTTCCCTGCTGTATTTTCTCAGCCAATTTTTGCCAATGATTATCAAAGTTACCTGAATATTTTGCAATTTATGTTACTACTTTGGGAATTTTCATTCCCAAAAGTAACCTTATTGTTCTTTTTTGCTTTCCCAATGTGAATTTTTGCACTATACAGATGTTGATTTTTTATTCAGTAATCCTTATGTACTCCTTGGATTTTCTGTGTGAATTAAGCAAAGTGCTACGAATAGATTTTCAGAGGAGGGTAATTTCAACAGCAACCCTCCTTTGCAACAAATTTTACAAATTTATTGTTGAACCTTGTACAGCTTTGTGCATGAAGAAATTACTTACTCTTTAGGACTCCTATTCTAGTGCTTCAACAGTGAAAAAATAAAAAGGCTACTGTTATAAAGGATGAGGATGCAACTGGAAGTTAAATCAACCTCCTGTAATTCTGAAGGTTAGAATTGTTATTCAGCTACTTTAAAGGGTGCTGAAATTACCACATGTTGTGGCTAAACATCATATGCCCATTACCGTAAGTCTCCAATATAGATGTCTTGTAAAGAATGTTTCAGCTGTAGTTGGGATTTTTGCAGATTTTTTTTAATGTTTGAAAAATGGTACTTTCTTGTGAATTATTGTGTGCGCAACAATTTAGTGTATAACACACCAAAGGGCTTTGGCTGTAGCACATTGTCACTGCTCCAGTGGAATCACCTGGCTCTCTATAAAAATTCTTTTCTATACTTATATTTGAAGAAATAGTCAGCTGCAGTTCAGCTGAGCCATTCTTTGTGCATTAGGGACCAGTCTGGTCATTGACAAGTGAATGCAGAAGCTATACTGTGGCTGTCTGCCAAAGCAATTATTCAGGATTTAAGCTAAAAAGGCTCCTTCTCCCATATCCTCTCCTTTTGCAGGGTCATGTAGGGATAAAAAGGACTGTAAGGTGGTCTTTTCCCAGGAGGAGCTGAGGAAGCGGCTGACACCCCTGCAGTACCATGTCACTCAGGAGAAGGGGACTGAAAGGTAAGGCAGGATTAAGCAAAGCTGGATCTAAAAATACAGGCATCTTTCTTTTCCACACCTCCTCTTACTACTGTTTCCTCACCTTCCTCTACCAAGTTTTGTTAGTAGTTTTTTTTTCTTCCAGGATTTCTGCACTTGTTTACTAACCCCTACAAATTAACGCTACTGCAAAGACAAGCATCTGCAACAGGGGGGCCAGGGCCAAGGGTCTTGTGTGACTTTTTCTTTTAATGAACACTGCATGTCTTATAAAGTCACCAGGCTCATATTTAGAGTCTGTTTTTAGTTTACTACAAAACGTGTGGAAGTAATAGTGGTTTAGGTACACTTTTTTTGGAAGACATTGCAGTAAGCAGAACCACGAGGGAAATGGCCCCGTGCCAGGAGGCTGGAGTTTTGAAGGTGGCCATTGTAAGTATAGACGTTTTGGCTGCAGAAAGAAGGTAGCATAATTTAGTTCTTTTCCACCCCACTCCAATTTCTTTTTGAAGCACATGTGGAGAAGGTATTTATTGGCTCATTTGTGGTTGGAATGTCAAAAATTTTCAATAACTGCCCTCACATGGCTTTAGTCGCTGGAACCCAGCCTCAAGTCCTGGAGGGAAAAAAAAAAGGACTGGCTTCCAAGATTGTTCTTAGTGAATAAAGTCTCTCTCTCTCAGCTGATTCCAGCCAAAGGTAATTTGCCAAGGCCCAGCCATTTTTTGTTGTCTAATTTATACCACTGAGCTTGGCATAAGGCCGTGGCTTTACCTCTGCTCTAAATGTACTAATGATGTAACTGCTTGTTTTCATTCATGAGCTGAAAGAGCTCCCTGCTGCACGTGGGGTCCTGGTTAATAGGCAAACCTCTTCCTGATAGTGGCAAATTTGGAGGCTGAATGTGCCAGAGAGGCTGGTGGGGACAGTCCCCCTCTCTGCCCCGGCCCTCTCTGTCCTGCCGCAGCCCTGGTAGGCCACAGCGACGGTGGCCTTTGCTGGGAGGCCCGTCTTGCCTTCCCCCCAGCCCTCCACGCTCTTGTGTACCGGACCAACAACATGATTTAATGCACACAAACAATCGGAGATTAGGTCATTCTTAAAAATCCTGTTTATAAAAAAAAATTGGACCTCATAAAAAGGGTGAAAGGATAATAAAAACAAGCTGCTGAGCACATAGGCTTTTTGTTGGGCTAGCGCAGCTGATTCGTATTAGGTGAATGACCTCCTAGCCTTTTAGATTGTTAACTTAGAAAAATATTCCCTTAAAGCTGGAATATTGCTTTTCAACTGAAAATATAAGGCGCACACAGCTTGAAATCCTGGACCAATTATATAATTTTCAGCTACAATGTCTCTGCCGCCTGGGCAGCCGGTGTTGGCCTGACCCAGCGCCACGGCTCTGCAGCGCCCGGGCGGCCTCACACCTCGCTCCAGTGCAGCCACTGAGCCCTGCACACGGCCCAGACATGGACACAGCAAGGTGCGGCAGCTTCAGCTATGTGCCAAACAATCCGTGTTTACAAAAACTTGACATTTCACTTGCTAGATAGGGGAAGACTCCTGTTTTACCCCTTTTTGTTTTTGTTGTTGCTCCAGCCTTTGGACTGTGGGAAAATTTGCTTCCTTTTGCATGATGCATAACATCCGAGGCACACTAATGAGGACATTCTCCTTTTCCTGTGCCTGCTTTATTTGCTACCTTTAATAAAAAACAACTGCCAACTTAGAAATTGTGGGGTTCTTCTATAACATCTTTCTAAAGACTCAGCTACTTTAATAATTAAAAAAAGCCCAAATTCCTTTCTTTAATTTTAAAATGTAGTGTTGTTGTTTTCCCAGTGCCTTTGAGGGGGAATACACACACCATAAAGCTCAAGGAATATACAAATGTGTTGTTTGTGGAACTCCTTTATTCAAGTGAGTATGCTAAGTGTAGTTCTGAGATTTCTGTCTCTTAGGTTATGTGTAATCTTGTATATATTTCATACATAATTGTACAAGGTCATTCCACAGAATTACAGAATGGTGAAGTCATTCAACCTTTTAAGGAATACAAGAGAAGCGATGTAAATAATGCTGTAGTAAAATTTGTCTTATTGTAAAGATAAAAATCAGGATAAATAAGATAGGAAGATAACATTCTGGTAAAAGAGGAAATATGACAAGCAAAAAATTAATAATTTAACTTTTTTTTGTATATGCAGCTATGCCAAATAATTGTAACAGTCTTTCACTGTGTCAACAGATACTGAGTTTTGACTATTGTACTTACTTACAGGTAGCTTTAAGAGATGGTGGCAATGTTGAATTTTACACACAGCATTTTAGCTGATGATCGAGAAAAAAGTAGATGCTTTTTTTTTAGAATTCAAGCAGTTAAGAAAACAAAACCAAGGAAAATGGCATTACTTACTGAATTTATGTTTATCCCAATTAGCACATGGAGAGCTGGTTTAAAAATACCCTTTAGAAGTACTGTGGGAAATATGGCCCTAAATTTGATGCTAGAAGCAGTGCTGATTGAATTTCCTTGATCACTGCATTGTTCTGCACAGATTCTGTTGTTGTTTATGTGCTTTTTCTTATTTCTGGTGGCTTGTGTTCATTCTGATGAAGAATTTAATCTTTTATATTTTTTTTCTCCATCAGTTCACCCTAGCTCAGTCCCTCTAACTTGAAGAGTTACCTTTACAAGAGCATGAGGCAGAATGGTCAGGATACTGCTAATAGTATAGAACATTGTGCCAGTAATAGGTTAAAGGAAAATACAATTGATGTAGCTCTGGAATCACCAGATGTGGTAGTGATAGTTGTCCTCAAGAGACTGTCTGTAAAATGAGAGAAGCACTTCATCTCTGTAATGTTTGATTCCTCTGTTAGAAGGATTACCTGCAGAAGCTGGTAATAATGTGACTCTTTTGGGTTGAAAATCTGACAGTTACAGACCCAGCCAAGACAATAGTCTCATGTGATGTGTTACTATGGTCCTTGGCTTGAGGGTGCAAAGTGGGGATCCAAAGTCTCCATAACCTGTTTTTTTACTCTGCCACTTAGACATTCCACTGCTTACTATAGCTAAACCTTTTGTGGGGAGATCCTGGCTCTGTTGAAGTAAATTCATATTTGGCAAATGAATACAATGGAGTCAGGATTGCACTTTCTACATTTAAGACTGGCTTCCTTTTTATCATCTGATGGAGAATCTAATTCAGCTAGTTGTTCTGGCTGGCAACAGTGGGAAAAAATGCAGAAGCCAGTAGGAGTCCATCTTCTTTTGTGTATTGACCTCAAAATATCAGCATATGATGTCTTTCTCAACCAGGGAAGATAGATTTCTGAATCTTGGCTACTGATTCAGCCCAGACAGCTAAAAAAAGTGAGAAGGAAACATAGATAAGAGACTGTAAAATGTATGCTTTCTACTACATTTTCCCCACAGAGTGTAAATCACTGAACTATTTCCTTAGGAGTAAGATGGGAGTACGATACAAAGAAAGTCTATTGCCCCATTTAAAATGCAAGTAATTTTTGTGGTGGCATGGGATTTTTTGGTGGGTTTTTTTTTGCAATTTCCAAATAGTTATCTGAAACTTGCATTTACATTTGTTTCTCATTGATGTCCATTAATTTTTTTGTCCTTATGTCGTAGTAATCTGTAAATATATATATTTGGACTATGGACCTGTCAGTTTAACTAGGAAAGAGACTGGAGCTTCAGCAGTAATATTAACAAACTTCAACTTTTAACATTTCTGATTTACGTTGTTTCATTACCATGTGACACACGAGGTCAGGGAACACATGAATTTTATGCTCCAGATGAAAGACTTGTTTTTTGGTAAGTCTTTAAAATAGAACTGTGTCTCTATCACATGGAAGATAAAAGAAACAATTAGGAATGTCACATCTCTTCATCTACCTACTTGTCCTAGTGTTATGAGAAACCTCAAGCTTTATGGAGGACACGCTTTAACTTTTTCCACAATCAAAGGTGCCTCACATATAAAATGCATAATCATGCTATTGAATCTTATTATTCCATCTCTGAACTTTCACGCCAGGCAGTCTCCTACATCCCAGTACAGCTGCCTAAAAAAAGCAATAAATGAAAGAGCCAATAAACTAACCTCAAGAAGCTCCTTTTCTGCAAGCCAGTCCTTATGCAGTTTTGTGTTGCACTTACTTCAATCTAGCTGTAGGTTAATGCTAAAAGAAGGAACCCTGCTGCCCCCACCTTTCTCTAGGGTGTTTTTTCACAGCTAACTCTTCACTAGACCTCATCTGGTGTGGCTGGAGCATGTCTCAATGCAGAACTTGGATCTGACATAAAATTAATAAGCCAAAGAAAAAGTCCTTATACTTATCAACTGTACCCACTTGTGTTAATTTTTTATCAGCCATGTTTATCATGGCTAGACGGTCTCCACAGCAAGGTTGTGTTTTTCTGTATCAGTTCACAAAGAGCCACCCAAATCCTCAGTGTTTTCTAAGGGCCAACTGTTATTTGCAAGGTTGTGCCTACTCTAATTTTTCAAGGCATTTTCTTATACATTATGCAAGAATACCATTCTGCACACAGCCATGGAAACAGAAGGTTAAAATGGACCTAAGTGAAATCCACAACTCGTGCTACTGCCATAGGAGGGAATCTGTTCCATATTTAATAAACCATGGTCATGTCCTTTACCATATGCAGGACTGTGACAAAGATGTGGTATAGGTGGGAACTGGGAAGCCTGGGAGAATTATTTCCTTTTAAAAAGAAATATTGTTTTGTCAGTTTCCAGTTTTTAGGGCCAAAGACTAAATTACCAAGTCTTCATAAAACACCCACTGCTGCCTTTATTGCTTCCTGGAAGGAATTCTTGGTAATGGTGTTGGCTCTTCTGAACATGTACTAGCAGACATAGCAACAGGCTTATCCATGTTGTGTTTTCATTTGATTTTTGTTGATCTGTGTCAGGTCTTCTCAACATCTCTCAGACATCCAGTCAAGAGAAAATCAATGAGTGGCTGGGCAATGTTTATTGTACCATTAACATAGTACCACTCTTGCCTTCACAAGGCAAGGAAGGATTTCAGTCATCAGGCTAGATCTCTACAAGGAATTTCCTTGCACCAGTGCTACATGCTTAATGAATTACTGATTTTTATATTCTTTGAGGAAGACATATGAAAAATCAGCACTGGTTATCTGTTCAGGAAAGCCCATGTAACATCAATTACCTCGTTTCTCTAGTAAGATCCAAGAGAACTACTTGAGCAATTTCATCTGTCTTCACTGTCTCTTAGTTTCCTTAGAAGACTGTCAAACCCAGCAGCTTCTACTTAATAACATTTGTTTGAAGTAAGTTGGTTCACCCCAGTGTAGGAATCAACAAACTGTGTAGCTTGGAAAAGACTTTTAAAATCATTGGGTCCAACTGTTAACCCAGCACTGCAAAGCCACCACTAAACCATGTCTCCAGGTGCCACATCTACAGATCTTTTAAATAGTTCTGGCATGGTGACCCAAACACTTTCATGGGCAGTCTGTTCCAGTGCTTGACAATGCTTTCCACGTCAAGAAGAAATTTTACTAATGTCCAATCTAAACCTCCTCTGGAACAACTTGAATCCCTTTCCTCTCATTCTGTTGCTTGTTGCTTAAGAGAAGAGCTCAACACCCACCTGGCTACATCCTTCTTTCAGGTAGTTGTAGAGAGTGATAGGGTCTTCCCTGAGCATCCTTTTTGTGCTCCAGATCCTTCACCAGCATCCTTATCCTTCTCTGGACCCACTTAAGCACTTCAATGTCCTTCTTGTGGGGGGCCCAAAACTGAACAGGAGATGCAGCCTCAGCAGTGCTGAGTACAGGAAATGATCCTTGTATAGATTCTGATTCTACCATCCTTGTATAGATACTGATTCTAGTATGAATTTCATTGCTGTTTTCAGTGTAAAAGTACAATGTATTCTTTGTAAATTTTTAAGTCAGATATATTTTTTCCCTTTTTTGAAATTTATACTGCTTTGTAGTGACCGTTCATCAGTCACACTCCTTGGAAGAAGTAATTTTCAGTTGGTTTTAACCTACTTTATGCTTTTCTATGTGTACGTTATGTACCTCAAGTAAAAATCAGGTAGAGTGGATTTCTATGGACTGTGACTGCAGAAGGTATATATTTCTGTATTTATCTGCTTAGAGCTCTCACATTAAAGACATTCTGTCTCTCTGGGCAGAACTCACAGAGACTACTCTTCACCATCACTGGAGATATTTAAAAGACATGTAGATGTGGCACTTAGAAATACAGTTTTTAGTGATGGACTTGGCAGTGCTTGATTAATGATTGGACTCAATGATCATAAAAGTATTGCCCAACCTAAATAATTCTCTGATGTTAAAATGCTCATTTTAAATTTGGCTTTCCATCAATATGCAGAATAGAAATTATCTCATCATCTGTCAATAGTGATTTTTTTTTCTTTAACCAGGCTTATTAAGGAACTAGTATAGCATAATGCTGACTCCATGTCAATCCTTTAATAGTAATAAAACTGTATCATTTAATCTATTTGCCAATTTCAGCCAAGTTTTTCAGGGAAGTAGTTATTCAACCTCAAAGATATTAAGTCCTTAAGGCAGTAAGAAAATCAAGAGAGAGAACATTATCAAGCTCTCTTTGAGGGAAGACCTGAACAAGAGTTCAACTATATTACCAGATTTTAGCAGATAATTATTATTGTAAATAATATATATATTATTGTATTATAAAAGAGAATCAACATGAGGGTTGAAGAGAGACAGACATTAGGGATGTCCAGCTCTGCAAAATGTCTGTGAGTAGTTTTGCTGCCTGAGACACCACAGGATCTGTCCCCTGGGCACAATGCAGCAGCAAGCCAGCTTTGCTCTTTCTGCTTGGTTCTTAAAGCTTGGGGACTTCTCAAATACCCTGATGATGCCGGTCATAAATTCCTAAGTAGTTACATCAGGTCTTAATTTTTACATTGGAATACTGCTGCATTTTTCTTTCTGGAAGCTTGGCTTTCAGAACCTCATGAGTATGATCACTGACTGCTTTCCAGGTAATGGTTTGCATTTTCAGAAGGGCTATGTCTATACTTAAAAATAAAAGTCTCTTCTTTGGCCCTAAAGGCAAATGAGAAGACATGGCTTTGTGTTTTTAACATCAATTCCTCTACTCTGAAACAGAGTGGCCTGGTTCATTCTGCTTTTGGGGAATGGTCTCTGGCCTGAGCCTCCCCTGTGATTTACCTTGGTCCTCTCTAGGGTTCCCATCAGCGTGATAAGGACCAATGCCGTGTCCAGGGTTACGTTCACAACTGAGAATTACTGTGCTGGACTTCTTTAGCTTGCTAGCAATGCTGTAGCAGGAACACTGATACTGCAGCTAGGTATTTTTTGTACCACTGGGACGCAAACACAAAAGAGAGAGGATCAATTGTATTCTGCTCAGTCTCCTGGACCAGAACATGGTTTGGCTTGAATTGCATCAGGAGCCTGCTAGACCATCATCTCTTCAGCAAACTACCCATGCCAATATGGAACAAAATTCTTTGAAAAGGAAGATATACCAAAGATGCATCATCTTTATGAGTGTAACAGATCTTTATCAAAGTCCTTTTCAGAGAAGTAGTATATTGAATGTCTGCCCCTACCAATGTTCTGTTTAGCACCATTGAAGCACAGTCTTGTGAAGGAACAGCCTGGTATAAACTGCTAATGTAAAGGTCTAATAAAGCCAAGAAGAATAAATTACTTCTTCCATGTTAAAATACGAGGATCAGAACTGCAGAGTAATTTCTGAGAGAGTTGTGGGGCTTCCAAAGGCTGTTCCCCATGTTCCCTCAACAAAACCTACACAAACCTGTTAAATACTTCATCGTGAAAGGTAAAAGGAAAGGCAGTTGCAACACAACAGCAGAGGTTCTGCAGTAAGTTCTCGTTCCTCTCTCTTTTGACAAAGGCCTGCTTCCCTGGCAAGCAGCAGATCTATGTTAACTTCAGCTGTAGTGTGTCTGTTGACACTGTAATATGTGGCACTGAACAACTGCAGTTTAGTCATACTTAGGAAGGCAGTAGTTTAAAATTCAGACTACATGATGATTATCATTATTCCATTTCTCTCTCTTTCTTAGTACTTGACAGTCTGAAGAGCTGGTATATGATATCTTTTAAAAGAAACAGGTTGAAACCCTGCACCTCTTTGCAGTACATAAAAAACTACCATCATATATTCTATTGTTTGTGTTTGACTTAATTATTCCTGGGATCTTTACAAGTATTGCCACAGCCTGTGCTTAGCTAAATCTTTGCAGTAGCTCACTATTTCCTTGTATATGGTGCGTTGCCAGCTGAGCCTACTTGACAATTGTATTGTCATATGTTGTGTGTATTTGAGCCATATCAAAGTTGGAAATGAAAAGCACTTTATAAATACCCTCTTGTTCCCTTTAAGCATATAGACTCCTTTCTGAAGATACTTATGAGTTATTACCTGGCCTTCAAAATACTCCTATATAAGAGACAGAAGTAGAGAAAATATTCAGAAAGCTATGATCTGTTCATTTCGGGGTGGGAGGGTGGCATGTGGTGTTCCACTCTTGTTGTGATAAAAGACAATTTGTACAGTCAGGAACTGGCTCTGTAAGATGCATCTTGTCTGGTAGGATGCTTAGTATCAGAGTATGTACTATGATAACAAACAATGTACTGAGGAGTTTTTTCCTTCTAGTTAATGTAGTTTTAAAATTATAAAGGAGTCAAAGTGAGTATTTTTGTGTATAGCAGAACATCCCTTTGGAATGTACTTTCAGTATTTAATTTTATCCTATTTAATGACCATATTTTAGTTGAGCATTTTTAACAACCAAGTGCAATTAGTTTCTGACACATTTGCCTAACATTCTCTTGAGTAGCAAATATAAATTCTGGAAGAAGAAGAAAATGCTGCTTCCATTAAAATTGCTGTAAGCTTTGTCATTCCTTCAAGTAGCCAAGGTGACTGTTCTAGCTGAGTGCTTCTCTCACATATGCCACTTGTTGCTTATTTACAGTGCCAAAGATGCTTCATTATTTTCCTTGACTTTTTCTGTGCCTTACTAAGATTTCTAACAGTTTCTGTAATACTGTGTCCTAAATTTTACATCATTTTCCCAAGGGGAAAGGATGACCATAACATAGGTGACCCGCCTGCTCTTGATGGCTCCTAATACTACCTCCCATGTTGTGTTTTCTTTCATAGCTATTGTACTGTTGCCAGACAAAGTTTGATTCATTTATCACTCCCATATCAGTTTTCTGATGTGTTGTCCAGTAATTTATGACTGTTTGGAGCTTTGGTACTCATTACAGTGCCTAGTGACCCTTGTAACCCTCCTCCCCATGTGTGCTCTGCCACCTTGGCCCCTGGACTAGTTTGCTGAAGTCACAAGTTGCAGTGCATGCGTCTGTAACAAGTCATCCAGGCTGAGAAGCAAGAGTTCTTTTTGACCAGCTGATAGGGAGTATCCAGAATTGAGGCAACAAGAAGTTGATCGTGCAGATAAACAGATACTGAGGGTAAGATTTGTATATTGTGTCTATGTGAGGTGTTGCTGATACAGTGATGAGAAAGAGAGAAAATAGGTTAGGCAGGTATACAGCAGCTTGAGGAGAATATTGCAAATAAAACAGTGACTAAGTGGCTTTAATTGTAATTCAGTGGAATTTCCCCCAGGGTACCACGTTTCACAGGGTGGGGACTTCATCCTGCTGGTGCAAATATCAATTGAGTTACACTGCTAAATTAAGCATGGGCTGGTGTCCTGGGCAGATAAGTCACTAGTGCTGATACTTGTGAAGGCATGTCAGCAACACGCTTTCTTTGTTCGGTACTTTTGGTGGTACTTTAAAAATATTAATTATGAAGATGTGTCTTTTCCCTTTCACCTTTTCATCTCCTGAGAGTTATATTTAAGACAAAATATTATGAGCACTGGAGGAAGGTGCAGAATGAGCAGGATGGGAGAAGAGAGTTGTTTCCTTTCTGATTGCTTTAATAATGTGAACCTGTTAACTTTTTAAATTATGATTGATTTCATCTTTATTTGCTGTAGCATAGATATTTGGTAAACAATTACAATGTGTGTTATATAAAAATGCAGAGTGCATGTAAAAGACTTTACATGTAAGGACATGTACAAGCTTATAAAATAAAAGTTGAAAATAAATCTACAATTAGTTTTTGGGCTTCAGTAATTTGTTTCTGAAAAAAGGACTGTAACTTCCTAAAATACATCCTTTCCTCGATGTGATGTAAAAGGATCCAACATTGTACTTCCTCCTTAGAATTTCTGGGGAAATGCATTTTGCTGCCAACGTAACATGCTTTAACAGGTCTCCTGCTGGTCAGGCCTTGTGTCCTGCTGTGACAGCCATGACCATGTGTACAACTGATTGTTAGTGGGCGATATAAATCTGATTGGAACATGCCTGTTAATTGGTTTGAGAGCTCAATATAGACAATGCTGTCTTGTAGCAGATTGTGTAGATAGCCCTAGTCATAGGGTTAATTCTGCTTGACAGCATATCAGCAGCATCTTGAGTAATTACCCAACTTAAGTTTTCCCACAGTTGAATTGAGACCTTCAAAGGCTTCTACATTTACAAGTATTATTAACCGATATCTGAAACATGATGTTCCCACAAGGGCTAATTTTTTCTTCCTTTTATTAAATATACAGGTTATAGGGTTCATTTGCTAAGTGCTAAGCCCTTAGAAGAAAACACTACTTGTTAGGGACAGAAAAATCGGCAGTGCACGACCAAAGCTAATGGTGCATAATCCACACATCATTGTCTTTTCGCAAAGACTTTAAAACAAGTTAAAATTTAGGTCTGGCTCCCTTTCTCTCTCCCACCCTCCACTTTCCTCTTTTAAGAAAATCAAACCACTTACTCCTGTGCAGAGTGAGTAAACTGAAGACACACACAAACAAAAACCTCCTAGGATGTAGCACAATTAAGTGCAGATCATTGGATACAATACATATGACATCAATGAAATGGTGTCTGCTTCAAAAGTAGATTGGAAACATTCATGAATGAATTAAATCCTCTTAGTGACATTTCAAAAATGAAAATATCATACAAATAACTGTATGCTATGATTCACAGTATATAACTTAATCCTGGTTTAAATTTATATTTTATTTTCTTAATTTTGTCATTTGTCTTTTAAAATATCTTCTTTATAACTCTAAAGCATAGAAAACAGTAAAATATTAAAGATAATGGTTATTATTTGGGTTCAAATGCCTTTGAATGCATTAAATGTTAATGTACAGAGTTAGACAGTCTGGTTAAAGATGGTATTTGCAGGAGGGATCGGTCTGACAAATGGCTTTTATGGCATAAAGCAGTTCTTGTAACTTACGAACTTTTTATTTTCTTTTTCAGGTCAGAAACAAAGTTTGACTCCAATTCAGGTATGTTTACATTTACAGTGTTTTACTGAATATACATTATTCAGGTTAATCTCAAAAGAGTAGTTTATCAGTTCAAGTTCAGTTTAGTTTTAAACAAACTGGGGTAGGTCAGCCTTAAAAAGGATCTTCATTTCTCACCCTCTGAAAACAGCATTGTTACTGTGAAACATTTGCTTTCATTCCTTTCATTAGTTCCGGTCTCTTTACATTTTCCCAAAAGATGATTGGGAAGATGTATCTTGCAACAGGCTTTAATTGACCCAGGAAAATGATAATACAAGTAAATGATAATGCAGACTAAAGCAAAGGGAGGATTAAAGTTTGGAAATGATCACTGCAATAGAGGAGAATGTTTTTCTCCCTGGTGGACAAAAACATTTCATGAGAATTTGAAGTCAGTGCAGCCTATCTGTCAGGAAACAGATGATTTGTCATCAAATTTTCATGTCAGATGCAGGTGCACAATGCATCCCAGACCAGTCTGTAAAGCTCAGCTGAAGAGGATTACCAAAAGGCAGTCTCTCACAAGATGTCTTTTTAAAGAATTGTAATGTGTTGGAGGAATTGGGAAGGAAGTGAAGGTCAGTCTAACAGGTTAATGTGTATCTAACAAGAGAAAAAAATGAGGACAGCAAACAGGGGAGCAGTAGGAGTAAAAAACAGATATCCTAACACCAGACTGTTACTTACTCAGTTAACTATTCCTAAGTGTTCCTTAAATAATAATAAATTATTTTTATATATGTGTCCTGAAGCTAGGCAAAATGTACCTTGCCTGAAAAGGTAATTCAAAATACATTTTTTTTAAGATGAAAAAGATTGTTTAAAACAGGAAACCTGATATTATTATGGCAGTTTTGGTTTTAGGCCAATGTTATCTTCTATATAGTTTGCTTAATGCGGTGATTATAATTGCTTATAATGTTAGGAATTTTACAATATATATTAATCAGGTGTTTATGGAATAGCACCTTTCCTTTTATCCCAGTTACAGCATGATTTGGGTTTGAAGTATGAGGCATTACGCTGCTTTTTCTTTCCGCATTAGATTTTATCTTTGGAACTATATGGGAGTGAAATCTACAGCAGGAAGCATTTAAACAGCCAGTGCCTACATCTTGTATAGTTGTGTCATCTTGCTTCTATTATGATTTTAGTCTGTGAGTTTGAAGTTACTTGCTTTAAATATTTCTTGGATTAAACTCTATGCTAAGATTGATTTTTTGATCTTGACAGAACAGAGGGATTGCATGGGGGATAGCTTGACACATTTTCTGCCATTACCTCCTTTATTTTAGTGCAGTCACCAAAACTAGAATGTGGAGCAGAATGACGCACCTACTTTTCTGTTGAAGGGAAAATTCTCTCTGCAGAGCTTCAGTTTGCTTGGTGGCTTAAGCTACAAGTAGTTTTCTGACTTTCTTTTGAAGCAGTTCTCCTGCTAGGTATGCCATTCTGCCTGCCACTCCCTTGGCAGCAAAAGCAGGGGCATGGTTTTCCCTAAGGTAGCAGTAAAAGTTTGGCACTATTGCAGCTGTGGGCCTGCTCAGTACATGTCACCAGGCGTTTCTGACCTGGTCTCCTGGTCCCATTTTAATCTTTGCCCCAAATGCTGTACTTGGAACCGAGAATTACTAAGGTTTAATGCCTTGGTCTCATCCGTGCTGTGTCTTTCAGAACAGGTTTCGGCCAACAACCAATGTTAAAACCAAGCAACACCAAGGCTGAAAACGCCCTTATCATTGTGAGAGGTACAGCTGCCTCCTCCTTATAAGGAGAGCACTCATTTCTTCCATCAAGAAGCTGTTCATGACAATCAGATGGCACAGAGACTCTTAAGTTTCTCTTTTGTTCCCAATATGTAAGAGCAGAGAAGTGAAGATACTGGCAACATCAACTCAACATCTACCACCCAAATAAAATACCACTGGTATTGTTTCCCTACCAAAGAATTTGCTATAACTTTCCCAAACCAGACAATAATCCCAGACCTCCTGCTGAGTGAATGCATCCTGTTCACTCAATGTGCATTGGCAATGGCATCCTTGTAAAAAAACCCCTTTGTGTGTGTGGGTGCAGTGCCCTATGTAGCACCATGTTCTGCATTACACAGACCTTTGAAAAGTGTCAATGCAGTGTTAGTTTAAAAAGGGCTGCTGGCATCTGAGTCTGTATTTATGCAACCTCAAGTTTCTTGGAGACTCCTAAAGGTATTTTCACATACGTCATTTCATTTTGAATTCCCTAGACTGTCATTCCTAAGTAAAGTAATGATTCCACAAACTGGAACAAACATGCTTTGTTCTCATTTATCTTATGTTACTCAAAACAGTTCAAGTGTTGCACGTGAGAATGAGGTAATTTTATTATAGAATACATATTTTTTCCCAGGGAGCTGTTCCATAACTATTGCTTGCTCTAAATTAACCCCAGTGTTAATTCCAGTTAACTTGCAAGTCTAGATGTGCCCTTAATAAACATTTATCAATGCTTATTATACTTGTCTTTCCTAGAAATATTTGCGAAGCATTGAAGAATTAAAAGAAGTCTTTCTGAAGCAAGTATAAAGTCAGAAATACAGCTTTTAAAGTACCCAGTAGGCTCACTGCAAATGTAACCCTGGAAATGTTGTTCAACATTGAAATATTAGACAAACATTGTCAAGAGAAGATTAATTGGAACTTGAGCATTAACTTAAAAGAAGGCTGCAAAATTCCTACAGTGATGATCAGGATTTATCATACAAATAACTATAACATCTGTCGGGGACACACATTTTTCATATCATGACTAACAGCTCCATCTGAAAAACTTCTTTTTCTCTGCCGATTCTTTATAAGTCTATAGCTGGCAGAATTTCTGTCTCAGAGACCATGGGGTTAGCTTCACGCTGTTAGAAGATCATTTAAATGAAACAATTTTGCTTTCCTGTCATAATATGATGAATTCTACTAGTACTTAAAATAGATTTTTTTCCAACAAAGTACTTGAAAGCAAAAAAGGTTGTAGGAAAAATACTTTTTTCCTCACAGTTTGTTAGAGAACAAAGTAAACTGCAAAAAACCACAGGTGAAACAATTTTGTTCTTATTGCCAATATTGTGTTAGTGTCTAAAATGCTTATTGCGTTCGAGTGTTCACAGTGAAATCACAGGCAAAAAAAAAATCAGTTTTGTGCTGTGTTAGAAAGGAAGGACAAATTCATGGGCAATATGCAAGGACTCCAATGGAGTCTTTTTTGTGTATCTGCAGCTTAGACCATGGAATGTAGGATTCAGGATACAGAAAAGACAGTCAGGGAAGCACCATGTTATAGAAACATCTGTGCACTGAAGAAAAAGAGTGCCCAAGGACACACAGTGCCTTCAGCTGTGTCCATCATCTGCTGTGCCAGCTTTACACTTCTCTCAAAAAAAGAGACGTTAACTCCCAAACCTGTTCTTCTGTCCCTTGCTTCTACATATCAAATGAAATGTAAAGATAGTGTATGTGATTGTATGTCACTCTTTGTGTCAATACTTTGGAAACACTCCAATTAGTATGAGGAATTAAGCTGTAATAGCTGCCCATGCACCTAGAGGCTGTCTTGAGGGACAGCTACACATGACCTTACGTTGAATTCCTGCTGCCCCAGAAATCAAATACAAAGGAAGTCAAGGAGCCCCCAGCAGTTCCTGGAATTTCTTTTGCCTGCCTTGCCTGGATTCACAGTGTCAGCCAGTGACTCTGAAGGACATTTCTCCTCTCTGCACATTGCATTTTCCACCAGAATGAGTGTGTCCCCACATCTTCACTATTGCACAACATGCCACCCCTATATCACCATCAAGGTTCCCATCCTTTCCCTTCTCACCTCTAGTGTTTACTGGTATCTTTCCTTGAATGTGGCCACTACAATGTACTAACTTGCAAGGCTACATGATTCAGCACAGGTGCTAGAGAATAAATGAACAGAATTACAAGGTTGGAGGTGATCAGATATTTTCCTCTCACAAATTCCTCTTGGTTACACTTCCAGATGTTCTGCAATAGGCTTTCCAAACTCTCTGTATTGATGCCATGAGAGGCTACCAAGAACAGAGGCTAGACAGAGTTAAAGGAATAAAGTAGGTGTTTACTTAAAAGGCCTTCAAAGGATATAACTTGGGCAGTACAAGAGCCCAGCCGAGCCTACACCCAAGATGCATGACGGATCACATGTTTTCACTTTTATAAGTATTGGTCCATTTACATACTGGGGCTAATTGTCCAATTACAATTTCAGGTTATTAAGTCCCATCCTCCCAGATTGCTCTCCTCAATTCACTGTTGTTTATGCTTTTTGGACCTGAAGCAGTAATGGTGTCCTTAGTTCTCAGGCTGGAAAAGGATTATTTTGTCTAACTAAACTGTGAAGAGAACTTGCTAACACTTTATATGAAGTTCAGTGTTATATACTAATGCAGTACAGAATCTGGAAAATATGAAAGCTAAAACTTAAGGCATCAGTATCTGGCCTGATTTTCCATAGCCTGTCATCAATCCCATTGTATAAAAGTCATCACTACAACTATTAAGAGCATAAGGAACCCTCTTCCCAAGTAAGAGAGAAACGAAAACCAAAAGGCATTTTGAAAGTGAGTAACTTTTACTGACCTTTGCTACCAGGGAAGCACAAAAGAAATGTAATTTGCCTGAAACCTTTGGTAGACAAAGCAAAGTTACTTAGTAAAAACATCCATTGATCTAACCCATCAAAGATTTAAATACAGATTAAGAAATAAGTTCCTACATTTTAATGATGTCAGCTTCTCCACCCAGGTTGTGTTAGAGCAGTTCTTAATTTCTTCTTAGGAAGGCTAAGTAGTTTCAGGAACAGGAAGAAGTGGTATTCTTAACAAAACCATGTTGGCGAGTTCAATAGTGACCCTATAATCAGAGTACTTTATTTAAAAGATCTTGCAGAATCTGTAAGAGGGAAAAGTATCAAAATAAACTGAGATACTTAAGAACAGGGATGCTCCAGAGCTTTTTGGATGAGGTAAACGACCTCTTCAGATTCTCTTTCAGCTTAGAGGAATTATTTTCTTCTCTCTGGCCACCACCAGCTTGGATGCTTGAAAAGGTGTATGAGCTGGCACAGAGAGATGGTGGGAGACAGTTACTGCAAAAACAACAAAAGCTCAGATTGCCTTGTTATTACTTGTCAGTGCTATTTTGTTCTTGGCATTAACAAGTCTTCGTGCAGATTGTTGGGGATGCAATGGGTGGGGAGCATGGCCTGTTATATTTGTTCAGCAGCAAGATGATTTAGTCAGATGCAAACTGAACCGTCTGGTCAGTGTTTCAGGGCCATGCTGTAATGTGGCTTGGAGTATTAGATAGCTGGGACATCTCACTGGTACATCCCAGGGAACTGTGTGCTGATGTGTGGTAACTGATTATCGCCTGCTCTTGTATCACTTGTAAAGCTTGGCATCATTACACTGGTGACTATCTGGACGTGTTTGGCACTGCTGTGACCAGAACTGAGCTCAAAGGAAATCTAGAGCTGTGTAAATCCATTGGGACAACCACCACACTGCCAGCCTCGTCAGCCCCTAGAAAAGAGGAGGAGGCGAGACCATGGCATTCAGTGGGTGTCCTGCTGGAGCCCCCACACACAATGCTTCAGGTGCTCTTTGGACTTTAAGAGCTTATCTGTGGGGTAGGCTGCTGCCATACACCAAGCAGAGGACTATGGGGGTGTCTTTTGCCTGTGTGCCTTGATGAATTTAACAGGACAGGATCGTTATGGTAAATGTGTCCCCTCTTGTTCTCCTTATTTTCTCACTACCATAAAGTGCATTTTCCTGTTTCAGTTTTAGGCAACATTTCATTAAGCACAATATCTTTTGTGGCTGCGTGCATGTTGTCCAAAGTAGCGCATCTTCTGTTTTGATTAGCATGGTTTATGGGGTTATGAATTTGAATAAGAGAGAGATGCAAGATATTTTTATTTATTCCCTCTGGATTTGTTAGAGGAAAAAAAGAACATCTTGTTTGTACAAGATGATGAGAATGATATACAGTATTACTTGAAACCAGAATAAATCTGTTATTTGAAAGAAAAGGAGACTGTACAAACTAGCTATGTGATAATTATTAAAGACAGAAGATTCAATAAAGATTAAAATATTTAATGTTTTTCTTTCATTGATGTAGTGCTGTAAATTTATGACCATTAAGAAACCATATGAAAGATCTGTCAGCTTTTGCTATTTCACATTTTAGTCTCTTATCAAAACTGATTTCAGGTTTTGTAGTACTAAAAGTAAAGAGAAAAATGCAAGCTGCTTTTAATCAAACTGGAATGTTCAGCGATCACCATCACAATCTTTAGTGTTGATCTGAGTATGAAGCAAAGAAAATTAACTTGTCTTTTATTGACTTAATTTAGCGACAACCACAACCTTTAAGATGTAATGGCAGACAAGTTTGTGTCATGCCAATGCAACTGCCACTGTACATATGAGCAGCCATCTGCTTAGAATTAAGTCCTAAGTCAAAACACCAATAAGGTCTAATGCTGCCAGTTTAAGAAAGACACAATTTGCGCTGTGTTTTATGTGAGTAAGGACATCACAATCAGGTGATGCCAGCCAACAGTGAATTTGGTTACAAGGCCTGAAAGCAGTTGTGAAAGAACTGTAGCCCTGTCTGACTGATCAGGAGTCTTAGCAATCTTGCTTTCCACTGAGGGGTGAATTACTGTTTATTGTTATTTATATAGTTGCCTTGCCCACTTACTGTTCTCTACAAAGTGATCCCAACCTTTCCATCAGCCATGATCCAGGCATCTGAACAATCTTAGACTTTTTACTCCAATCCAAACACTGTGCCTATTGAGATCACAGAATCTATATTCACAGTGTTTGACTTTTGTGAATAAAACCGAAGCACCTAATTTAGCACTGATCTTTTCTTTTCCATACTATCTGTTGGAATGGAGGAGTTTCATTATCTGCATAATATTCCTTTCAGGTTTTGTCAGTGTCTGGCTTTCACACAATCCCTGTGTGTCTGTGGAGAAAGTAGCATTTCATTTGGAGGGATATTTTACTCAAGCTATTGCTATGTTGGGGAAGTGGGATCATCTTAACTAACTGTGACTATCTACCTCAACCTGTGAGCTTCATCTTGAGTCAGTTGGAAGAGATTAACATCCTCAGATGAGTTCATCCCTTCTGCTGGAGAAGTCTGTTTCAGAGTACACTGAATCACCCTTTTGAGTGCCCATCAATTTTAGAGTTAGGAACATAACTTTGATGGTTAAAGTTGGAATAGATTATCACTGGAATGCATGTACCAAGAGCTGGGGATGAGTGGATGGGATCTCGAGTAATTTTGTATGGCTGATGCTGTGGAGGCTTAGTCAGGCAAAAATCGTAAATTTAAGAGAAGAACTACACAACTGCTCCCAAGTTCTTCTGCTGGGTGTCTGTAAACCTCTTGTACACAGAGCTTTTGTGGAGTTTATTCATGAGAAAGATGAGTGTTGCTGTGATTATTTTAGTTCTATTTTTCTCTTTGTATGCATTTTCATTTCCCTTTTTAAATCTTACCTTTCCTAAACAAACCAAATCTGCTTATGTGTCCCCAGTAATCGTTACCCCAGAGAACTGCTGCATTTTTATAACTTTTTCTTGAATTATGTGTAAGAATTGTCAGATGTGGAAAAGCTGATAAAATATGTTTTGCAAATTGATCATTCATCAATGTTCATCTGTTCATAGGCAGGAAGAAAAATATGTAACTCAAAGAGATATGGCCTAAGGAAAATATGAGTGAATAAAAAATGTATCATATTCAATCTAGCTTCAATTAGGGCGCAAATATTAAACTTGTCTTTGCCATGTTCCAGAAAGCAAGTGACATTTTTGAAAAGCTAAATAGGAGGAGATTTCGCTGATTTTAAGTCACTGTTGAGAAACTTTTAGAAAGGCAAAGTCTTTTATTCTGTTAACTGCCCTAACCACACTAAGGAAGGCCGACATAATAAATGCAGATATGAAAACAGAAGGGTGTATTTTTGAAAAATTAAATTTAAAAATAGAAGCATTCTGGTTTTGGCTCTTACTTTTCATGGAGGTGGTCATGAGAACAGAATTCCTATGTTTATATTCTCATTTTAAAAGTGTTTACCTTAAGATTTATGGATTTTGGAAGTACTCATACACTCACTACTATACTATTGTCTCCCCTTCAGTCAGTGATTTTTTTTTTTCTGTCACACACACTAGAAGGGATTTAAATGGAGTTGCAGGAATACTGAAGCAAACAGGAGTGGAATTTGAAATGTCAGTGCTCAGCACCGACAGAATATCTGGAAACCAATTAAGACATATTTAGATTGAAGAGTGACATAAAAATGTGCTTGTGAATAAAAAAATCTGCTGCATAGAGTACTGTGTTAAGGGCATCAGGGTTCTCGAAACAACTTTAAAATGCAAGAAAGAAAGATACAGTGTTTCACTGGAATGAAAGCACTCCCTGCTTTCAAGTATATTAAGAAAAACCAGATTGAAAGACTACTGTCAGAACTGTACTTCAGGTAATGATACTATTAAGACTGTGGCAAACTGAATTTACATTGGTCATCAACTTGTTAACTGGTGGAGAAGAGAATTACAGGAGCTGTCTTTTTAAATCATTCTATTTTCTTTACTATCTGCATGTGTGACTCTTCCCTTGCCCCACAATGACAACATATCTCAGGCATACCTGTATCTGTATAGTTGTGGCAGTGTGGTTAAACAAGGCAACATTTTGCTGTTGAAGCTCAGCACAATGCTGAAATCTATGCCAGCAGCTGCTTTCACTCCTTTGATTCTAGGCATCACAGTACAGACCATACAAAAAGTAAGCCTCGCTCCTAAAAAAGCAAAGAAATATACATAGCAGAACTCTAATCTTAATTCCCTTGCTCTAGTCTCTGTGAAAGTTATTTAATGATAAATTAATATAAATTTTCATGTTCCACTTGCTTTCTCACATCAGGAAATCTCTTCCCAAAGGACGTACTCCTAGCCAGGACATGTAACACACCAGTTAGACTGTCTGGTGGGACATGCCCCTTCCTGGGTTCCTGTTTCTGGGAGGAGGGAGAGGGTACCTGACCACCTCCCCACTTCCTGTGAAGACTATGGACAAGTCCAAGTTTGGGACCTATGTCATCACTTACATGGGTGCCTTTTGGCATGGCACCCAGAGTGGCAAGGCAGCCTGACCGTATTTGGGTGGGAGTGAGGACACTGACCTTCATCCAAATCCCCATGGCCTTAAGATGATCAAGACAGGGATGGACTGTACAGAGACTCTGTCCATCCCTGCACCCTCTACCCTCCTTCCCACAGCAAAAAGAGTTATTGGAAAACTTCAGAAGCTCAAACTCATGAGATTTCTCCTGGCACTTTGCCTCCAGGAATGTTTCTACTTACCCACAAAATGACTGAGCTTTAATGAGTTTCTCTTAATTTGTACAAGCACTAACAATATATTTATTTCGCTTCTCTGCCAATACTTCCTGCATGTTTTTTTTTAGTTTTCATAAACTGTCTTGTCTAGTGCCAGGGTTAAACCTCACACAGATGGAGATGGACAGTAACACTAAAATGCCATAGAAATCATATGTGTTACAGCCTGAAGTTCTGCTTTAACATTTGGATAGGACTGTGTTACTTCAAATTTAATAACATAATAAAAAAAAAGCTCTGTTAAAGAAGCTGAAAGAATAAAGCAGAGTGTTCACTGAATTCATGAAGATTAATAGATGAAGGGCATGCAGTGTCATCTTCACTGCAATGTAAATAAGATTATCTAAGTTATGCAGACACTCTACCTTTAATTCAGGCTGTATTTACAGAAACTTACCACCCAAATCTCATTAGTTCAATGATATGGTTTATTTGTGTAGGTCTGTTTCAGAACTAATGAATGATGGGGAAGTAGAGTTGCAGCAGTGATATCAGGTATTTTAAAAAGATTCAAAGCAAGAGTGAAGAATGTTACCCTCACAGGAAACAAACTGATACCAACTGAAGCTTATGCAAATATTTAAATGATCTAATAAAGATCAGTGAAGAAAAAAATAAGAAAAATAGTTGCATGGGATGAATGCAGGAAAGTAGATCGTTAAACACAGGGAGAATAGAAAGACATGCTAGAAAAAAGATACAATAAAATTAATGCCTGTCCTGCTCACCCAGTTTACATATTCAGATGGATGCAAAGTCCTTGCTAAATATTCTTACTGTAGAAAGAGGTAAAATGTTCAAACAGAGGATGCTAAGGTTAGTCCCAGAGGGTGGGTTAGCCAGAACTAGAACTGTGAGATTTTTTGAGGACTAAACTTGTATATGCAAACAAGGCTGGGGGCTTCTGTATCCAGGCAAGTTTAAGCTGGCAAGCTGAAGGAAAAGATTTTTGTTTTTTCTATGTATTGAACTGGGGCAGGGTATGTACCACTCAGATTTTTTAACATACATTGATATTGGAAAGGAAACATTTGAAACAAAGACTTGCACTATATGCTTGCAAAATGAAGAGTGGAAAACAGGTGAGCGGTTTGATTTTTATGCAAATTCTCTTAACTTTTCCAGTCGAATTTTTTTGCAAAATTTAAGAATTTTTCAGAAAGTTTTTGAGACACTGGAGACTCTGGTTTAAGGCACTATTATTATGTAGAAAGAAACTAAAACCAAATTCCCAAACCTGCCATCAACTTAAAACTCAGGCCCCATTTAATTGGATGCTTAATAACTAGCACCTACAGGTTGGTTTCCTAGATTTTACAATCATCTGGCTGTGACAGCCTTTCTTTTCTGTTCTGCCCTGGTACAATGCAATTGAACCCTTCTGTGACCCCTGGGGATGCCAACAATAGAGATGATCAGTCATTGCACGAACAGCTCTCCAAAGGGTGATCACTTTGTTTCAGGCCTTTCTAGAAAACAATTCATAGTTATGCAAGTATTTTACACTTAATATTTCTTAGGGTGTAGACTGCAAAATGTGTTAAGGGTAGCAGAGTGAAACAAATATTACACCTAGTGATGGTAGTGCTGAACACTGAAAAATAAAGGTTGAACATTGGAAGTTTTAATACTGAGGCCTCTTCCTCCTCCTTACTCCACGTCCTCCCTCAAAAATACAGCAATGGGATGGTGTCTTGTCCAAATGAAGCACTATCTTGTTTCATCCCAAAAAGTTTTAATCAGGGTGAAAGTGAGGCTCTGAAGCTGATGTCAGATATGGCCTGTACAGGTCATTAAGCTGCCTGCAGGGGAGGGAAGTATTTTATAAAAGTCTGTTTTGGAACGTGGGTCAGAAGTCCTCAGGTCCTCTAGTTCTTGCTCTAAAGCCAGAAGCTTCAAGGCTTGTTTGGGTGTTCAGTGAGCTGCCTTATGGGGTGTTGCTTGTGGCATGGGAACCAAGTCATCTCTCAGCCACTAACAGTGCTGTTGGCTCTGTTCTCTTCCTGCAGCGATTCGGACTGTATTTTAGCTCTTTAGTTTCTTTACAAGAAAGAATCCTGTATTAAGAACACTTGAAGTGGTGCAATTACAGCATGAGCATTTAAAACCATGAGTATGCCTCACTTTCCTGGGTAACTGGGAAGAAGTTACAGAGTGCATAAAAAGTTTTTGGTGGGACTGCAAACCAATCAGGGTGCTAGACACCCTTTGCATTTCAGTGGAGGTCTGGGCTTCAAACAGTCCCTTCTAGGTAACTTAAAGCAGGCATTTTTTCCTAAGGCTAGGAGGGCCCTGCAGCCAGAATGCGTGTTATTTTGGTTGCAATCTCATGAAGATGTGAAAGGTACAGAGGGAAGACCCAGCAACCTCTGGAATTCCAGTCCTTCCCTGTCCCTGCAACTTCCACCGTTGAAATGCTGCTAAATCCCCTTTGACCACTCAGAACTTAAGTACACAGAGATGGTACTTGTGGGGAGTTATGAAGTATTTTTTTAAAAGTCTGAGTTTGTTGAATAGGGTTGGATCAGTACTGGAATATCTTGGTGTCAAAGGTTAAACTTTGTTACAGCTAAGGGTTGGGAAGTGACATACTGTAGCTTTTGAGTTTTTCTTATCTGTTTTTTTAAGACCTCACACCATGCTCAGGGAATTAAAAGTGTAGTGTATTTCAGTCCATTTCCAGAAAAGTGCATCCTCTGCTACCTGCTCACTGTGAAAAGATATAGCCCAGGTAATTTAAGTTCTAAATTCACATACATTGCCTTTCGTAATGCTGAGACAGAGGAGATCTTTGGAACTGAGACAGAGGAAATCTTTGGAACTGAAGGATTACAGGCTTATTTGAATTATAAAGGCACTGACCTCAAACAGCCTTCTAGTCAAATCTGTTGCTTGTGTGGGTAGTTTATAATCATGTTTCTGTGATACTAGTGCACAGATGTAGTGTCAAAGCTGAGTTCAGAGGTTTAGTTTATTCTAACAGTAGAGTTTTTATCAGTCTGGGATATCACAGTAAGTCATCCTTGCACTCCTTGCCCTGTTTTCTCACCTTCTACCTCATGTTGCCTCCAATGCTTGTTTAACCTCTTATTTAACTGATTGAGCCTGTTAGCCCAGAAAAAAAAAAAATAATTGAATAATCTTCTGGTTTAGTGAATTAAACTTTCTCCCCACAAACAGATAAACACCTGAGCTGGTGAACAATGAGGAAGCAGCAGAACTAAGACAACTGAGGGCAGGGAAAAGAGAAGGCAAAGAAGCTGATAGATTGTTTCAGCCATCCTAGGACACCTAAGTCTGTCCTGTAAAGCTTCTCCAGTTTGAACACAGAACGTTCAAAGCTGTTTAGAACAAAAGCCTCCCATGCATCTCTATGGGATCTCCTGAGTAGCAGGTCACTGACTGTTCTGCATTGAGTGCCTCTTTGGTGAAAGACATCCCTATGAAAAAGTTTGTTTCCAGCAAGTAAGCGTTTCATATTCCTTGTGTTTAAAAATCAGCATATTTGAATGGAAGATTTCCTACTGAGCCCTTGTCAAGATTTTGTATTTTGCCTTCTCTGGTGAGAATGTTTGTACAACTTTCCTTTAAGAAGGAGCCACAAACTCATCTCTCAAACCTAAACAAAGTCTCTGTACAGCTCCTTCCAAGGGCAAATCAAGGCTACAGTTCCTTGACTTCTCACTCCCAAGCCTGCAAGGAAGCACAAACACACAGTTTGCTGCCTTTTTTAATTGAAAAAGGAAAGAAAGAAGTAGTGTAAGAAAAATAAAATTAATAGAAGAAACAAAGTGGAAGGGCTGACAATTAGAAGTGGTACACATAAGGGTGTATGTTAAAAAACATTAAGTCAAATTAAAATCTCTACCTCCAGCCACTTTTTCAACTTAGCTATTTTTGCTTACTGTCTTGGTGTGGATGATGTTTCTGCTGCCTAACTGCTGTTTTGTTAAAAATTCTTCCAGTCAAGCCTGCTCTACAAGTATCTCCTCTATTGCTTCATAGTAGAGTTCTCCTGGCAGAAGTTTTGGTAGTAGGGAACCAAATAAACAACTGCATGTATAAGGTGTTAATCGACTTTACTTCAGTAAGTTTAGAATACCTTGCAAACTCATTTGGCAATATTTATGCAAGGTTTCAGTAGTTTACTTCTGGAGTAAATATTAAAGTGAAATGAGCTACAGTTTTTGAGTTGGTTTTGAATGTAGAGCATTATTTTACACCTCGTTAGGTCTATTTTTCCTACTAATACAGCCGTGGCAATTGGACAAGTGAAAGACTGATGGGATGAACAAAGGCAGTGTTACTTTCCCGGGCATGCCAAATCCATTCTGTAAATGTGACATTAAAAAAAAAAAGGATCCCACACCACATGGCAGAAGTCAGGCCTAGAAAACCAAGAAAACCTGCACTACAGCAGTTTGCACAAGCTCCTGCATCTACTTACCTAATGTTTTCAGACACTAGAAGGATCATTTTTCCATGTGAAGCTAATTTGCTGATTTACTTAGAAGGTTTTCTCAAGGAAATACACAAAATAGTATAAATGTAGTTGGATGCTTTTCTGCTTTTGAAAATTTCAAGTTTTTATAAATGCTGAAAATAACTTGATACTTAGCAAGGCCTTTATAATCTCTCTTAAGTAAGAACTCGTATGATTGTTTTGGGATCCTCTGGTCCCAGCTTGTGCTGCAACAGTTATGGTGGAGGAGCTGTCCCGAGCATGTCTGAGGTGCCCTGTCAGAATAAACTGCGCAGGGGCAAAAACCTTTTCTTTCTCACAGCGTCACACAAGCTGTTGACCCATGTCCAGAAGACTTAAGAGTACTTTTTTAGGAGTATCACCTAGCGAATAGTTTGAGTGGTTATCTCCCACCACTACCTGCATCGTGTCTCTGGCGTCAGCGAAGTGTGAGTAAACCAGCCATAATATGTGAACTGTTCCACACAGAAATGTGCACAGCTTTCACAGATGCATCAATACTGTTGCAGATTTGGTGATACTCTATTCTCACATAATGATGACAATGTTATGGCTTTTGAATGCCCCTTGAGTTTTTTCCCCTGTAGAATAAGCTTTGCAGTGCTACCACCCCTTCATACCCTGTTTTCTTTGCCTGCAAGACTAAGATATAGCTGCTGATACAGGATTCTAAAAGGCTTGGGGGTAACGGAGAGAATTAAACATTCCTCTTCCAGATGCTGCTGTTCACAACACTTTTGACAGTTAAAATACATCACACATTCTCTTGTCTGTTTAATATAAACAATTAGTATTTTAAGTGGAGTCCAACATCAACCCCAAATAGGAGGATCCAGACCGGCAGTTCAGATAGAAAGCTAAGAAATGTTCTAAATTTATACAAAAGCAGTTAGCAGTCAGTTCAACCTATGCCTAACACATTGTCTACTGAAGCACATCAGACTGTGGAAGCTGAGAGACCAGTAGCTTGTCTTTTGAGGAAGAAGGTTTCATTTTTCATCTCAAAATTATTTCAGCACAATTTTTTATCAGCAATTTTTAGTATGAAATATAAAATCAAAGAGGAAAATCAAAATAAAAATATAGTATTTTTGTTTTCATATAATGAACTCTTTGTATAATGAAACATTCTAGTCAACCCAAGAGCAGTTTTGGAGAAAAGCTTGTTTAGAGAGTATTGAGCTTTAATGCAAACTCAACTTTAGTATATAAGCAACATGATGAGAATAGTGTCAATCTTAGTAATTTTAGGAATTCTAATATGATTGTTGCAAAGTGCAATTTGCTAAAATTTATTTCATTTCCTAAATGAGAGAATTTTTAATGGAAATGTTATAAACTGAAAAAGCTCCTGACAAAAGGCATTTGGGATGCAATACAATTCAATTGTAAACATATTTTTTGAGTCTAGACAATGTATAGCTCCATAGCACAGGTGAGGTAACATTCTGTATAATATTGATTCACACAGATGGTCTTAAAATTTCATTTATCTAAGGTTTAGGCCTTTGTGGGCATGAGGATCTCTCTGGAAACCTCTCTGTCAACTTTTCTATGTCAATATCTAATCATGCACCAATATGAACCTGGACTAGGTATAGCTATCATTTAGGGAATGAACCCTCTAGTTACTAGCATGGGTAAAATATCTGATAGGAAGAATTTCACTTCTGCTTGCCAGAGAAAAAGCTAAATGCTAAGTTATGAACTTTATATCAATTATTTTCCCTTCATTCCTTTGCAATGGTCAGTGGCCAACTGCACTTGGCCCTGAAGGATCTACAATAGTGCAAATAATGAATCACAAATAAACAACTTACCACCTTTTCAAAAGGAAGCCAGATAATTAATTTCTTTTAAATTGAGACTTCCTCTAAAACTAAAAAGTCCCCACAGCTTCTGCAGCCATCAACTCGGTTTGCACCTTAAAAAAAAAAAAATAGAAGCAGGGCACAAGGAGTAAAAATGAAAACAGCTTCAGGTTTTTCAATTTCCTGTTTGTTTAAATTTGTCCTTCCTGACATGCAGATTCATCACACTCCTTTCCTGGTGACTACTTCATTAGATTAGTTTAGTTAGGTATTCAGAGGGATTTTTATCTTCTGACTCATAAAATTCTTGAATTGCCCCAAGAATTTCCTGTGTCTGATTGGAATTTTATGTCCTTGTAGTTTTAGCTGGACTCCTTGAAGAAGTTGCTGTCTAAATTGCTCTGCTTTTGAGGTCTTCAAGCAGCAGATCAGGAGCCAGTTCCGAGCTTGATTCCTACTTTTCAGGAAAACTGATCCGTGCCAGCACTTCACCTCTTAAAACTGTAGTCAGAAATTTTTCTTAGTATTTTTAAACTCTTCTTTTCCTGACAGTATTTCCCCTTGCTGCCCATGCCCTTCCCAGGTGTCCACTTCAGAATATTTCTCCAATTCCAAAAATGCACCCCGGTGGCTCAAAGCGCAGCCTGCACACTGTCCCATCAGGTTTTCATCACTCTCTTGCTATAAAGCAGAGAAGCTGAGGTTACGGGTATACCGGGCCATTTAGCAGCTGATGAGAAATGCCTTTGTATATCCTTTCCCTGCCTTTTTTTTTTCAGTCCTTTCTGAGGAGGGTGAGAGCTAGGTTAGGCTGGAGCCCTGGTGTGTGCTTCCTTTGAAGGGTTCAGCGAACTGAAGGTGATGCTTTTTGACATGTGAGCTCCAGAAATGTACCGAGCGATTGCAGTGCCAGCTCAGCTGCTTGCACAGGGCCTTCGCCTGCCTTCGCCGCCCTCTGGGCGCGGAACGACGGCCCCTTCCCTGCGCTGGGCCAGCGGGGCTCGGCGGCACCTATGAATACCTTGGACGAGGAGGAAACAGGCGGCGGAATGGCACCCGGCCTGTCTTCCACAGTCCCGGGGGAAAAAGTGGAAAAAGCCTGGTCACCCCTTGAGGTGTCGGTGTCCAGTCTCCTCTCCCGGGTCAAGGTGACTGCGCAGGAGCAGCCCTGAAACACGGCTGTACGACCACCGACCCCTGTGTGTCTGTCTGTCTGGTCATGAGGTCGCTTTCCCCCGAGTACATTCGCTCATGGGATCGGCAGGTGGAGACAAGAGCAAGGCCATGCGCTGTGCCGGGCCTCCCCCCGCCCGGGGGCGGCAGCTCCGCTGAGGAGCGGCCGGGCGGGCCGGGAGCGGCCGCCTCCCGCAGCCCCCGCCCGGGCCGGGCCTTCCTTCCCCGCGGCCGGAGCTCGTCCCCCCGCCGTGCCTGGCCCAGCCCCGGTGCCTGCCGGCGGCAGGGGGACCGGGCAGCGCGCAGGGACAGCGGCAGGCGGGGTACGCAGCCCGGACCATGGCCCGGGCACAGCAGTGGCGTTGGGGGCCGGCAGCGCCGGGGCACTGGTACAGCAGCATGGCCCAGAGGAGGGGACCCAGGGAAACACAGATACTAAGCAGCCATCAGCCTTAGAGAAAATAGTATCCAAAGAACATCCATAGCTGATGTTGTGAATGGCAAGCTACTACAGTTGGCCTGGCGTTGTGGGAAGCGCATGGAGGCAAATCCACAAGTTTTCTTCGAATTACTTGAACTCCTCTGTGAGAGGCACTATGCTGCATGTCCACTCCTTAGCATCTTTCCTCTCTAGTTTTCTTCTGTATAGGAACCTATTTCCTTTTTCCGGTACTCTCTAGCTCTTTTATTTCTTCTCTTGTTTATTGCAACAGGTTTCTTTTCTAAGCAAATTACTCCGTTGCACATATTTCTTTGCCTAGAGTATCGTAAAAAAAAACAAGACCCTGAAGTGAGTTGGATGTTCACAAGCTAATATTTGTCTGCAAAAACATGTAGAGAGTATAACTGACTTCCACTGTGAACATTTGCACTGTGCCTAATTACAAATGTTCATAGCATACCTTGGAAGTTGCTTTCATGTCTTGAACACTTCATGTATGGTACTTTTGTTTTAAATTATTTATTTGAGTAAAAAATATAGTAGAAGGCTAATGGAGAAGGAAAAGAAAACATAAAAGGCACAGTCATAAAAGGAATAGCACAGGCACAGAGGAGAATAAGAGACCTGTACTGAGCTGACCTGTGCAGCAGCCATATTCATGTTAATGCTTGCGCAGTCTTTGGGATATTCTGGAGGCAAGCTGGGCTTCCCCCAGCAAAGCATTAAAGGAAAGCAGCTCCTCATGAGATTGGTCTTAGCTGCTTTGCTGTTTCTTTCCATGGACTGTGTTACTGACGACATTGTATGGCTGTGAAACAAGTTTCCTTTTAAACCTTGAAGGAAAATGTAGTGTTTAGGAGAAAGGGCATGTTTTGCTCTAACCTGCTGTAACAGAAAACAGAAGGTGAACATTACAATCAGAAATATTCACTTTTCCATTTCAATACTTACAGGGTTGTTTTTTTCAAAGTTTTCTACAGAAAACTTAAAAGGAGCATGTGTATGTGTGCATGTGTATATTGTTTTTGCCAGGGTTTTCTGTGAAGGTCTTTATTTTCTAGTACAAGTTATTACCTACCTCTTTTTGTTTGCATAAGAGGTTGTTAAAAAGATTTAAACCTCCCCCCAAACCGACAGCAACTCCAAACAATCTAACCCTGCAAATCATTAATTTTCTTTTCTTCTGTTAGGATTTTATGTACTGCCTGTAGCTTTTGCATTCTTTTATGCATGTGGCACAGTGTTCAGCTGTATGTTTCAGAAACAAAGTCTTAGGCAGAGGGAAATGTAAAATTACCCTGAGGCCTAGGGTGGCAGAAGTACCTCAGAAATCTCCATAAAACTGCAGTGAGTAGATCTTGCACTCCCCATGAGAAGCAGGACTTCAAGGCTAGGTTCCTTGCAGGGCTTTATGAGCATGTAGTTCATGGTGAGATGTTCCTACAGTGTGATAAAAATCCTGGCCCAGAAGTGTATCAGTCTTAAGGACTAGCTTTGTGGATAAGCTGTAATATTAGGCAAAGAGGAGAGTTTTGCTCTCTACAGTGGCATGAGAAGGAGCCATGCTCCACCTCTCCATATTCTCCTGCAGTCTTGTCCTGTGGCCAAATGGCCTTTAGAGACCTGGTAGTTTGAAACTCTGTCTTCACTCTGCTTTCAATGCTCTGTTCTGTCATCCTTTGGCAGACATTGACATTAGCTAAATGCCCCAGGTTTTTGCCCCAATCCTGACAAAAGCTTTCCTTCATGGCCAAGAAAATTATGTGCATTTTTAGTTTGTGACCAAGTTCCCTCACCTAGACATCTCATTTAATAAAGTAAACTGACAAAAATTTTCTTTTTTTATTGTTATTTTGCGGGAGGGTTGTTTGTTTTAATCAGTGTAATAACTCTTTCCCTTGTTTCATAATTTTACAGTTGAGATGAGAACCTTTTTGTCCAGCTGAAATGAGGAGGGTGCTTGTCTGTTAGAGCACTCAATACTGGACGCACTAGTGAAGGACATCCTGGACACACTATAGAAGGAATATAGCTGCAAAACAAAGACAGTACAGACTTCGGTTTTTTTTTTAATTAAAATTAATTCAGTAACTTCTGTAGTTTCAGTTTTAAGTGTACAGCTGAGTTCTGGCTGATCTTTACAAACTTTATTTCCCAGACATGCATAACAATACTAAAAGGAAAATATTTCAACAAACAATTTGTGGATGCTCATTACTTGAAAGACACCATGACAAATTTTTCAAATATGTATTTCATCTGTGACTGCTGTTCATTTCAGTGCCAGATGTTGATTATTACAAGGTTGCATTTGCTGGGTTTTTTAACTTTCTCTGTGAACATACTGCATTAGAATTCCCATTTTATCAAATCACTTCCATCTAAGGCCTGCCAGTTCTACTGCTAACCTGGTTTACTCATCTTATATGAAATCTTTAGCTGTTTTAGTGAGTTGCACAGATAACTCATTGGTATACAAATTTGAAGATATTTTGCAATATATACATTTGTTTTACCAGTACTGCTTTAGGAGGGAAAACAAAAACAACTATTTGAAGTTGAATGCTTTGGACTGAGGTTATTAGGTCAACAGTAAATTTTAAAAACTATTTGAGAGATTTCATGATGGCATTTTAAAATTATAGCTTAAGGTTACACTGCTTCACACAGTTCTGTTTGTCTCCTTTGATGCTGAAGATCTACAGCTGACTTATGTGTAAGATATATTTTTAAAAACATTAGCCATGATTTAAAGTAACAAGAGACACTATTCAGATGAGGGGAGAAACCCGTCCTTTGGGAGGAAGTGAGTTAGGTTCAGTAGTTTTGTTGAACCTGAACCAAGAAAGAAACCATTAGTAACTCAATCGTTGTAAGAAGACATGAGGAAGAGCCCAGCTTCTGCCTACCTGTAGATTTTAGCAACAGCTTGTACATTCAAGATGTTGAATATTACAGAGGAAGACTCTAAAAGAACCAGCTTGTATTTATCAGTGTTTTTGACCACAGTGAAAGCACAAAGGAAGCAGCTAGGGCAAGAGCAGTATTGTGATAGAGTTATTAATTGCTGAAGAGAGTAGGCCCCATGCTTTTATTGCTCAAGAGACATCAGGGGCACTCTTGTTCTGAAAAATTCAGATGTCAAATGAAATCGTAGATGCTAAGTTTCAGATCTCCCTTAACAATCATTTTAAACAAATATAACCTCCTCCCACCAACAAGGAAATAAATCTGGATTGCATATGCTGTTTCATGGTAAGTTGTTTGGATGCTCAGAGTGCTGTAAAGGAAGAAAACAAATACCACCTTTATTCATGGCTTTCACTTTTTTTTTATTTCCCAAGTGAGAAACATAAAGGAAAAAAACAGATGGCGATTGTCTCATAAAAGCTGCTATTAGAAGTTCAGTTGTTTTGAAAAATTCCCTTCCCACACTGTTCTGCCAGCACAGCATTTGCCTGCTGCAATAGCCCAGCTTTGCCATTAGAGACAGGTAGTATTAGAGAGAAGCCCTCTTTTACTTTTTCTTCCAAAATTGTTTTATTTTGTCTTTGTGTTGTTCCCTTCAACCCCTGCCTAGCTACCACTCTGATGCTTTTTTTGGCATGGTCTGCTGAAAAACAGTACTGTGTTGTCTTTCTTGTATCTGGATGGTGCTGGAAAGGGATGGCCTTTTTTTTATTTTTTCTGTATCTAATGTGAAGCTGTTCGCTGCTGAACAATAATGTTTCAGTGCCTGATTCTGTTTCTAGCTAGATTTGGGTAAATTACATGAACCTCCTCAGAAAGAAGTGTTATCTGACAGTAAAATAATTGTAAGTAAGAATATTCATTATTCATTCATCATCATGGAGATATTAAGAAAAATATCCTGGGATGTTCTGTGCTAGCCAAAAAAAAAGCCCTATATCTGTGCAGGCATCCTACATAATAGCAACATGTCACTTTGTAGTTCTACATTAAACTTTTATGTGAGAAGTTACAGCTGTGGATGCCTATGTCTTTCAGATTCTGTTTCAATAAACCTTTGAGAAAGAAAAAAGTGAAAGCCCTTCAGCTTTACAGCAGTTTCAAAGCAGAAGCTTTATTACCTTTTTTTAATCCTAATACACTTTATGTTTTTACACAGACATGGCTTCTCAGTGAAGATAAATGATGAGACTCCACCTTAAAAAGCCTTTGGGTTTTCATTAATCCACATTAGGTTAAAAGGGAATCAGAATTCTAAAAATACAGCACATCAGAGAAACAAGGTATTTTTCAGGTCAAGGTCCTCTTTTCCATCTGGTGCCATTCGGTAGTTTTAACATCTTCCATCTCCCCCTACTTCTCCATCTGTAAATAACTCACTGAAGTAAATGCTTGGAATAATTACAGCAAAGAATGATAAAATGCAGGTTGAATTTAATCTCCTAGAGATCTAAAATGAAAAACAACTACAGACATCACAGTTATTGAAAAACTGGAACTCTCCAGTCAGCAGGTGTATGAAATGGGAATTATGTCAGAGTATTACATGCTTTGGGATCGCAGTTGTGGTGTTCAAAAAACTGTCAAAAGGCATATTAGTTAAGGATAGGGGAAAAAATAGCCTAGCAGGGCTGATTTTCAAAAGCAATCTGCCGTTTCACTTCTGCAAATAATTATAGATGCACAATCTAACGGTTGGATGCCTAAGTGCTTGCATCCATCTACTATGAAGTTGGAGATCTAACTCCAATAAAATGTGTGCAAACTTGCAAAACTGGAAGGAGGTTTGAGATGCTTCTAAAATTGATCAATCAATCAGCAGTTGGACCGCTTTCCAAAAGCTTATGAGAACAAAATGTCTTTCTTTTTTTTTGCATGAGGTCAGCATTGCCCCAAGAAAGAATCCTGGAGCAGCCCACAAGATAAGGGTCTTTGGAGCTTCCTGGACTAATGTGGAAGAAACAATCTACTCCTGCTGGGGTTTCATATCTGTTATCAGGAATGCAAAACGGGGGCTGGACTATGGGCACGCTGTTTGTGCTTGCTGCCTTCCTCTGACATTATAGCTACTTTGGCATCTCAGTTTGACTGTTAAGTTTGTTAGCTGTCTGGGACTGCTGTGTGCTTGGAGCTGTGCTGTCCTGGTACTCAACTTGTGCCAGCTGCCTGTATAGGTGCCCACGTGGGTGGCTTGCTAGGAATACAGACCCAATCAGGTACCTGGAACAGGAGATCTGAAAATGAGAAAGAAGATGCCTCTTCTGAATGATCTCAAGCCCTCTGCCCAGAGTGGCAAAAGCACCATCCAGCATTGATTACCAGACTCAACATTTCTCTTTCTCCCTGTCCTTCTGTGTTGCTTCCCAGGGCAGTACCAGGCAAGAAAGCATTCTTTGATGAAGAGGCATAAACCACTGTCTCCTCTTTTCCAGAATAAGGACCATTATAAAAAACAAAAGATTCAATTTTGGTGAGGGCATGTAGAGTGAATTTTGGAAATACTGCACAGGTTTTACAAAATATTTGGGGGAAGTCCTAGAAAGAGAAAGAATAGGACATGACTGTATGTGTGACTCCCAGCAGTGTAAGATCCTCTCCGTTACTCATGCAGGATGGAGTGGAAAAGATCTGTCAGTAATGTTCGATTTACACATGCTTTTCACCTAAATACTTGACAGAAGAAAGTTTCATTGCTTTTTTTAGTGTATTTTAGATCTAAGAAATTATAATTGCTGTATATTTGAAAAACTATTCATCTCTGTGGCTTGCCAAACTGGCCATTAGGACATAGTGGCTTGACTCCCATGCAAGGGTTTGTTAGAGTGAGCACAAACACGATAGACTCCTATTTTAAATCCTGTTTATGTTGCCAGTGTGGTGCAAAGTGTCTGTGAATCTAAGAATGAACCCATTTAAAATGTCTATAGTGCAATAAAAATTGCTGGTGCTTACTGTGTCACACCCCTCAAACTAAACTCTACATTCAAGGATAAATGTATTCACAAATCTTAGCTGCTGTTCACACACACAGAAGTGTGAATGTCTTTTGACGCTGTTCATTCATCTGGGAAACTCCTCTCACCCTCATCATCTCTCTTGCAATTACCCTTTGCCCCTTTCCTCCAGAGGCTGTTTCTTCTTAGTTGGTATGTTTTACCATCCTTTAAAAGATGGTCTGGCTACAGCTGCACATCAAATATGGACTAGATTTGACAGAAGGCCATTGCCCAAGGAGGGAGTCTGAGGAGTCTCAGAACCAGGGTTTGCAAAGGGTCTCCACCAGCGCTCAGCCTCTGCAGTGATAAGGGTTACTGTTTCTCTCAGCTTATCAGAAGCACAAAATATCCAAAATGGTCATCTTCACCCCTATCCCTACAGGAGGATGCCCTTAACAAGTAACAGATGGCCTTCAAAGGTGGGCTGAAGATTTAATGCACAATTTAGAGCAGCCTAAAATGTCAAGTTAGACAACCATTTTGCAGCCTTACAGCAGGAAGGAGGCAGGAGGGCAGGAGTGGAGGAGCTGCAGCAAGAGGGACATATGAAGTGGCCTGAGGTCTGCAAAGTGGAGGCCACTGCTGGGCCATTTACCACTTACATCAAGAGTTCGAGGCTTGCTTTCTACACCAGTGGGTGGTGCTTGATGTGAAGGCAAGCAGACTATTGCTGCTTGTTCCTGGCAGCTTTTGAAGTAGACAAAATGTTGCAAGAAGGCTTAGGAAACTATCAGATGGGTTTTCCACTCTACCTCAGGAGACGAAATGAGACTGCAAAAGGGGATTGATTTTCTGGTCAGTCTGGTTCATGAACTCAATGAGAAATTCACTCATCTTCCTCTCAGGGTCAACAGAATGATAGTGTGTCTCACTGTGCCCTTCAGGACATTTTCTTATTCCAAGGTTTGCTCAGTTTTCAGTTAACCTTCACAGAGTTAGTGGCTTGTCCTGGGAATGTTGGCGCCTGGCCTGTTACTCAGGAAGATATGTCTTGGCAAGGATTTAAAAGTACACACTGTGGAGATCTGTTTCCTAGTCCCTCTCTTGGGGACCATATGTGGCAGTGGTGGTGCCTTTGGAGCATGTATCACATGTAGCATGAACTGACAGTCTAATCTGAAGTCACTCCAGTTGGGTACAAAGACTACTTTAGAAGAAGCTTTCCTTTTTGTATAGGTTTCAGGTGACTTCATTTTTAGAAGTGCGTGGAGTGCATCCAAAGCAAATAATTTTTCTCTAGTGAATGGGAGACCAAAAGGAGTAATCTGGAGAAAGAAGGCTGGATGGTCTTTCTTAATGTCAAAGCTGACATAAACACATCTCCTCCAAGCTCTTCTCACAAGATAATTTTCTCAGCAAGACACAGATTGCTTCAATTTCTGTTTTGCAGTCTTTGAAGCTCCCCCCTCATTGCTATGATGAAGGGGGCATGGTTTTCTTTGAGAATTTCTGCAGCCCTGAAGTTTGCCTTCTCTAAAGGCTTTCACATGATCAGATAGTTGGTAGTTCCAAAGAGCTCTCTCTTTGAAACTCCTCTGCCCATTGCACAAGGGCAAGCTGGTATGTCTGCTTTGCAAAATTAATAACTTTAAAAAAACCCACAAAACCAAACAAAAAAGGCTTCATTAAAAATATTAATTAAAAATTCATTAAAAATATTCTGGCTAGCTCTTTGTAAGGCCTCCATTTTCATTAGACAGAGGCCCAGCTAAGAAGATAACAAATGGCGTTGGAAAGGAGCCACCAATTAGGAAACAACTATTTTTCTGTCAACAGGACAACCCCTTTTACAAAACTTGTCATATGTTTACTCCTTTTCTGTTTGTGAAGGTAGTTGTTTGACAGCAACATTTTGCATGAGGGGAAGGATTTATAAATTGTTTTTTTTTTACAGTTAGCATTGCTGCATTGTTTTGAGTTCCTGTTTTGTGGGATATTTTCCCTGTTCAGGGTGCTTGCTTCTCAGTCTGCCTGCTGTCTGTAACTCTTCCATTTGTAACAACTGGAGAGGAGGGGATGACTCTTCTTGTTTCTGCAGTAAGTTCTGGTGTGGAAACAGTTGTGGTGGCAGTAGGCACCTTGGGAGCATAGGACTTGTGACTTGCAACTTGCAATACCTTCAGGTAGCTTAGAAGTGCTGCTGTATGTGTGTTCTATAAAGGAAGAGAAACACATTTCTGATGATTTCTTTGTTTTAAAAAATATGTTATGCTTACATCCTAATGAATCTTTTTCCATATTTAATAATCTAGGATACAACTGAAGACATATGGATCTTTTTCCAGTTTACACATTTTCTCTATCCCCATTCAGAAAAGTTGATCGTTTCCACATCTCCTTTTACTGTATAGAAAATGCTACTCACTTTTCTTATGGAAAGCTATATATACCCTTAATTCATCTCCATGCTGTGATTCACAGCTGCTGCTGTGTCTCTTAATAGCTTATTGCAAGTCATTTTATGAAGTCATCAGTAGCAAATGCTCAACAAATATTAGAAGAAGAAACATGAAATTCTCTATTTTTGGAAATATGTGTCATATAGGGAGAGGGCAAGAGCTGCCTGTGTGTGTTATATTTGGCAAGAGACTGAATGAGAAGGACAGATAGCTGGTGAGATTTCAGATGGTCACTGGCAGATGCTGACATGACCTTGAATCCTGTCAGGTGGTTATGTGGGAATGCTGCTTCAGGAAATGGAGCGTTATGATGGCTTTTGAGGAGTGGCTGAAAGGTTACTGTGTAATGAGTATCTTCTGGGTCACCAAACAGACGTGTCTTGTTGTCCACCTGTGTTGTGGAGAGGGAGAGACTTAGTGTGGAATAGTTAGAGTGGAAGGTCATAATTTTGGTACGTGGCCATTACTGGTAGGTCGGGTATGCATATCATCATCTGGTGTCAGGTCATACAGCTCGGTGCTTAACAATCAGCTGCTTTGAACATGTGCATCAGTGAGTGCAGTTGTTTTATCCTGGATGCAGACCACATGCAGATCATCCACTAGTGTCTAACCCAGGCATAGTTATGGTTCCACCTGTCTATGTCTGATCTGAAGCACTCATTAGTGTTTTGACATGAGACACGATAATAATCATCTCACTGCCTCTAATGTGTGATGGTTCAGTGTCTGAACACATCCTTTTGGGTTTGCCATGGTGAAGGCAAAGGTTAAGGCATGTTTTTGGGCTCTAAACTGCAATTTCCCAATTCATTTTTTAAGTACCTTTATATTGCAAAAGTTAAAAGCATTTGTGTTTCATAAAGCCTTGCTGTTTATATTCAGGGTGGAATTTGTGGGGCTTTTTAACTGGTGGTTAAAGCTGAATTGGCTTACCTGGGACCTTTATCCCTAAGCTAAACTGATATCACTGCTTGAGGTGGAGAAATCCCTGTGGAGATGGAGGTTGGGCAGCTAGTGGCAGCTTAGTCCTTTCCTGTACTCGGGGGGAAACTGTACTCGGGGGGAAAGTTTTCCAAAGTACCTAAGTGATTTAGGATAAAAAATCTCCATTTCATTATTTCCATACTCTAGAGTAAGATAAACATTTTTCAAAGTGTGATTCTGTCCTGCTTTTTGAAATGCTATATGCCACAAAGACACCCTTTTTTCTTACCTATCTTGTTCCTCTTTTCCAGGTTGGCCTTCTTTTTATGATGTGATCAGTCCTGATGCAATTGCTTTCAACGATGATTTCTCCTATGGGATGCATCGAATTGAAATATCCTGCAGTCAGGTTAGTTTATAGCACACACAGACCATTCTGATAGCAAAGGCTGCAAAAACCATTAGAGTGTGCTGTACTTTCCTTGAGATTTGCAAACCTTTCAGTTCCATTAAATAGTAATAATTGTGAGAGAGCACAATGGGTCGTAGGTATAAAAGCTGGTGGAACGAGCTGAAGGCACAAAGGGATTGTTGGAATGCACGTTGCTGTCTCATGTGAGATTTTGCAGAGCAGATGTAAATGGTTGGACTCAGTGCTGAGTTTACAAAAATAGTCTTCCTGAAGAGGGTTCCTTCAAAGGAGCTCCTGAGCCTGTCCGACTGACTCCACATGTGAGCAGTTGAGAGAAGTCGAAAGCAGTGGAGCGACTGTCTGTGTGCTGATTCCATCACTCTACATTATTGTGCATCCATGCTAACTCATTCCCAACACTCATTCCCAGCACAGTCCTAATGGCTGCCTGAAATAATCCCATCTGCTGTAATAATGAAGTCAGTAGTCATTCAAAACATGCCCAAATTTTCCGTTATCTGTCTTGTTCTACTTTCTCTCATCCTTTGTGCTGCCCTCTTTTCTGTGAAGGGAATGGCATGATCATTACCTAGCAAAGGGAGAAGCTGCTGCATTGGTGTTCAGCAGCTGTAGCCAGCAGCTTGCAGCCCTCTAGCTCCACATTCTCAAACTCCTCCTGAGAGAAGCAGCAGCTTCATTTGGGCAGTGATAATTTGCTGTTCTTTCAGTGTTGTTGGGGGGATAACTTATTTTATCCCTGACAATATGCGTCCTTACTAGTCAGTCAATCCTCATTATATAAGGCTCAAAGTGAGTTAAGAAACTTCTCAAGAGTATCCATTAACTTCAGTCTGTGTAGAGCATTTGGCCCAGTATGTTAATGACCAAATTAGCATGTCTGCTAGTTTGTCATGTGTACTACATAATTCTGAAGTTTTTACATGGATGATATGCTGTAGAAGATCCATTTGACATTTTATGGGAATATCCACTTCCCTAAATTTGCTAGCAAGGTAGCAATGAGACTGCAGATTGGGAAGCTTGTGCTTTACCAGAAGTTACTGGCATAATAAAAAAAGCAGTCCAGTCTCTTTAGCTCTGCTTAGTAGGCCTGAATAGTACTAAAATCTGCTTTCTGCCAATCTGCTGAGCCTGTATTTGCTGACACACTGCAGGAGATGGACAGAGCTCCTGGAGAAGCCCAAGGAAGCCTGTGGTCAGGCCAAAGAATCTGGAAATGTCATTTACCTTTTACCAAACATAACAGTGTTAGCAGACCTGAGACCAGCAATATTAGCAGCAGTCACATACAGACACCATAAAATCAAAGCAAAACTAAAGTCTGAATTTGAAGGAAAAAATATGACGAAGGTTGCTGTATAATCCAAGCTATTCCAGCTTCCTGGGATAGTAACTCCATAAATTATAAAGTCACACAGGAAAATAGCTTGAGGAGTGGTGAGCAACTTTGCAGCAAGTGTGCAGCACAGCTAATACTGCTCCATTGTGTACCTGCCCCTGGAGTGTGAATCACACATGCAGCTGCAAAAACAAAAAAAAAAAAGCAGTTTTACTGCAACCTGCAAAGCAGTGGGATTGATATGACAGACCTTGGTAGAACCAAAGGGAAATACCATCTCCCACACCCAAAACCTCATTAATCCTTTGCAGATGAAAAAGTAGTTGATTTTTCTTTAAAAGTCTTTCCCACCATCTGAGAGAATAAAAGAAATCTTTTTAAATGTTCTTCATTATAGAAAGCAAACTCAGGGGAAAAAATCACTGTAATATTAATCAAATACATCCCTTGGATTATCCTAGAAATAACTTTCACAATTTTTGGAACACATCCTGGGTGTATTTAAAAGGTCAGCAATTAGTGACAGGTAGAAGTTAATACAAATGCAGTTGAGGAATAGTGTAAAACTGGTTGCATCTCTTTTTTATCTCTGTCCTGTTCAATAGTCCCTTTTTCTATTTTTACCTGTACAAATCACTAAAGTTCTGTAGTCACAGGAGTAGTGTTTGCACATCAATAGCTTGAACTCTCAGCTACAGCAGCTGACTGCAAGCTGCTTTCCATGCCTCCCAGCAGCATATTAGAACCAGGAGGCTTGGGAGATCCAAGCATACTGACAGTTAGCAGTGACCCCCCCCCACCTTTCCTGCTCCCAAGCACATACTTGGAATGCTTTAACCATTTCAACATCCCATTTTGCCCAATATATTCATGTGCAGGGCTGCAACAGATAATTGTTTCTCTTTCAGGGTCTCTGCAGGCATGTATATATGTCCTAGAAAAATGGTCAGCACCTATCATGTATGGGGAGGACAGTAAAGTCAATTCATCCTTTGTACTCTCAGCTGAGTGCCAGCTTTCTTCTACTGTGATACAAAGGACTGAAATACATTTCTGTTTAGGGCAGATGAGTTATAGAGTCCCCTATACAGAGAATTGCCACATAAATTTTTGATGAGGGGCAATCTCAAAAGGTAACAAATTTTGCAGTAATTCTATCCTGGAGTGATTCTGCCATCACAAAAAGGTGTAACGAGACTACCTTGGACTCTCACACAGCTTCTCAGGTTTTGTGAAGAAAACCTTTTTGATAGATTGTCTTTGTAGTCTGTGTGTGAATATATTACTTCTACAGACCATTTCTCTCTGCAGTTTCTCTTGTTCTGTTTCTGTCCAGTAGAGAGGGAATGATTTATCTTTTGTTAAATGTTAGTCTGGAAAAGATCTGTTTAACACTTCCAGCCAGGAGGTTTTGAAGAACTCTTAGTTGAGATGAGATGATTTAATTGGGATGCTGAGTATTTAGAAAAATACTCTCTCTGGGACACTTAGTTATTTTTTTTCTCCCAAATGTATGGTTATAGTCAGGTGAAACACTTCATTTTAAGATACCCCACTTTCAGAAACATCTCAGGGTTTTTGCACACACTAACCTGAAAAAGGCCTTTAATATAAAGAAAAATGATAAAAAGAATGAGCAGTGGATAATGAAGGAAAGGATGGCAAGACAGCAGTCTTTCAGGAAGAAGTCTTGAAGCTTAGTTTTCTCTAGGTCCCATTCAACTTCCTTTTACTTATTTCCCATGTTTTATTTTCCTTTCTTACAAAGCTGAGCAGCTGCTGCTTAACCCAGTCATGCATGCCATTTTCCATTGCCTTGTGGAACTCATTCTGCTGATACCATGGGCTAGAAGCCCTCAGTTGTTGTTGGGATCCTTGCTGGACTGCCGTGCCTGTCTCAGAGACACTTCTTCAGGAGCAGGGAGCCTGCTGTGGGATGTGTCTGCATGGGTGCAACCAACAGGTGGGAGCACTGAAGCTACACGTCTACCTGCCCTGCTCCTGAAGGCAGTGAAGATTATTGTTTCAGCTGTCATTAAGTGAGCAGTTTCTGTCCCACCTAGCTGCTGTGAGAGCCTCCCTCAGCCTTTCAGTCTATTGAGAAAGTTTAACCTGGAGGCAGGACTTTACCTGCTTCTACAGACATCTTTCCTGCTGCTTCCATGAGTTAAAGGCTGTAACAGCAGGAGCACATTAGCAACACGTTAACTGCAGGGCAGAGATTTGCCATCACTAATTCATTCAGAGTTTGGAATAATCAATATTGCCTTTATGTATTTGGAATACTGTGAATTAATTAAATGTTAAGAATAATTTGCAGTCTTTATTTTTTGCTGTCTGACTGTGAGCTCACGAGCAGGTCTGTGATCTCAATTACATTATTCCACCTCTCACTGAGATCTGCTATTGACTTGAAAGGCTGAGGCTCTTTGGTAAAGCAGCATGACTTTCCTGTTCAAGATAAATGTTTCTCCAGTGCAAGGTTTTATTTTTTTGTTTCTCATGGCAGGCTGTAAAAATGAACTTGTGGAATTCAAGTGACTAATTACAAGAAATTCTTATTATCCAGGCAAATTGTCAGCCGCAATGTGCACTGATAGTAATCTTGATTTTTGATCAGGAGGGTTAGTTTCTTCAAAATACTGTATTTGTAAAGCAGTCCTTGTAAAGCAAAGCACTGTTACCTTTCTTACAGACAGGATTAGTGTTCACCCTCAATAGCACTACAAGTGTTTAGGTCTGATTCATACAGAGCAAAAGTGGCAACAGAACATTTGTACTTACAAAAAGCAAAATTCAGCATCATTTATAATTACTCCCAAAGATTATTAATTAAGAAATATGTTACATATCTGCACTACAGGTCTTTTTCTGTCACCTGTCCCTATCTTGTATATACTATAGAAATTATTGTGAGGTGAGTAGGCTGAACTCCATCCCCTCCAGGGTCAAGAAGTGCACCCAGAAGAACCTTGATGTTCAGAAGAGTGCCAGGCTATAGAAAGGGAAAAAAAAAAAAGAAGCGTGAGAGCACACTCAAAAGAATATCTTTAGTGGTTTAGGTCATTGCCAGGCTCACCAAAGGTTCTAATGTTTTTTAACCGAGCAGTGTGGCAGATGGTTGCAGGCTGAGGAAAGCCCAGAGCTGAGGCTGTCCCTTTCTTACACAGATTTCCTTACATCAGTAAGTGAAACATGGGCACTGCTGTCCTCACCACCATGTTTTTAGCTGTGCTCCTGCCGTGAAATCATTACAGAAACAGGCAGCTCCTCAGAGATGGTGGTCCAACCAAGCATACATAGTGGCATAACAGGAAACACCCAGAAAATTTGGGCTTGGAGTCTTAGCTGCCTTTGGTATCTCAGAAGGTCATCTTCCTGGATCACTCCTGCAAATTAATGTAGATTGTTGATCCCACTTGAAAGGTCGATGTGGGCACCGGTGCTTTTCCTTGGCAGCAGCTGCTAGTCATTGCTTATCACCACAGTGATGCCATCGAGCAGCACACAGACACAGTGATACTCTATTGTGTTTTGTTTCAGTGTGGTGCTCACCTGGGGCATATTTTTGATGATGGACCTCGCCCAACTGGCAAACGGTACTGCACAAACTCTGCTTCGTTATCTTTCAAGCCAGCAGACAAGAACAACGCTGGAGAAGGCAGCGGTAATGCCAGTCCTGCCCAAACAGGCAAAGCTGAGCTGTAGGATGAAGCAGAGCCTACAGAAAACTGTTGATCCCATACATCTTACAAGGAATGTTTTCTAGTTTTCAAGTTGCCTGCTCTCTTATATCCTAAGAATGTTCAAATCTATGAAAGCATTTTGCACCATCCTTCCTCTTCCTCACCTTTTCAGAACTGAGGCCTTGCCTGCCAGTGCATTTACTGTATAATTGGATTGAAAAATGTATTGACTGAGTCCACAGGTTTTCTTTTTTATTCTTTTCTTTGAGATTGCTTTGGGGAATCTTTAAATTGAGAGGCTTTGACATCATTAGTTATTAGTTTCTTCTTAACACTATGTTACTCTAGGTTTACACACTATTCCTTTTTGTGTGGGAAATGGGACTTGCGTTTATCTCCAGTCTATAGGAAACTTCTGGGCATAAGAAAATCCTGAATTCCTAGCACATCTCTGCTTTGTTCTGACATGTGAGGCATGCAGCCTTTGGTCATATGTATTCAACCATCTCCCAGCATCAGCCACACCTTGCAAAAACTTGTAGTTATGTCTGTTCCTTCCCAACTGAAAGAGATGGATGAGATGTTAAAACCATCCTTTGGCTAATTTACTGCCAAAATTTCAAGGGTGTGGTTGAGAGGATATATATTGTCTCAGCATCTGTGTTTCCCCTTTGTTTAGTATTTAAATCAAGGTTTTATCTAGTAAGGCTCACTTTTGCAGGTTACTAATGAGGCTTTGTCTGTTTTCGAGGCCTGTTCAACAAGAGTAACGCAAATCTGAATTAAAGTTGAAATCCGCAGGGGGTAATTATATGGGCAAGTGCAGAGATAATCTTGCAAAGTGAAGTAGATGAAGGATGACACTAGGCTCTTTATCTTGTCAGTTGCTGCAAGGATTCAGAAACATGACAGTTTCTGCTAGAGAGAAGTTTAGGAATGAAATGAAGTAGAAGGAGGGAGACCCTCCTGACATATGCAGTTTTAAAGATTATCTGGTCTGGATGCATACTGCATACAAGATTCAATCTTTAATTTGTGCAATTGAAATGTAGGACATGAGTGACAGTGTTGGTGTAAGAAATTAACTCAAAAAAAAGCCTGTCTCAGTTCCAGAAATTTTCATGTAGCAAAATTCACTGTCCCATAAGATGTTTTTCACAGCTACTTTTTGATTCTGTTGAATAACACTTAGAATTGTGCATAATACTGTTCTTTAAGTTAAACTATACAGTATTTGCTAACGCCACTTTGCCTTTAAACACTGAGTGACTTAATGAATACGGTATTTACTTCTACTAGCAAACTTTGTGACTAGCATGTTTGGATCCAATTTTATTTTTAGTAGGAACAAAGCAACCACTGATTTTTATGGAAGCAGGATTGAGGTTTTTATGTCAGTGATAATAAACATATTATCTAAAGTTCAAACACCCTTCAGTTGAAATATAGCTACTGTGAAAGCATATGGAATGGTCATAATTGCCTTTTTTTAAACAACATTAGAAAGACATGAAAAAGACATACTGTGTCGTTCTAATTAGGAACGGCGGGAAGAACGACACGGACTCTCAAAGGAGTCAGAACAGGAGAGAATCTCTAGTTTATTGTTACAGCCATGTTATATAGACTAGTTCGTGATGAGTACAGAAAGGAAACTCTTATTGGTTAGTAAAGTGCTACATTACCATCATTGGTCAGTGGGGTTCACCACCCCCTGACTTTCTCCTGCAAGGAAAACACGGGAACAGACAAACAGCACCTGCAGGCTGTTTTCTGTCTTTGAGGATTGTTTTGAATCCTCCCATGAAATTCCCAGGCTAGCTTCTCAGGCAGGGCTGGCAGGCCATGGGGCCTGCAGCTTGCTCTAAAGCTAGCCTCCACAATACTGCACCTTAACATTTAATAGATGCAAATAAGGATGATAAGTATTTACAGCTAAAACACTTGGGCTCTGCTGCAGTGAGCATCTTCTCATGTGAGTATTCCCCCAGATGTCATGCAAGGAATTGCTCTTTAGCTGCAGGAAAGGTTGTGCAGATTGACCTTTGGTGTTTCAAGACAGCCGAGTTTTTCCTAGTGTTGTTAGGTTTTAGCAATTTCTTCTAGAAGGGCTGCTTTTATCCTTTGCTGTTATTTAAAGAATAGAAGGTTTTCTCTACCACATTTTCTGACATAAACATTAAAAAGGCAGCATCTATAAAAATGTGGTACATAAATGTGGTTTAATTCCAGATTGCTCTTCGATTTAAGTATTATCAAATTTCAGTATATTCCTACCTTATGTTAAAGAAATATATTAGTTAAGCTTCAGAACACAGTAATGTATGCTGTCCTACTGGAGATTTATTTTTGCAGGATATGGGATGCAATGAAATGAATCAATATGGTGAGGTGTATGTGATCTCTGGGAGTCAGATCATTTGATATAGGAAATGCATTGTTCTTGTGCCCAAGCTATACCACAGCACAGTGCAAGGTAAGATAGATTTCCTTTCATTGCTCTTAGAAGATGCTAGTAAGGGCTAGTATTGAACCCTCCACATTTGGTTCAGTCTGGTGATGATCATGACAGAGGAAACTTGGGAGCTGAGCACAATGTATAGAAGAATAGAATATTTCTGTATGTTTAAATTTTGCACTGTCTAGATGCTTATAAAAACTGAATGCAAACTGTGTAGAAATACCAAACTATATTTTCTAATATCTCTATTTTACTCAGATGTTTAAATAAGATACCTTAAAAATCATGTAAGTCACACGTTATTTATATATACTATATATATATATAAAATTGCACATGTTTTTTATATATATATACGTACACACACATATATTATTTGAGTATAATTTTAGCCTTCTGTACCTTTTTAATAACTAAAACCTTTCCATAAGAGGGTTCAATACTTTTAAGAAATCAAATATACATTTTTCAAATCAAATTTGTTTTCATATATTTGCTGTACACAAATATAAAATAAATTTCTTTATAAATAATTCTGTTCTGCTTCCTTATTTGTCTGGTTTTATGTCATGTTTCTGCATCCTTCACTACAGGATGTCTTAGGGAACTGATTTGACTTTGCTTTCCCCTAATTTACTGTGAATATTATGCATACAGTGCCTTAATCTCCAGCAGTTTTCTGGCAGGGACACAGCATTGCAGGGTACCAGGTGTCCTTGCACCTACCAGCTTTCAAGAGACTACCGCAAACACCAACTCCTCAGCAGAGCAAGGAATTGTTTAGAGAAAGGCTCAACTTGAACTTAGTAGAAGTTTTAGTCTCCTCCGAAGGACTCAGTGTGGGATGTGGTGAGTTGCAGGCAAGCATGTCTTAGGAGCCTTGCAGCTCAGTCTGCAGTGGAAGAATGTAGCTGGCAAGGTACAACCACAAGGTGGTTTCTGCCAAAGTTTCATCTCCAAGGATGCAGGTTTGGAGTACTGCAGAGGCAGCAGGTTATTGACACGTGGTAAATCAGCCCTGCAGCGGGTTTTAAAAGATAGATATAAGGGAGGGGTAGAGTTGCAGGCTGTTTTTAGGCTGGTCTCTGTGTTTATGTTTGTGGGAACCAGAGAGTTACATCGAAATTAAATCCCTTGCTGATTGTTCTCTAACACTGCCAAGCATCCAGATGACACACTGCACACTTAACAAGTTTTGTATGATCCCTGTTAGTCCAAATATTAGTATCTTGGGACTCTGTGTCCCACCCATATACTATATTCCCTCTAAAAACTGAAGTAGTTTCATATGTCTTAAATGAGGTACTAACTTGTACCCACTAAAAAGAGATTCAGAGCTGGATGCCCTGTGGTGGCTTTGCCCTGTGCTCCCAGCATAACCTGGCCAGTCTGTCAGCACCCAGAGGTGCTGTGCTAAGGCAGATCTCCAGAGGCATCCTTTTGCTGGTGCTGGAGGAAGACACAGGGGGTGGCTCTGTGCTCCAGTCTAGATCAAGGCAGGCCATGTCCTGCAGTGCATCGCATGCAGTTTTTCTTAACACACATGTGTACCCTACCACTTCAAAACCAGAGAAATTTCTAGTAAGAGACACTCTCACAGCTGCTCCTGCTGTTTCCCAGGGTGCCTCAGCCACAGGGTGGGAGAAGCAGTGGTGGCAGGCTCAGCCACACGAGGCCAGTTAACCATCTGCTTGGAGATTTTCATATTGTTCTAGCTTTATGCCTTCCATATATAAAAGGTACTTGAATCATAAGCCTTTTTCACAAACTCTGTCAGGTCTCATACACTAAAACAAAGCCCCAGTGTGTGTATATGAAGTGCTTAAAACTGAGGCCTTACCACAGTGACTACAGCACGTAGATAAGACAGCATCGTAAGTCAGGATTTCTGTTGGGGTGACAGCAAAGGATGCATTGTTGCAAACATGATTCCAAGTGTGGATGCAAATGTGGTACTCAGTTGTACTGAATGCCCTCAGTTTTATTTCAGTTGACCTTGTTTTGCGGTCCATTTACCCAATCTAATTTGCGTTACACTTTCTCTAACAGAATTTGTGATACGCATTCATTTTTTCTTATTGTTCATTTCTGTTACAAAATGTATCTGGTAAATGTCACTGCATAGCCGGCAGTCCGCTTGTCCTTTACCTGTGGTCTGGGAGGGGATGGGAAATACATGACATGGGCTACTTTTCTGGTCCTAACTCAGCATTTCAAAATCATTCCCTCTCTTTTCCTCTCCCTGAAGGAATTTAAGGATAAAAACAAAACAGATGTTTGCGCTTTCTGCATTACAATCAGTGTAATATACCTCTATACCCACTTGTTTATAGAATGAATGGCAGAGTATTCAATGCACCAGAAGCAAATTTGTCAGCTTCCAAGTTCAGTATGACAAAATGTTGCTTAGCACATGGGGAAACTGGACTAATACTTCTCATTTTATTGACTGTTAAAGTGAGGCCACCTACAGGTTCCACAATAAACCTGCAAAAATGTCTAATCCTGCATATGTGAAGACCTGCATTCCGGTCTGGCTTGCTCCCACTTCGTCATAAAGAGAAATCATACACCACAAGGCCTGACTAGACTTTTCAGATCAAAGCCATGACAGCAGCCAGCAATCATCTTCCTTTTACAGTCACATTAAAAAAAAAAAGGTGAGATAATACTTGCAAACATGCCCCAGTGAAATCACTTGAATAACCAAACCCCAGGTAGTGTAGGCAGGTGACACTCTGAAATCCATTATGTCTAAGTCTCCATTATGTTCACGTATTTTTGGGGCTGGGACCCACTTGAGCAGCCCAAAATAAGCAGGAAATATACAGAAGCCTTCCCTGAAGACCTCCTAGGACTTGTAGCCAGTCTTCTCAGACATTTTGCTTAGCCAATATAGCAGAAAAGAGAAACGGTTCCAGAGAAGAAAAGACAACAGGTTCCCATTTTCAAAGTCCTGTTTTACTCTCATTAGACAGTGTGCAAACAGTTGAGACATTTCATTCTGCAGATGTCTTAGCCAGTGCACTCTCAGTTGTTGCTCTTTGTAGTTTTCCAGACAATGGCACACTATTATTTTCTTTTCACTGTGGAATAAAAACTGTCTAAACTGTGGCTTCATCTTGTCTTAGACCTTACACTTCTCACTTTTTGTGTGCCCAAGTGAAAGGAGTATCTGTTCCCCAAAATACAAACAATTGCCTGTTGGCAATATAAGAACCATGTCAAGTTGTATGTGCCCACCTGCTGGGAAAAGTAGCAGTTCTTTGGAAAAGCAAATAAAATACATCTTTGTTGGCCTCTTAAGGAGGACAAGTTGATTTTGTGTGTGGGCTAGTTAATGCCCATGTTTTCCCAGGCCACCCTAAAGCCCTTGTTCTTACATTTCTTGTATTGTCTCGTCCAGTTTACAACTTTATTATTGTATGTTTCATAGAAACACAAACATCTGGAGAACATCCTCAGGTATAACCGCTGGGCAGTGCAGAAAATATCTGGTGTGATCTGAAACAGCTTTTTCTTTCTTCACATGAAAGTACACCTCTGGGACTGGGAAATTTCAAAGGTCAGTAATGGTGTAGAAATCCTCTCACCTCCAGAACCCCACATATGCCCTAGGTCTGTTACAGCCAGCATCCCTGGTTATTTCTTAGCTGTTCATTGGGGTTTTTTGTGAAATTAGTTGGTGCTGGGACCAGTTCACAGAAATCACTGTGGCAATGATGCTAGAACTGGTGAGGAGATTAAATTCCTCGTTGTAAGAACAGTTGGTTGCCATCTAGAGATCAGTCAGGAGATGGAAGGGTATATGGAGGGTGGGAAAAGGGAGAGGAACTTGGATTTTGCCCCATGCTGTTTGCACTTCTGATTCACCTTAAACTGCGTGGATTTCCATCATGGCACTGTTAAGATACATTTAACTCAGGACAATTAAAATAGCACAGACTTGTGAAACCCTGTAAAAATAAGACCTAATTCTTAACCTCATTCTGATATGTGTCTAACATCACTGACTTTAGTGAAACAATGCTCCTAGAAATCTGAAGTGATGGAAGGAACTACTGGGAAAGGTTTCTCAACATACTTGAGATAAAATATTTTCAAGAATCCTTAAAGTCTTTGAGAGGAAGATGAGGCCTTTGGAAAATCCTACTCCCTGAAATTACTAGTACAGAGAATATAAGACCTAAAAGCTATGGACCATATTCTCAAAAGAGAGGTCTGTACCACCAAAGCCCAGCACTGCTGACTCCTCAGTGAGCCAGTGCCCTGCTGCCTCTCTGCAAGCACCCCCACTGCTCTGCTTTCATGCCTTCCTTTACATGCTGCAGAAGGTAGTTGCAATCACAGTCTTTTCATACACTTTTGCTGCTTGAGCTTTATCATACTGGATTTTGAGAAAGGTGATCATTTCATCTTGTTCCTAGCTCTAGCAATTTCTAGGGAAGAAAATCCAAACAGCCAAATAGTATCTGGAATTTGTTGTCTTTATGTTGTCAGCTTCAGCTTTGTGGGCTACCACCAGTCCCAGCAGCCACCAGTGACCATGAATTCAGCATTCTCTGCTGATAAATTACAATTTTATCTTTGTTTGGCTAGGGCTTTTAGTAGCCTGCCAACTCAAAACCATTGCCTAATATATCATTAAAGGGCAAATACGTTCCTGTGTATGTCTGTGGTGTACAAGCAGCTCCTGCCACAGCCTGGACATTCCAGCATCCTGCTGAGGAAGGAAAGCAGTGCCTCAAATAATTTAGGCTGCAGATTTTTCTTTTCAAATAAAATATTTTTTGTTTTTCAAGGTCAGACACTTGAGGCTGTTCAGGTCACAAGATGCCAGAGACTGTTTACTTTGGAAAACAAGGACAGCCACGGTGGGAGGTGCTTTTAGTGACAACCAAACCTGGTGTTTTAAACCAAACAGCAGCCTGGGCAAAGGGCAGCTTCACTCATCCTTACTGACACCATGACATCAAGGGAGAGTGTCCAAAAGCTAACTGATGCATATGCAACAGGGATGATATTTGGTATTCTCACTTGTGAACTCAAGTACCTCAAAGCATGTGAAAGATCCTCAGATGAGAGGAATAAATATTTTGTGTTGACTGCAGTCAGTGTTTACAGTGGAAAGTGATTTCTTCAAAGGCTAAGACAGTGCACAGTAGTGGGTTTTATCTAAACGCATTTTGGTCATAGTGGAGCTGCATTTTTCCTACACCCAGATGAGATATGAGATGGTAGGTTTTCCACTTCCTTTTGGGTATTTTATTTCATCTTTCAGTTGATTCAACTATTCAGGCTATGGAGATTTCTAAAAGTTGGATTTGCTTCTAAGTCATCAGAAGAAAAGAGAAGAAATAATTCTTTGAGAAGTTGATAATTGCAAGAAAAAAAATGTGATAAGTTCCTACTATTAGTACAAATGGAGGCACTTTTAAGTAGAGTTTTGCATCCCTTGTGAATGGTATTGCAGGGCTGAGGCTGACTGAGCGGGATGCACAGCTTTGCTCCTCCTTGCTAACTGGCCAAGCCTGCTGTGCCTAAGAGTACAGGAATCTGTATCTGTGGACAGCTTGGCTGAAAAGAGCCAAGTCCTAGACCTTATCAAATCTGCTCTGGAGAAAGCCTCTGTCTCCAGGCATTTCCCTCGCTGGGTGGCCATGCATGAGTTCATATATACTGTTTTAAAATGTATGCGTCTTTCTGAATGTGGATTTTTTTTCATCCTAGCTTTTATGCCACAAACCACAATTGCCATAGATAACTACTTTACCTCTGTGAAGACATTTGTTTCCTGTCGATATTTAATTAGTAGATACATTCCATGGGTCAAGTTAGAGGGCAAAAATAAAAGTCAATTTTAGAGGATTCAGCCTATTCTTAACCAACCTGGTATTTAGAAATGTTAAACTGCAATAAAAATCCACATCTGTGTGGACTCACCTAGAGTTTCACAACAGCAGTGAGAATAGGGCACAGGGCTTCCTATTTCAAATGTCTTCAAAACATCCCTTCAAAGAATCTCTATTAGGTGTTAGGAGTAGAACCTGGGGCATCCAGTTTCACAGTTTTGACCATTTAAGTGAGGTGAATAGAATGGAGTTGGTTTCAGAAATGCACTGTGAATGGATTACTGTTTTAGCCCTAAAAATACACATTTCTTCCAGCAGTATAAAAGTGAGGGGAGTGTTTATGCCACCAGTGTAGGAAACATACATCTCTTTTCTCCAGTGACTAAAGTAGACTAATGAGAGCTATCAAACTTGCTAATGACTGAAGGAAAGCTTTTCAGTGCCCCACACTGGTAAAATCTAAGTGTTTTCTGTAGCTTTATGTCTGGTTGACACCAGTGTGAAAGAGAGACAAACAGCAGGCAGCATCAGCGTACCACAGTAGTCCATGTGCACTTTTTGGCAGTGAGTGAATATGGAGAAACAACTGCTGCAAACCCAGGAGACAGCTACAAGAACCACCAAAGGCATACACAGTTACCTTGAGCCTAATCTAGCAGATATATTCGAATTAACTGCGTTTGAAACCACTGCTGTTCCAGACAGAAGAAGGAGTATGAACTCTGTTGCTTTCTGTAAGGAAAGAAAAATGGGGAAAATGGCAGAGCTGAGCCACTGGTCCAGGGGACTGGTGCCATGAAGACAGATCGAGAAATTGCTCATACAGGCAGATCCCAATGAGTCACTGACCTCTGCTTTCCAAATGCCTCCTGAGCAATGCATCATTTCAATGTGTTTGTCATTATTAGAGATAAATCTGAGCTCCATTCCACTCAATCAAGCAGCTTGTCCTTATCAAGATCAGTGGGCTGGGCAGTCAGCTGTTGGAGACCTGTAAAAGAGTAACCCTGGGATTGGTTGGTACTAGAGATGCCTACGAATCACCTTGGGTGACCACTATTTTTAAAGGACAGACATTACCTAAGAATATTTATATTTTGAGAGAAACCAGATAACCTGGGGCAAAATGCTCACCTTCACCTCACAAAGAGTTTTCGTGCCTGAGATTGTATTACAGCTTCAAAAATTCACGGCAAAGGCTCCAGGTTTGTTTGAAGACATGCATGAAGAATTATATGGTGAAACGTTTCATTCTGGCTGTGAAAAAGAGTTAATTCAAAACAACTAAAACATCAGCCATAAAGATGTAGAACATTTTTCAGGAAGCCCTGTCCACCTTGAACTAATGTTTTCTTAAAAAACAGCCTGCCTGCAATAATCACTGTTATTGAAAAGACATCCCAAGGTTGCTGTATGGAAATATGTTAAATACGTTCTGAAATCCAATCTAATATAATTTCAACATTAGAGCTCATTCATAATCCTGTATTAAAAGCCTATGCAATTTTCATGAAATATGTCTGTCTGTGTAATCATGAATGCTGAATATTGTCATGGCTTTCCAGGAATTTTCAGCTTCAATGCAGAGGAAAGAAAACTCTTCCAACTGGACTTCTGCACCACTGAGAAGAAATAACAATAACAGCTCTAAATGTAAAATAAACATTTCTGGAAAAATACTATCTTTTCAAAGAGGCTGTAGTCTGAATTTCAAGCTACTAGTAATATGACACGGGGGCTTCAAATATGCCTGTGGTTACAAAGCTCCTTGCTTTGTGTGGCAGTGGGGACAAACAGTCCCAGTAGAAGGGAATCTGTTTATTCATGTCTAGATTTAGAAAGTGATCCTTCAGGTGGAGTTGTCTTAAACCCAACCCCAATGAGTATTCCTGCTTTGAATCGCCAGTTTACAACTGGATGCAGCTGTTACTGTGATCAAGTTTTGCCAATTCTTCCTAATTGCACAGCACCTCAAATGCATGTAAGGGAAAATAAGTTAAAAAAAAAGTAAGGGAAATTTTCGGCATCACCATATGTCAGACATGAATACACTAGCTGCTTCTGAGGAATTTCTCTGTGTTTATAATTTTATAAAAGAATCAAAGCTTATAAAGTAGTACTTGGATATACAAAAGGTGTGAGGAGTGGGAAAATTCCTCTTCTCTCTCTAATGTTCCTATTCACTGATGGCTCTTTGATATTTTTCCTTTTTATGAGCAAGCTTTTTTATTAGTGGAATATTTCTGGTTCCGTGGCATAACTTTAAAATGATAGGAAAAATTATACAACTGGGATCTCAATTATTCAGCACAGCCATTTTAATCCTTCGTGTTATTTGATCCAGTACAAGGTAATATACATCTTATTTCCAATTAGAATACAATTCTCACTATATTCATCATCTATTGATGTCTGCTTTTCCATTTGCCAGAGACATGAAACTCCGTGATTCAAAGGGTGCCATTCAGCCTGCCCTACCTGTGGACAATTATGTAGTGTCAGCAAGGCTGCCTGTAGGTTTGATGCCTGTAGCCTAAGGCAGCTGGGAGCTGCTGTGTGCTTTCTTTCCTGCAAAACTTCTCGCCAGCTGACAGCATATTGCAGAAATGGTTCCTCCATGCTTCCGCAGCCCAATGCCATTTGTATGAGCAATATTGCAGAGCACATTTGTTTGAGACTCCTCAGCTGCATGTGGCAAAAAGATCTCTTCTGGTGCTTGAGGGCCATATCCTGCACACCCCTTCATAGTGCTTTATGCTCTGTGACCCTATGCTTTGCTCTCCCTGCTGTCCTGGGACAAATTCTGCTATTGACTTTAGCAAACTCTTCAGAAGTGTGTCCCTCAGACTTAATGGGTGTGTATCCAGCTTTAACTGGCCAGGAAGCATGGAAAAGGCCTTTGTCCAAAGAGATCTTTGTGATAACCCACTAGATTCACTTAAGAGATTTCTTGCAGGCTCAGGTCCCTTTGAAAGTAGGTTTATCGTTAGTTTTTAAGCATTAAGTCTGCTATAGAAAAAAGTGAGAGAAGACAAAGAATGAAGCTCAGCTGCAGAATACTCAATACTCAAATAAGAACTTTTTTTTAAATGGCCTGTGTTGGAAGAGCACAGGGACTATGGCCAGCATACCTTGAACTTGAAGGTGAGTGCTGGAAGGCAGGTGACTTTAAATGGTGACAAGACTCCTGTGACACTTCCCTGGAATTAGAAGTCAGCCTATTCTTATTTCTATGGTTTTTTTTTAATGTGCTGAATTCCCAACATGATTCATGTAGATCTGAGCTGAGAGCAAAGCTGTAGTATTGAAATGGACTAGTGTTTTCTAGGTCGCGGTTGACTTGAGTTACAAAATCTTTCCAAAAAACTACTCCAAAGGCCTTTAGACCTGGTGGAACAGTAGCAAACAGTGACCTTGTGAGGGACTATGTCTAAACTAAGAAGTCACACAAATGCCCACTTCTCTGTATACAGCAGGCTTCATTCTCACACTTTCAAATACACAGGCTGCTTCCCACTTATGCAGCTGTCAGAGTGAGATTTTAACTATTTCCGTCTCAAATCTTGTTTCTTTGTCTGTGTCCAAAGTATCCTGGCAGATGACCAGAATACTGTAAGATTATGTTGAGAAGATGGATAAGGGGAACTCTGTTTCTTGTGGCAGAAGAACTAGAGGGACCCAGTAAAATTTCCAGGCAGGAGGTTTTACTGGAAGCAAGAGACAGAACCTTTCTGTACAGCACTGAGTGACTCTGTTGGATTCAGTACCGCAGAATGCTATGGGATGCTGGTTAGCTCTGTGCAAGCCTTGCTTTGAACTGGCTTTTTTCAATTCATATTTTTATTATAGGTGATAGATGTCTGGACTAATCCAAATGCATGGTGTTTTGCAAAGTTATGGAAGAGCATGACCTCACAGGTTTGATATTTTGTAATGATTTTCCATAGCCCTGTTTAATAACTTCCCCCTTGCTAATCTCAATAGATATCAAGCTCTAAGATTCATGCTAACACTGGAAAAATTTTAATATCCTTAAAGACACCCCTTTATAGGGGCTTTTGCAAGCAGATCTACATATTTTCACATAATTATATTACAAGTGTTATGGTGAAAATACTCTTTTTTACTCTAGTGATAGTGAAAAGGGTCTTAATAGCTGTCACATTGCATAGCATTGATGTCCACATTTACACAGAGAACAGCTGAGATTTAACTTATGGTTGTACTGACCAGGAACAAGCAATTTCTCTATGATGATGCAGCCAGACCATGTGCAGCCAGATCATTTGAAGGGTAAATTAATGCATCCCTTAAAAGTGCACATCCTCCAAAAGCCTCTGCCCAGCAGAAGGCAAAAGCAGCAAGCTGTCATGTGCTGCTGTTTCTGCAGGATGAGTAATCCCTGCTGCTCAAGGCATCCATTGGAAAGGCTGCCCTGGAACAGATGTCCCAGGAAGGGGTGCTGAGGATCAATATTTTTACAAGGGTGTTCAGCATTTCACTTTTTGCAGAGAGCTGGGAGACAGTCCTCCATATAAGCATTTCTTTGTAAGGACCAAAGCAAGGAGATTCCTTGATCTAGACAGAGAACAATGATGACCTTCAGTGGGGAGAGGACAGTGATCTCTTACAGCATTTGGTATACTTAATTTGTGGGTCTGAACCTCCTGCTAGGGTTTCACACTTCCATGAAATGCAGTGCATTGAGAAGCAGAAGGACTCAAAACATGTTTTAAATTATTTCATTCAAAACATTAGCAAATACAGATGTTCTTCGGCACTGAACTGAATCAGTAAGAATGGGGGAAGAACACAATTAGAAAGGATAATAAAAAATCCCAACAGGGAAGAAATAGACTCGTTTAATTTATGTAGGGGGAAACTAAGGCACAAAAGCAGTTATGAGCGATCTGAGGTCAGTCAGAGAGGGGAACCCTTGCTTTAGTCCCCAGGCAGGCATGGCCACACACTCGGCTCCTTGCTCTGCATGCTATCCTTGCTCCCCTGCTACTGAAGCTGAGCAAGCAGATGCTACCTGGGCTTAGAGGAAGAAAGAGGAGGAAGATTGTGGGTGGAGGGTGGTGGGGTGGCTTTGGGTTTTGAAGGTAAATGTATCTAAGTCAGGTATCAGCAGTTACCAGAGGATAACTGCTCCAGAGAGGACTGTCAAAGCGCTGCCATCCTGGGCTGTGACTTAGTAGCAGTAGAAGTTTTACTTCTCACCCAGTAGCCCCAGGGAGGCATCCAAAGGGTTGAAGTCCAGTTGGCATCCAAAGTTCAATTGGTAATAGATCAGTATCTTGACTACTCTGTGGAGGCCAAGGCTTTCTACCTCCCCATTTTTGGCCTTTTTCCTGCCAGGTCCCTCTGTCTGTCCACTGCATTTGCACTCGGACATTGGCTGGGAGTGCTGGCTGCTCCGGAGTCACCACGCTGCAGAGAAACATGTTCTGTCGGGTCCGGAGCTATGTGCCCGCTTTCATCGCATGGATATGCGTCAACGTGTCACTTTAAAGTAGTTCAAGTAAGAGATGTGGGAGAACAGATGAGGAGAAGGGAGGCAGGAAACATGTCATAAATCCACAGTGAGAGGGACTCTGAAGTAAGAGAATTAAAGACTCTGGAAAACACATAAAAATCTGCTGTAGAAAGGGCACTGTCAATGCATCCTGTCAGTGCAGTTTGGTTTTTATTTCCTAGTGTGCAATATGATATAAAAAACGTTCACCTTTACTAGATGATCCATGGAAGCCCATATTTCACATGAGATTTATTTTTCATGTGAATAAGCTTGGTGTTTCCAGACACTGGTGGATATCAGTCACCGTCCTATAAAACGAGGCCACCAGCACCTGTGGTCTCCCAGGGACTGTCTCTTCCAAGTGCTGCTCCTCACACAAGGGCCACTTCATTGTTTCTTCCTTGTGTTTAAGTAGAGCTGAACTGAGGAATGTAGAGTTGAATAAAAATAATGGAAAAAGATCAGACTGAAATTATTTCTCTCCCCCCCAAAAAAATCCCACTTGTGCAATCATCAGATATGTGAGCTTTGTGCTTTCTCATATTGCTATCGTAAAAAAAGAGAGAAAAAAAAAACCAACAAACTTGAACCCACTCAAGTCTTACAGAGGGTCTCAAATACTACAAAGAGTCTCTATAGACATATGTCCCACTGCAGGAATTTGAAATTCCCTCAGCACCCAGAATATTAAGCAATCTGGGGCCTGTACTTTAAGATCAAGATTTGTGAGAAAGGAATATCCTGGCTTGCCTAAAAATGACTGATGAAAAGAAAAATTGCCAGTGCAGCAACCACCAGCCTCTCTGGCAGCCAACTATTCTCACTCAGCCATCCCCATGACCTTCACGGGACATAACTTGTTCAACACAGGGAAAAGACCTCCAGGCTCTGTCTGAAAGCCTCAGTGATGCTAATGAGCAATGAGGAGGAGGCTTTACACTGTGTAACCCACTTTAGGCGTGATGAAAAATAATTTCTTTTCAAAAGTGTATGAACTGGGACATCCCAGACTGAGAGTGGGACCTCCTTCCACACTTCCTTCCTTTGCCATTCTCTGTACCTCCTTTTCTTATTCTTTGGCCACACTGCAGGGACACATTCCAGTAATTTTGCTGTCACCTGATTGTGAAGTGTCATTGCATGGCAATGGATAGGGATTGCATGGCAATCCTCTCTCTTCATGGTATTCCTGCAGACTGAAGTGCTGTGCCATAGGGATGTAAATAAGGAAGAGACCATTGCACTTGGGCTTCCCTGTGGGGACCCACCAGCCAGACAAGCACATTGCTCCCTTCCCTCAGCCACCCATCTTAATCTTTTCCTTCCAGCACAGCTTGAGAGCTATTGCTGCTGAGACTGCATTTTCATTTCTTCTGTTTCATTGCTACTCTGTCCTTAATGTATTGGTGGTGTGAAGTGGAGAGGAAGGAAATAGAGAAGCACAAGGAGCAAAGTAAACATCTTCAGGGAGGTAAAGACTGCACAGAGAAACACTCACTCACCCTTTTCAGCCAGGGATTTAACATGCTTCAGCTTTGCATGACAGTCCTGTGTGCAGGGTTGTCCTTCCAGGCTGTGCCAGCAGCCACAGAGGCTATAGAGCCCTTTGAGTCAGGGTCCGACACACTTGTCCTTTATCATGCCAGGCCATGTGGGACCTGCTTTTGGCTGTGAGGCATTTGAAAAGTACAGGCACTTTCCTCTCCAGGTGAGCAGGCTGCTTGTATTGGGACTTCAACTGTCTTTTCCTCAGTGGTGGGATTTTTGGAGGGGCAGTTTTCCAATGCTATTGTTGAGATCCTGCCAGCAGATAAGACTGTTTTGGCTTGCAGCTTTCTGGGTGCATCACCTTCTGGTGATGTCCACCCCACAAAATCCTGAGGTACTGTGAGAGCAGGCAGGGCATAACAGACCCCGCTGTTATTTGCCCATAGTCCAGTGTGTGTGTATGCAGAAGGACCCACAGAGTCTCTAGTCTCTGTTGGGATGAAGGGCAAGGTCAAGCTGAAGTTTCCTCTGGGAGAGCCAGCAACACCAGCCTGGCTGAGATGGGGCAAGCACCTCTGAGGGACACATGGCACACCCCCACTCAGCCCTCACACTGCTTGTCTGGGGAGTCTGTGGTCCTCTGCAGAGCAGATGCGTGACTACTGATGGAGAAGAATGGTATCATTTATTTGCCTTTTAGTCAGAGAAGTGGGTAACTTCAGTGACCATCAGCAGAATAGGCAGGTATAGTGTGGGCTACAGTTGTGGTGCTGTGTGTCTGTGGCTTTACCCAGGTTCGTTCTGCGTTTCCTTCTCATTACTCTACAGCCACTCTGTGTGGGGGCTTAAAGTGACTTACTCCTTTGCCAAAACTAGAACCATCTTCAAGGGCTGCTCTGAATCCTCCTGTCTGCTGCCAGTACCTGGGTAGTGCTGTGATGTTGAGAGAGCCCTATTTTTGCTTCATCACAGCTGGAGGCCCCACTAGCAGCATCACATTTGTAAAATTTATCATAGCCTTGAGCTGAAAGCATGGACCATCACTGGCTTATTTTAAGGCTCCTTTAACCTCTGTATTTTGCAATTCCTACAGAAGTGTGTCTGCTTCAGTGTTTTCTGAACTAGCTGTACTTCATCCATGGGAGTGAAGCAGGACATCTCACATGTAGACAGCCTCTTCCCAGCATCTTAACAGCTGCTCGGCCCAGGTTTCACCCTGATTTTTTATCTTCAGCTTTGATGATCTGACTGCCAAGCAGCAGTGTGTTGCTGCCACACCTGTGCTTTGGAGAGGAGCACCCGCTGAGTCCAGCCTAGGGAGGCCATGGGGGCTGCAATGGGCATGAGCACTTGACATGGGCTGGCCCTTGGCTGGTGCAACCTGCTCCTGCTGGCTGTGGTCCAGGAGAGCAGAAATCAGCCCTGTACCCTGGGCTGCAAGCTGGCTGTGGGGCTGTGGAGGGGGAGGCACCAGGCAAGGAGCTGGGGCGGAAAGCACAGCCTCTGTGGATGCACATGGACGAAGGGTGAAGGTTTCCTGGTGGGACAGCTGTGGGAATCACATATGGTAGGAGGGGGTGGTCTGGTGCAGGAACAACAGTACAGAGCCTTTGGGGACAGTGGCCAACCCAGGGTGCCCAGCTCAGTAGGCAGCCATGGCAAGTTCCTCATGTTGACACTGGCCAAGTGACATAAACAACATAAGAAAAAAAAAATTTTTTTTTTTTTAAGCAAGTACAGAAATAAGTGTCTCCAGCACTGGCTCAGTTGAGCTACCCCAGGGCTCCATACAGCTTTTTGGTTAAAATGTGCACTAAACAGAATATGCCACTGTGCTTACATATGCATGCCTAGTCTGTGGCTCCAGTGGGAGAGGAGCTGTGGGAAGGACAGGAGGGGTTAAGCCATGCTGCTCCAAACACACTGCATCCTCAGAAATGGGCAGGAGGAGTGGGGGGGGACCTGCTCCCTTGTGAGGCTGGAGCAGCTGTAACTGAGGGTCCTGCAAGGCTCCCGTGGGACTGGGGCCCGTTTGCTGAGTGCAGCACCCAGCCCCTTGGCACGCAGCCCAGTCCCAAGACATATAAACCAAAGAAACATAAACAGATGATCACATGAAAAATATATCATGACTAGCCAGATAGATCCCAAATGTTTGTTCTATAAACTGCAGCAGCAGCACAAGTGTTCACTGCAGCTGTAGCTTCTCATCTTATTTGTGTAAGTGTGCCATTAAGCTTAGACATGGGCAAAATAATCTTTCATTGATTCTCGCTTAAGAAGCTGCTTTAAAGATATATTATATCAATGTTTGATTCAACCCTTTTGCAACTGGTATTGTATCGTAAACTGCTTCTCGCTTAATAGAAAATCTTTGTGCATTTCTTCTCCTGGGTAACTTCCTTTTCTCTCTCAAGCCAGTAAAGTGGCTTGTTTTGTGAATGAAAGCTGGATGCCTTTAGCAGGATGGCATTAACACTGACCTCTGCTCATGCATTGAATTCCTGCCCAGTGGGAGGCAAGTTGGAGGAAAGGGTTAGTTCATTGATGGTCAGAACCTGCTGAGAGCGGGACTGTTAACCTGCCTGCAAAGGGAACTGCTTAGAGGGCTTTTCCCTTTCTTGGATTAGCCCAATGAAGCCATCCTTCTCTCCCTTTAGTTTTAACCATCTGCTGGAAAGATGGTTTTGATTCATCTCAGCTTGGTAGAGATTATTTTTGTATATATAAAATGGCAGTAAATTGGGGTGTGGGGTGTGGAGGGGGTGTACACTTTAATTTTCCTGTTGCTACTTCCTGCATCAGAGAAGGCTATCTGAGTTTCACAGCATGAAATATTTAGCAAGGACAATGCAAAGAAATCAAAACCAAACTCCTTCAGGCATTTCCCAAGAAATTTAGCATGTTCTATGCCCCTTGGATCCTAAATGCATCCTGTAAAAAAGGGTAAGCAGGAAAAGAAAAAGTTTGTGAAGCTGATTGCCAGCAGCATCTTCTGACAGCTAGTGCATGAGAATTGTTCTGAGGGAGACTGGTCTATAATTTATAATGAAAAAGTATTGTGTAAAAATAGCAACTTTTCATTTTATAGTTTTATCTGCTGACTATGGTGATAAAACCTGTACTCTGCTTTTCTTAGAGCTGGAGAGGACACAGAGTGCAAGTCAAAACCCAGAAGGTTCACACAGCGAAGAGTAAGTTTTTCTTTCCTTTTTGTCCTCTTTGTCCTTCAGAACCAAGGGAACATTTGGAGAATCAGCTGCATCTGTGCTCCTTTTTACACAATCAGCAGATTTATTGAATAACTCTTCTTCTCTTCCCTGTCACTTTGACTACCAAGTTTCTTCAGATGTAGGTGGAGGAGCGACTGTCCTGAAGGAAGAGCGCATTGATCAAGTCAAAGTGTGGCCATAGCAAATAGAAACAGAACATCTTATTTTAGCTCTCCCACCCATGTCAATCAAGAAGAAATCCATTGAAGCCTCAAGAAGAAAGCCATTAAAGTCAGTGAAATTGCACTGGCACAAGGTTGCTTTCATTGAGATTAGGGTCTAACTTTGGTGTCTGTTTTATTTGTAAATTGAGCAGATAGAAGCCACTGGGAGATCATTAAATCGGAACTCAGAAATTTTCATTTCCACTTGTTTTTTTTTTAGTAAAACCATACTTTGTTATCCTTGCAGAGTCTACAAGGACTAGTTTGAACTACTCTCACCAGCTAAGACAACACTACTTCTCTATAAGGTGAGCACTTTGAATAAAGCTTATCGATGTAGTTGTTTCTTTTTCTTTTAATTCACCTTCTGACCTTTTAAAATTACTTTACTCAACAAAGGACAATAGGGCCAATCCAACTCCCATTAAAGTCAGCAGGAGTCTTTTCATTAACTTCAGCTGAAGTTGGGCTGGGCCCAATAAGACTAACTTTAAGAGTAAAAAATAGCAACTCATATAGAGCTTTATCTTACCCCCTGTGGCTTGATAACTGACCTCCCATCATGTTCACTGGGACAGGATCAGGCTTATAAAGCCAAGTAAAACTATTACAGGCCTAATCCTATAACCCAAAGCTTATAAAGTATTTGAATTTCCTCTTTTTAATCACACTGGAATATTTGGAAACTATTCATGGCTTTATGAACAGGGAGGAGTTGCCAGCTGAACAGATTGGATTTGTCTTTGGGTTGCTTTGTGCCCTAGAGTTTTCTGTTTTTAAAATAAGAAGATGTCAGGGCTAAGGGGCTAAAAATATAGCCTCATGTAACTCCTTCACTATTTGTCTTTTTTTGATCCATCTTCCTACACAAGCACCATTCTACTTCCTTGCCAGTACCTTGCCAGGTCATCCCAGCTCAAATCCTCTGCACCATTTGCTTTCCCCATTGGTGCCACTGGTCTTCTCCACCTGCTTGTCCTAGAGGGAACAGAGCAGTACACAGAGGGGTTGAGCCGGTGCAGGGTTGTGACATGGATGCCTCTTGGTCTAATGGGAGCAGGCAGACTGGTTTTTGTTCTTTTTGCACCTTCGCCCCAAGACATTAAACATTTGTTTTCTAATTAATGCTTAAATACTGTAACACAGGGAAAGTTCCACTGCCTCACAAACTCTCAGCCTATGATGTGAATTTTGTTCTGGATGTGACACAAAGCTGTTTTTTTTTATCTTTATTAGTTTTTCATTTTGCTCTTTTCCCCCTCTCTTCTTAATTACCTTACAATCTATATGGAAAACTCTGTCTCAAACACACTGACTTGTTTTGCCACCAAGAGAAGAAAGGTCATTTGGCAGCTCTTTGAGCTGTTGTAAAAAGCCCACCTACAATAGGTTCTTGTATGTTTTATTCTGGAGACCGAAGGTCACAAATTTTGCGTACAGTGAAAATGAATCTACTCACTGCCGTCTGTGGGGAACGTGTTCCGAAGTCAGAAAAGTGCCCTGCCATCAGAACAATTTGTAGCAGCCACCCAGGGAAAGGTGGGTTTGGCAACAAAACCACACTGTGAAGCAGGACTCAGAGCCGCAGCAAATGCTGTTCTACCCTCAGCCCTGCATACAAACCCTTCTCCTTTTTCAGCAGAATCTAAATTTATGCAGTTCTTTAAATATAGACGGGTAGTGTCTTAGGAAGAGCTCTCAGATACCCTCAGCTTCTGCATGCACGAGGAGAAGAGCCCCCCTGACTCCTGACACCATCAGCCCTGGTATTCTCTGTGCTCACCCAAATGCACTGCAAGCATCAACATCAGTCACTTCAAAGAGCTCTTTCATGTACCACAAACTTTTTTATCCAGAAGGCCCAAGCAAAAGGCAGATCTGGCTGCGTCTGGCTTTATTCGGCTCGCCACTTGTGTGGCCCCTTGGAAAGGTCTCAGAAGAGTGAACAAACTTTCCTTGCATTTTCAGTGAGCAAGTATAAGATACAAAGCTTTTTCTGTCGCTTGTTCTTAGCAGTGCAAGGTAATTAATGGCTTTGTGTTGCTCTCGGTGTGTTGATGCTTCTGAGGGAAGGATCTTTCCCCCACCTACACTGCAAAGTCCTGTTCCCTGGTTAGGCAGTGCCTGGAGATAGGTAGATTCCATCCCTCTCTGCTGAGGCTTCTGCTCACACCTCAGGAGGGAGCCTGCTGACCATACCAGATGAGGCTGCCCTCATGGCACCCTCATGGCACTCAGCAATCCACTGGGACCATGCCCAGTTTCACCATAGCAGGGTTGCTCTGGGAAGCCACCTGCAGAGAAGTCAGCTCTTCTGGGATCAGTGTTTTGATGAGAACAGCACAAGCCCATTTCAGGTGCCTCTGTGGAGAGAAGCCTGGTGAGATGTGCACTCCTGTCCCACCAACACACCCTTCCCAGTCCTGTGCATGCTCATGAAGCAAGGAGTTCTGCTCTCCAGACATTCTGATGCCTTATGCAGCAGCTGACAGAGCTAACCAGCAGTGCCCCTTTTAGGGAAAACTCTGGTTCTGAACATCTTAGATGGAGCAGACTCACAGCAACCTGTCTGCACCACACAGAAAATCCTGTTGTCAGATCCTCACTGATGACAAATTGACAATGTGCAACATCGTAGGTCTTTTCTGCACAGTTCTTACTAACTTTATGCAACAGGGACCTAACTTCAGGATCTTAATCACTCACTGTTAGCTCTTCTGTCCTTTAGTTCACTCTCTGAAGAAACCCTTGCTCTCTGCTAAGAACAGAGAAAACCCACCAGAAATAGACATCTGATTTGGAGAGTTAGGTGCCAAAAGTCAGTTGAGATAAACCATTTCAAAAATTTCTCATTAGGCTTTTTCCCAGCCACTTAGTCTCCTGTGAACAGGAGATCTGATTGAAGATAACTGCTCACTTTCTTAGGAATCTTCCGATTAATTCATGAGAGCTGATGACATTGCTTACCATTCCAGTGGCACCTAAAGCAACAGTTGTTTTTAGTGATTTATGTAGATGCAAATATTCTGGCAAATTCTCTGGAATCTCTGTGGGGGAGACGAGCCAGGTTCTGCACTCTCATGTTAACCAGAAGCCAGGAGAGAGGGGAGCGTACATGCCAGATTTGCTGCATATACCTTTGTTGGCCAAATAATTCATACAGCCAACAGCCTATTCCGTGCTTCATCCTGCTTTTGTAGCCAAATGAGAATGGCAAGGCATATAGCAGGAGCTTGTATTTTGCTCTCTTGATTCTTATTACAAGGTCCGAAGTGTTTTGTTATATGCTCAGAGAACAGAGGCCAATTCTCTTCATGTTTGTAATTACTTGGGTACAGCTGGCAAGAAAGTTTGTTTTTCCTCAATGTAGAAAGCAATTGTCTGTAGCCAGTCACATATGAAAGACTTTTGGTACAGTTTTGTCCATTTCTCTGTTCTTTGAATATTAAGCAAAAAGTAGGAGTTGACTCCCTAGAGGATATAATACTCTCTGCTGTTGCAGACTCTCGTGTACTTACCAAACATACAGACTTTCTTTGGACCCAAATATACTGCCCTTTTTTTTTTTTTCCTTTTTTTATGGATTGAATGTGACTGCATATTTCTAAAATACACATGAAGGTGGAACAACCACAAATGTATAATTAATGAATTGTTCTAGCTGTATTTACTACAAAAGTTACCAGAGCCTTGGGTGGAAAACATATCCCTCCTGGTTTGGGCCAAGTGTATGCCAACATGTAGTATATTTTCATTAAGTTACATGATATTAATGTTTTCAGGAATCACTTGCGTTCTTCCACTCTGCCTGCCAAAAGTGTTGCCCAAATCCATTCCCTATTTAATCGTGAAGGAATGCTGGTCAAAAGATTTGGGGTCAGAAGTGCTCAATAAATCAATCCAGATACACTCCTAATGAGTGGTGAATTAAACAGCATTTGCTTTAGGATCAGAGGTCCTCCTGGGAGATTATTTTTTATTGCTAGCAGGATTGTTCACTTGCAGGTATCAGGAAGCTGTGAGTTAAGGCCTGTTAGGAAGGTCTACAAAAGAATCTGTGTCTTCTTTACAGAACGCATGCGATTATGTCCAGACAACAATGATAAATCGGTGAGATTCCTCCTCCTCTGGAAAACCCTGTTTCCTAAATTAAGGAGGAAGAAAAATTTTGTAGCTTCAGGTGGGGTAAAACTATTCTACATTTATATCTCCAGGTTCCTGTCTTGCAGACCACAACACAAGAATTTAGAACAAGGAGTGTGAAGAAAACAGCTGAGGTGGAAGAGATGTTTTAGAGTCCACACTGGCCAGCAGGAAAGGCAGCTCACTGTGACTACTCAGAGGAGTTCCTGCAAGGCTGGGCAGGACATTTTTCCTGTGATGGGGAGTGAAGGCTAGAGAAGCCAGGGCTTTTTGTCACCCTGAAGGACAATGTGCAAAATTGTAGGCAAAATATCTGAAATGGGAAGGATGTTTCTTGATGTAACATTTAGTTTACTTCTAGCCTTCTACACTTCTAAAAGCTGGTGTTTTTTCAGAGCATTAGAAATTAATAATTCCAGATTTCTGTCAGTCTCACTTCTCATTGCCACCCTTCTCTGAGCAGGCCAACAGTTTCACTTGTACATGGAGGTAGGAAATGGATATAAAATGTCCCCATGCAGCCCAAGTGGCATCATGAGGAGCAAGTGAGAGTCCCTGAAAATGCAGGAGAGGATCAGGCAGCCACAATACCAAGGGAGCCACACTTCATGCTAGGAGAAATTAAGAAACCCATGCATCTAAAAGGACATGACCATCCATCATCATTCAGTATTATCAGGAAAAGCGTAGCCAATTCCCTTTCATGCTCAGAGAAGAACAGATCCTTTCTCTTTGCACATTATCATGTTTTTATCACACACTGCTCACTTTGCATCACATAATTTAATTCTAGTTTAAACAGATAGCCTGGCATTGCATTTCTTCTCACACATTTGGACACAAATACCCCACAACACAGTAGTGTAATACACAGTTATGGAGGGGAGACACATGGATGAGGTGAAGGATGTGGGTACAGAAATTTGAAATATCCTCATAAAAAACAAGGGCTTTGAAACCACAGTTTCCACAGAATATTTAGCAATTCATGTTCTGTGACTCAGATTAAAAAGAAATTTTAAAAGAAAATGTAGGTCAAAACTTGGCATTTTGTTTCTGTGGAAATGCTGACATTTCCAGACAGTTTCTTGTTCCATTCTGGATTGGAGCAAAGCCTAAAAAAGTTTTACCTTTCCTGTGGAAATGAAATTCTGAAAATATTCTGCTCTAGGAAGCTTAAAACCTTTTACCTTTTCTAAAATCAAATGCAGCAGACGTGCTCATGTGGAGGAGAGGAGTGGTCTTCTCAAGTAGCTGCCACATCTGATTTGCAATGGTGTCAGACATGGCTCCACAGCATTTCCTGGACTGTTTCTATGATGTGTGGAGCATAGAAACTCCTTGGTCCCATTCCTTCTTGGGCCTCCAGACTGGCCATCAGCCCTGCTGCAGTGCAGTGCCTGGGAGCTGCAACTCTTGAACTGGAACTGAGCATCATCTGCTGCCACAGAACACAGCCTGCAAGACTGGCAAGAAAGCTCCAGCCTAGGTATGGCAAAGGTTTCCAGAATAAAAAATATTTTCATGAAATGTTTTGGCTTTGTCACATGGCCATGAATCAATCACCATCTCCTGACTAGGAACCATGTAGATTTGGTGGGTAGTGAAGCACATTATGGGTCTTGGACAATCCTAGTGGCTCTTATGCCAGTCACCAGTGGGAAAACTGGGTTATATCAAAGAGATTAACCAGTACAGGAAGTAAGAATTAGCTTCAAAAATCCTGAGATCACCCTGTGCATATATACAAGCCCAGGGAATGTCACTGGTGGAAGTATGAGTGTGCAACTCATACACAACAGGAGAAGGACTGAAGAGCTAAAACAGTCCAGAGCAGCCCTCACTAGGGTTTAGGTTATTTATGCTGGTTAGTCATCTACATATTTTCACTGGTTTTGATCTCACCTCCTTTTGAAAATGGGGTTTGGACTCATAAGTTATCTGAGCATTTTTAATAGTTTTATCTCAAATTAATAACTCTTCCAAGAGCAACTCCAGTATTTGCACATTCCCTGTTTTATAGTCAATATTATTTATCCCCACATATGTCAGTTCAGAAGGACAGACCATTCAGGAAAAGATGTGGCTTATTATATAGCAATGATGGATGGTTTCTTTATAGAAACCACTTGCATATGAGAGAACAACTGTTGTGTATTAAATACATTCCCTATATTATGCATAGAGTTCATACCTGTCATTGAAGTAAAAATCCAAAAGGGAGACAGAAAGAGCAAGAAAGCTTATAAAAATACATTAAATATCCACATAAATATCAAACAGTACCCCATGATTTTTCTTATTACAATGAGCATCTATGGAAGCCGTGATGATGCAGTGCTAGAGAAACTTGGCAAATGCATTGGAGTGCCTGGGACGTTTTGTTCCTGTACTGAAGAAGAAGGATGAAAACAGCATATTGAGGGGTTAGTTACTCATAAAACATTAATAGCTGGAGATTTTCCAAATCATTATTATTTTTTCTGGAAGTGGTATTAGGTATTATTCAAGAAGATAAGATTTTCTTCCCATATGTCCATACCAGTTCAGTATTGGAAGGTGAAACACATACCTAGGGGATTACAGGCCCAGAAAACACCTTTTCCAGGAAAACAAGCAGAGTGAATCACTACAGACAAAAATGTGTTGAAATGTTAAACAAGTGCTGTCTTGATTTAATGTTCTTGTTAATTATAAAAAAAATAAGCACCTCTATGAAAATGCAGACAAGTTAAGACTGATAATGTGTTATAGAACTAAGGGAAACAATGAAACTGGGCACATAACCTCTAACTATTCTGAAAACATATAAGGCAAAAATTGGTCCTGTGTTATTCTGAAGAATCAGAATGATCATAGCCTTGTGGTTTCTGCTACAGGCCAACTACCAAGGACACAGCTTAGAAGACCTCTGGGTGCCAGAGCTGTTTTCAAACCTGGATCCACACAGAATTTCTCTGGACAGGTCTTGAACCTCAGAGACAGCACAGCTTGGCCACACCCTCATGAGACTCATCCCAATGTGGAGATTGCCCAAAGATACTCCAAGGGATGGGAGCATGTAATGAAATTGAAACATTAAACAGTCACACAGGTTCTCTGCACTGTTCCTCATTTAGTTGTTAAAAATTGTTATTAGGGTCCTTCATATCATGAGCTTCTTCCCTGAATTCAGTGTACCCACAAAGTGGAAGGCAGTGGGAGGGTTCTCTTGCTTTCCCTTCTCAAGCAGGTTCCCTGCACAGATATATGTGTGTGTATGTGTGTGTGTGTATATATTTACATGCATATACCCAAAATGTGGACTGGGAGATTCAAAAGGGCAAAAACTCAACACTTGTTTCTGCTGACAGGACAGGGAGAAGAATAGCTGAGCTGTGAGAGCTTGAGACAGACCCCTGCCAGCAGCAAAAAGCTGACTGCACCAGTGGGATTTCTTTGCCAGTTATAATTAATGGAATTATATTTGTTACAAAAATTTGCATATAAAAGTTGAGGAAAATGGAGTTGTGTCCCACAAGCCCCAGGGGCCAGCAGACATAGGAAGACGGGTGAGATTTGGGCTGAGATTTGAGTAAGGGAGTATGAGGAAAGGGGGAGAATTTCTGGGAAGGAATATCTGACCAACCATGAATGTCTCCAAGAGACATTGCCATGTTTCTTCTCCTTATTTAAAAAAGCTGGAATACTGGAATACTTTGTGGATGTTCTGGGCAGTGAGGTGGTGGTAGAGAAGAAGTGGTGAGAACAAAGAAGACTGATGGCAGCAAGTATATCCAAGATAGTGTTAGGCTTAATCTAATAAAAAGACCAGCATAGATACTTTAGGCCTTTCTGCCAAGCCATAAAAGTGATTACTTTTCTTGGAATATACTGTAATCTTCCCTGAATCCACATGCATTTCAGGTACAGGAGAGCAACTTTCTCCCTGGTTTTCTCTGAGTCTGGGAAGATTCACCAAATTTTCCAAGATGATGCTTTATTGCTTTTCCCTTCTTTCTTTCAGTTCTTCTAGCAAAGTTAATTTCTTTAAACCCTGGTAAGGTCTGGTAAGTAGAGAGGTCAGTCCTTCCTGCTGCTTGACATGGGGCATTTAGTTCTTGGATCTCCAGACGACAAGTTTAAGCTGGTGACACTGAATTTTCCCAGCAGAAAATCAGACCCAGCCCAGACTGGTCAGACTGGCAGTAAATAATTGTTAAAGGATTGCATGAATAGTCAAGCATATATGGACATCTTTTGCACATAATCCTTTAATCCAGGGAAATAAGCCAACAATATCACAAGTACGGTACATAAATGAGTATGTTTTGTTCTACATATACTTGTAGGGTATGTACAGGCATGTATTTAGAGAGAGAAGCTAGGAGAAGCTAAGAGTAAACACACCTGTGGAAAGCCAAATAAGGCAAGATGGGAAATACAAAAGCCCAATTACTCAGGCTCACGATGACTGGTGGCACTGCAATTGCATCTCAACTGAGGCTCCCAGGGGCTTGAAGGCAACTTCAGCAGAGGGACCACCCTTCAGACTTCCATTAAAAGTCAATCAACCAAAAGGCACTGGCATGTAATGAAGTCATTGTTCCAGCAAGAAACACCCTTGGCTGAGGTGCAGGGCTCTGATGTAACGGGGCACCTTCCCAAGGAGCTGCAGATGGTGGCTAGTAATTCCCAGCCCTCTTTTCCCTGCTTCACTTCCCTCAGGGATCACCTCTGCTGCCAGCAGGCAAACTCAGGCAGCACAGACTTCAGCCACTTGGTTGGTCCCACATGGCTCTGATTTCCAATTCTGCACAAGCAACAGCCACCAGGCCTGGAAGGCAATTACAAAGTCTGACAAATGCTGCCAGTTACAACGCAGCGTTCTGCTGAGAGCATGGCCTGGTACTGATCACTACAGGCTCTAAGCCCAGCCTTTTTTCCTTCTGCTTCAATTACAGGCCCCTGAAAGCATCTTGTGTTTTCAGTTGTGATTGTCATCACACTTCAGTGCAGCATGTGCCATGGCACGTGTTTGAGCACAGCTGGGTTTCTATACAAAACCAAAGATATTTTGCTCTACAGGCCTGTGCATACAGTCCCTACAATCTGCTAACAGCCAAATGTGTTAGGCTACCATTTCCAGTGAAGGATCAAAGAGTACATTTAAATGTTTCTAATTCAACATCCAAGTAACTACAGAAAGTCACAGGCAACAGGGGTGGCACAGGAGTGGAAAGGAGGTATTAGAAGGGCATCTTCACTGGGTGCACATGTACAAATTTGGCTGCGTGTGTTCTCTTGCCAGGTGTGGGACGCACTCTGTGGGTACTGCAGCCAGCAGGGTGTCCCCACTGGCCAGACTAGCCCTCTTCCTGCTACGTGCCCTGGGGCCAAGCCACACACAGGATGCCCCACGCCACTACTGGAGAGCCCGTGCTGCCTGGCTGGAGAGCAGCAGGGCTCCCAGGTGCCAGAGACTGAAATGGTTAATAGCTTAAACATTGCTAAGATCACCAAAAGACTTCTGTCCACTGTAGCAAACTGCAAAGAAACAGCTGCTCATCTACCAAAGACGTGAAATGAAAGACCGAAATAGACATATGTCTATTTTGACATATTGTCATAATGTCTTAATGAAGACTCATGAAATGTTCCTAATCCAGTATTACATCGTCCAGGGGAGGTTTCCACCTAACCCATGAACCATATAAACCCCACTAATGAAAGGAGACTTTTGTGGATTGTCTTTCCCCACCACTCAGCATGTACAGTCTGCAGCCACTGAGAAGACCAGAAGAAAATGGGATGCCGTCAGAATCTACAGAGTGGTTATAGCTTTTTTCTACTTAGTCTGTTTCTTTGTCACTCTTATTCTCTTTGTCTTTCCCTCACCTCTCTCTCTCTCTACCACCCATTTACTTTTAAATAAAATCCATGCTATTGACTTCAGCATATGGTTTGCATCTTAATTCAGACAGAGTCATCTCGTGATTTTAACAATCAGGAAAAGACAATTCATCTCCAAAGGACACCATCTCCAAAGTCCATCTGCAGCACCCAGATGCAGGCAGGGTGGGCAATGACTGAACCTGCCACGCATCTTCGTGCCCCCACACAAGTGTGGGCAGATTTGTCCATGGGATGGTCTGGCTTCCCAGTCCTGCCCTGGCTGGGGACTGGTTTGGGCCTAGGCAATAAAAAAGAAGTGTATTTCTCATTATTTGGTGAAGATAACCTCTCCTTCTTGCTACATGGTTTCTCTCCATTCAATGCAAAAACTTTTGCAGAAACCAGAAAGGCTCAAGGCACATTAGAAAGCAGTGATTTAGGGAAGAGAGGCTAGAAGCTTTTTTCTGTTCATCTTTCAATCTTTCCTCTTTATGGCTTTGTAGCAGGAGAAGGAAAATCTGCTTTCCTTCAAGTAAACAACAGATAAAACACCTGAAAACAATGACTGGAACAGATTAAAAAAGCATTACACAAAACAGCCTAGGGAATGGCTCCATGTCTGCCCCTGCTCCAGCAAGTAGAGAGGTAATGAGGAGGTAATGATGATGAAAAGGACCTATTTGTTGTGTTATCATTTCACTTCTATAGAGCAAAGCATATGTAATGATCAACATCTCAACTGATTTGCTGATTTTTTAATAATACTTGAAAGACTGTATCAAAATGACTGCATACCACAGTGAAATCTACAGTATGTGTTTACTTATATTTACTGGTATAACTTATCTGAAAGCCTAAAGATTAATCAAACTCCCAAATTCTTGTGTGTCAGAATGATCACTTGTGGTCATTGTGTCCAGAGTGGACATTTGTAGTCCTGACTCCAGCTGCAGGTGTGTCCTGCAGAAGGGAACTTTGACTGCCATGTTGTTGAGATGTTTCGGTGCATGACCTGGCACAAAACTGCTGCAGGTTAAGTACCACCACCAACGCTGGAACAGGTGGTGCAGCATGGAGACACCCGCAGTGATAAGAGTAGCCATGGCTGGAGTTATCCTTGCTGGTGACTATCAGCCCTTAATGGATGTAGCCTGAGAAGGGTTATTGACCTTTGGTGTCCTTGAAAGGATTTAATGTGCTATCCCTGGTTTAGCTGAGCACACAGCACCTACCTTAACTTATTTTACTTTGTTTATGCTGTGTCTATGAGGTGTTCTTTAAAAAGTCCTTTTTTTTTTTTTTTATGCATGCAAAAAATAGCAATTTGCCAGATCAGAAAGGATTTACTTTCTTCTTTCTTTATTCTCTTTAAAAAACAAAATGTATCTCTTCTTGTCTAGGGTTAACCTAATCTTATGTAATAGCCCTGTTTCCTGGTAATGATGCAGAACAATGAAGAGTGGTATGGAATAATTCTTTCCATTCAGGAGTTATAAGCTGATTTCATTGTTGGTAGAAAATACAGGACTCTTATAATTATCACAACTTTAACCACTTTTCCACACTGTGGATTTTCCTCTGATGTAGGATATGCCTGGCTGGGAAGTTGTAGCTAGCTACTGTACCTGTCAGTTTGAATTCCAGCACACAAGTTGAACCAGATTTATGGTGTTCTGGTAAATGAGGCTTTTTGCTCACAAAATAGAGCATTAACATCAGTCAAAAGCTCAAAGCACCTTTTTGTCCAGGTAGCAGATCTTGACCAGAAACTAGAAAGAGAGTTAGAAGGTGGTCAGTCACTGAAATGTTGGAGCATTCTCTCCTTAGCACACTAAGGAGACAGCACTCCCAGTTAGCTGGGAGATATCTTCTTATGTTCATTCTGACTTACTAATAATTTGAATTAAACCATCAGAAATACATGAAGTTGGCACTGAAGAGCTGGTGGCTGTCTGTGGGTGTCAATGAGCAGCCAGCTGTTTTGAAAGCAGTATGTCTGTAAGAGTGATACACCCTCTTTCCTCTGGGCTGTAGGAAAGAGCCTGGGGACGTGCTACCCACACAGGCAGAGGTGACTGCCCCACAGTACTGCAACCCTAGCATGAACTGCTGAAAAAGTGGGAGGATATCTTGTAGTCAGGATGGGATGAATCAAATTCTTATGGATAGTTGCCTGCTTAATTGCACTGAAGCCAGTGTCCATTAAAATACAACCAAAACATCTTCAGCAATCTGGACTTGAGGATCTGGACTCCTTCAGATGTAGGATCACAGAATCATTTAGATTGGAAAAGGTCGCTAAGATTATTGAGGCCAACTCTTAGCCTAGCACTGTCCTCACAAAACCATGTCCCTAAATGACACATCTACAGATACTTTAATGCTTCCAGAGATAGTGACTCAATGACTTCCCTGGACAATAGGGAAACAGCTTTGCTCCTCTGCCTGGAGATGCCCAGCTGTGTAGGCAGCCTCTCTTCCCTGCTGCACATAGATATTTAGGATCTGAAAAACATGGCATTTCATAGAAACGGTACCAGGTACCAGGTGGTGCCCTGCTTCATCTGTTGGTGAAGGTGATGCTGCCCTGAACTGGACCAAGGGGTCCTGCTTCAGTTTCCTCACCCACTTGTGATAGGGAAACTGCCCAACAATCACACCTAGTTTCCTGATTCGTTTTGTTGTGGCTGGTAAAGCAACAGTAAAATTAGCTGTGATTAAATAAAATTTTATCTTTGAGTCATGCATTAGCAGAGGTTGAACGATTAGAAAAAAACTAATTTTCTTTGTCCCACTGCACTATCTGCTGATATGCTAAAGAGACTAGCAGGAGACATTTCATTTTCAGTTTTTCTCTTGGAGGTGTTGGAGAAAGGCCCAGTACTACAGCAAGAAGAAGACTGGGAACAGATGTGCAAGGTGTGTTTGTGAACTTGTGAAACGCATGTGTGGGATATGAGCGAGCATGATATGGGTTTGGGTGCAAGGCATGTACACCATAAGCAGCAGTGATGCATTTGTCTGCAAAAGGATGTGAGTGCAGTGCAGAGGGGAGGGTTGCAGTGGGGCAGGTGGCCACAGCCCAGGTCAGGACTGGGACTGGGAGTGAGAGGAGGCCACGCTGCCCCTTGGTGCAGGAGAAGCACTTCCCAGAGGCAGTGCTGCCATTCGTGCCCTCTCCTCCACATCCCGGCTCCTCACAGCTCATTTTCATCTCACCTTGTGCAGCTGGACGCACAGGAGCCAGCTTTTTAAAGATGCACATTTACAAATCAGCTGTAAATGAGGCACCCGGTTAGGATATGATCACAAAGACTAAATAAATGACTTTTCAGTTCTCTTAAAGCAAATTAGTTAACTTATATATTTTAAACCAAGTATTTATTAGTTAATGACCAGGTTTGGGTTGCTCCAGGCACCATCAATTGCTGGAGTAGGAAAAAAAAAAAACCAAAAAACAACAAACCTTCAAAGATATGAGTCATGAGAAGAGCTGGGATATATCAGTAACACATAGTTGACAATATTTCCTGCATCGGTTCACAAGCCGCCAGGATGTCCCTGGTGAACTATACACAGTCCATCGTGCTCTCAGGGGGCATATGTATGCTGTCAGTCATTGGCAGCATAGCAGGGAAACCAACAATGAAATAAAAGCCTCAGCACACCCAATGGAGGCTGTGGGATGCTGGAAAACTCCATGAGCAGCTGAAATGCTGCCACTGAGCAGATGATCCAGAAATTAAATAAGAAACTGGGATGCAGAAGACTGGCTGCTTTTTCTGTGTGAAATTCTGTGTTAGCTCCTGGAAAGACCCCCTCCCCCCGCTCCATGTCCTACAGAAAGGGGACTTTTGGTAAGAGAAGAAACTGTGGGGTTATGTTGACATTTGAGATTTTAAACAGAGGTTTGGGAGAGAAAAATCCAAACTCCACTTAAATACATTGGACTAGAACATATTTTTGGAGTGAGAGAAAGAATAAGCAGAAAAGTTGAACTTTTTAATACAGTAACATTGTCATGAACTGCTTGTCTCCACTTTAAAAAAAAAACAAAACAAACACTATTTGCAAAGGTAAGTTTTTTTACCTGCAGTGACACACAGTGAACGTATAATATTGCAGAGGTTGCCTACTGACTGATACAACATAGATGTTATGTGCCACTGGAAAATACATATTTTTACTCTTTTTTGAAGCTTGTTTTCAAGGAACAAAAACTGTAATGAGGAAATATTGTATTGGTTTATGACAAATCACATACCAGCCCAACAACATTAGCCCTGGTGCTTTGCAAGACTTTCTGTCCCATAGTCTCCAGAATTAACCATGCTTCCAGCCCTTGACCCAGCCACCTTGCAGGATGCCCTTGGATCTCATGGCAGTGAACAGCTGTGCTGCACCACAGCAGCTAAACCCTCTGAGAAGACTTACTAAAAAGCAGATCCATTTTTGGGGTATTCTTTCTGTTAAAAGAATCAGGATTACAACTCCTGTGTAACACAAAGAAATACTGGTAGAAAGTTTCACCATTTTTCTTCTTGAAGGTACAATAAATGAGCTAACAAGATTTTTAAATATTCATAACACTTATCCCCCATGGCTCCTTCAAGTTCCTTCACTACGGCATGTTAATATCAACACAGACAAACCATGGGATATGTCTTCTTATTCGAGTTATATTGTGTAGTTCATCTCCAAGACTCTTGTCCTTCTCTTGAGTAAGGTACCTACTTATGTTTCTGCTGATGGGGAGATTAAAACACTTTATTCTTCTCCCAAGCCTTCAAAACCCATAGATTGAACATGGCCACTTCAATACCAGCAGTACCCCACATGAGAGCCCATAGTTGCTTGACTCCACTGCAAACAAAATCCTATTCACAGAAATAGTCATGAGAAAGTGAGCTGGAAGGTTCATTCATCCCCACCTTCTAAATGAAGACTGACAGCAGATATGAAAATGGCTTTTGTTTCCAATTTCATTCCATATGATTCTGGTGTGGTTGCAGGATCAAGCTATTTGTATCCAAAAGGGAACATTCTTTCTGTAGATATGAAACATCCAAGTATTTGCAAAACTTAAATTTTAAGAGAAGTGAATAATTCTGGTTTTACTACCTTTTCAGCTGTCCTGGAAATGTAGACCAGCCTGCACTAATGAGTTCCATTTCAGGAGTCCTTTTTTGGTTTGAAAAGCAGATGCAGAAGTTCAGCCTATATTCTTTCCAGATAAGAGAAGGAAGTATGTTTTTCTGCACATAAATATAACATTCCGTCAGTAATTTGCATATGGATACTTTACATGAACATTTAATGCCTGTGTCATCACTGGTGTATTTGATGTTGGATATCCAGTACTTAGTTACCACCCAAAGTGCATTTATCTTTGCACTGTATCATTATTTTCAACCTCATCCTAATTGGAATCCTATGAATATGATTGTTAAAATCTTTATTATATTAAGCTCCGGAGGAAAATGCAGTTGGCTCAGGTTTGAGACACTTGGTTCTGCAGAGATAATGAGAACAGCCTATCTAAATTCAACTGGATTAAGATATGTCAGTCAATTGAATGCAGCATCTAAGACTGGATCTCTGACAAGAAAATGTATACAATTTTTTAAGAAGCTGGCTATTTAATGTTGAGGAAAAACTATTCACAATTTAGCATGAATGGGAGGAGCCCGTTACCTCAGTCACACTCTGCCTAGATAATGCTTCCAGCCCCCAGATTCTCTCATCACGTCAACTCCTCCCCCTCCCTTGCACACTTTTCCCTCTTTCCCCACCATTTCTCTAGCTGGGGCCAGAGGGAGCTTCCAAATTCCCCCATTTCACCTGAAAGTTCATCTTAAAGCTTTCTGTGATGGGAGAAGGAGAGGGAGAAATATGGATGGTGAAAGGTGGTGGGAACCTGTGAACCGCTGAGGGCCTTAGGCCTCCCGGGGAAGGCACAGAATGAGGAGAAATGCACTAATGCAAGATACTGTGAAGCTGCCCCCAGCCCTTGGGGGCACACAGAGAGGCTGTGTGGGCCTGCTCAGGGTGAGAAGGCTGGGATATTCCTTGGTTATCCCATGCAGCAGTACAATCTCTTTCTGCACAGAAACAAGAAAGGAGTGTGGAAAATGCAAGGTGATGACTGTCAACATGGTGGAAGGAAGGATGATGGAAGGATGCTACCATGGCACTACCCAGGATGAGCAGCCAGACTTGGAGTTCTTATCAGTCAGTGAGTTTCATGGCAGGAATGTTGGGTGTTAGGAGCCAGCTGCAGCACTGCACTGGACTGATGAAGCAAGCAGTGAGTGGCGCAGAAGGGAAAACACAGCAGTGCCAGCTCCAGAAGGACCTCTCTGCTATTACCCTCAGTCAGTCAGGAGTAAATACAGCATGTGAAAATGTGGAAGAATGCTATCTGCTCCTCTGTCGCATGTCTAGGATCCATCCAAACTTCTGGGTGGCTGCAAGCAGTGACCCTGCCGAAGATGCAGACATCCCCGTCTCTGCAGTTTCTGAGTCTAGATCCACACCAGCCTCATTTTCCCAGCTCAGTGTGGACCTCCGAGGAGCTGCATACATCTTTCCCTGGAGAAGGTCCATCAGCCAGCCCCAGTGCTTTGCTGAAGCAGATAACGGTGTCTGGAAAGGCCTTCGATATCTCTTGTGCTGTCTGGAGGCTGGGGCTCCCTTCCTGCCCGGCCTCCAAACTGCAGTTGGCACTGTCTGCTCACAGCCACATCTGCCATCCTCTGCCTCACAAATCCCTCTCAAAATTATCATCGAATGCTTTCTTTGCTTTTTTTCTTTTCTTCTAAAGAGTGAGGTGACATAAATTCACTCTCATAATATGCAGGTGAAGACTATCTGTGTTATAGCGTGCCCCCTTCACATGAGAGGTGGGAATAGTTTTGATGGAATACCTCCCATCAAAATGAAAGCCATGGGAGAGGGAGACCTGCATCTACCTTCCATCCTCCTGCTCACAGAAGGACTGGCAGTCTCCAGAGCCAAGGGCTGGCTGAGGTGGACCCTGCGTACCTGAGCTCTGAAATGAGCTTTACTGGTGAGTAGACACACATATCCTGTATTCAGAAACACCTTCAGCTGGTAGGATGTATGCAGCCCTGAGAAGTCTGGCAGCTGGGACCCTGCCTGCCACTGGCCCTGATCCTGGTGAAGGTGATACGGGGCCCACCCATCTCCTCTCTCTGCTGACACATCATGGCTTTCCAAGAAAACGTGCCTTGGGCAGTCAGACTCCTCTTCCCAGGTCTGCTGGACCACAGCTTCCTTAACCTGTGTACCTGCTGGAGTGGGCCCAGAGGGGGACCGTGAAGATGATCAGAGGGCTGGAGAATCTCTTCTGTGAAGACAGGCTGAGAGAGCTGGTGCTGTTCAGCCTGGAGAGGAAAAGACTCTGGGGAGACCTTCCAGTACATGAAGAGGGCTACAAGAAAGCTGGAGAGGGACTTTTCACAAGGACTTGTAGTGACAGGATAAGGGGTATTGTGCATGGGTAGGTTTATATTAGATAAAAGGAAGAAATTCTTGTGAAGGTGCTGAGGCATTAGAAATAGGTTGCTCAGAGAAGCTGTGTATGCCCCATCCCTGGCCGTGTTTGAGGGCAGATTGGATGTGGCTTTGAGCAGCCTGGTGGAAGGTGTACCTGTGCATAAAAGGGATTAGAATTAGACAGTCTTTAAAGTCCCTGCCAACTCAACCATTCCATGATTCTATGGCCAGCTGCAGCCAAGACACCTACAGTGGGAGCCTCCAGCAAACAGTCTGAGGCCACAGGGGAATTGCTTTGCACAACTCTAAAAAGCAGATGACCAGCCATCTCCCAGTCACACAAGCTCAATAGACAAACAGTGCCAAGAAACAAACCCTGCCTTTTTCTGCCTCTCATCCAGGACCTCAACAATCTTCAGGCCCTGATGAAATCCTGACCGAGACTGAAGTCAGTAGGTGAGCCATGAAATTCAGTGGGACCAGAATGCCACTGTAGAATATGCAGATTTGAGTCATGCACATAGCTAAAATATTGAATCTGAATAATCTCATGCACAGGCTGAGGTGACCTGCTGAGAAAGCAGATCTGCGGAGAATGACCTGGAGGTTGTGGTGGACAAGTTGTCCATGAGCCAGCAGAGTGCCCTTCTCATCAAAAAGGATAAGGTATCCTGGGGTGCATTAGGTAGGGCATTCCCACCATTTAAGGGAGGTGATCTTGCCCCTCTACTGAGCCCTGTTGAGGCCAAATCTGGAGTGCTGTGTCCATCTCTGGGCTCCTCAGTACAAGAGAGACATGGAGCTCTTGGATCAGGTCCAGAAGAGGGCAACAAAGATGATTGAGCGCATCCCTCTTATGAGGACAGGCTGAGGGAACTGGGCCTGTTTAGCCTCGAGAGGACACAACTGAGAAGAGACCTCATCAATGTCTATAATTATCTGAAGGGAGGGTGTCAGTATAATGGAGCTGGGCTCTTCCCAGTGGTGCCCAGCAATAGGACAAGAGGCAATGGGCAGAAATGGATGCACAGGAAGTTCCAGAAGTTCCACCTGAACATGAAGAAGGACTTCTTTACCTTGCTGGCGACTGAGCACTGGAACAGGTTGCCCGGAGAGGGTGTGAAGTCTCCCTCACTGCAGATATTCAAGAACTGTCTGGATGCAGTCCTGTGCAATGTGCTCTGGGATGACCCTGCCTGAGCAGGGAGGTTGGGACCAGGTCCCTTCCAACTTTACCCATTCTGTGATTATGTGACAGTGTGATTCCGTGACTGCTCAGAGAGTATTGTCATTTGCACAGTACGCTAATGCCTGCAGCCACTGTCAGCACCTTTTCCTTTCCATTATTTCTTGTTATGTTATTTTATTCCTGTAATGCTGCTCCATTCTGAAATCTCCCTAATCTGTTTCAGGTGGGCGATGGGTACCGACACCCTCTTGCATTGCTTGGTTGTGCTAGTTCCTGAGGATTACAAATGAGGGCCATCTGTAGTCCCTACTATTTGTGGAGATGAAAAGGAGCTTAACTTAATGTATTTTGGCAGAGTAATAGGGAAACATCAATCACTGGGTGACATGTTAGTTCATATGCACCAATAGGCTCATGTTTGTAGCTCGACACATTAAGTGGATCTGTTTCTTTAAAGATGAGTCCATCACTTGCAGACAGACGTTTGGAGCTCTAGCATACAGGACATTTTAAGAGATACTTGATAAAGAGCTTGAAAATGTGAGTAGTGACACAAAGCTAAACTCTGTCTCATTTTCTTCAGATTCCCTATTAGTATGAGCCTCATAAAGTTGAAATTAGGGTCACTTGGACAGTTATTTTAGCTAAAACAGATGGAGTTGTGGTGGCTGCTCCTAAAGAAGCAACTTTTACCATAAGTTACCACACACTATCTCTGGGATAAATATATATTCCTGTACTACATTTGAGACTGTGTGGTAATTACTGGACCAATGCTGGTTTTTTAATGGCAGCCATGCTAGTAATTTCCTTTTTAAAAAAATCTATTCTGAGATAGTTTGTGTCAGTGAAAAAAAAGCGTTTTCCTTGCAAATGCCAAAATCAAATGGTTTCTTAATTTATTACAGGAGAAAAATTGAGAATCCTCTGAATTACTATTTTCCCCATGTAACAAAATATTCTGCATGAAGAGGTATTATTAGACCCCCTGAACTTCCCTTGCAAGTAGAGCACAGCTGTGCGAACAATTCACAATGTATTATTTATTGGATGAAGTTCAGTACTTTTTTGACTTGTGAACTCTTAAGGAGCAGTTCAGGACTTTCTTATTATTGATTCTTCTGCAAAAATTTTCACTAATTTCTTCAGGAATTCTGTCTTCAAATGGTTCATGAAAAATGTGTTTCCATGACTTGAATTCCAAATTCATTTTGTATCAGGTCAGCAGCGTAACAAAAGGTGAGGTGATTTCTGTCCTTTGAACTGACAACACATAACATTCCCATTTTCTGCTATTCTTCTAAAGAAGAAAAGTACTCAACATATGTAGGAACTGATTAGTTGAGGAGGAGAGTTTTACTTGTTATCACTACTTTTATTCACGTTTATTAGCCTGCAGAGCAGCCAGGCCTGGGGCCCCCATCCAGCAGATGCAGAAAGGAGGTGGAGGAAGTCCATTTCCCAAAGAGCTTACGGCTGCAACCAGGACCACAGGTGAGGAGGTGAGGAAGGAATGATAGCAGGAAACATCATGTTAAGCTATTATGATTTTGAAAGGTGGTAACATAAGAGGGGAATAAGTTACAAAGGGTGAAAAATGGAAAGAAGGAAGGGTGTATCAGAGGCAGCGGCATAGGGTAAAAGGACCAGATGTGCTGTGAAGCTTAGGTGAAGGGGTCACAATGAAAAGGAACGGATGAGTTCTCTTCCCATCTAAGCATCAGCCTTAACTTGCCAAAATCAAGCAATAGGAGCTGCCTCTTTAAAAGTAATTTTCATCTGGAGATCTGGAAAGGGAAAACCCATCAGCTCCCAGTGCTGCCAGGAACAGCTCAGGCAGGTGCTGCGGGAAGTGCCCCACAGCTTTGCTAATGCATCTCAGGCATGATTCAAAAAGCCTTGGCCTTCATTATTCTTGCAGTTCCTTGAGCAAGTCATGCTATTTGTACTGAATAGTGCCAAGTCTTGCAATGAGAAAAAGATGTAGATTAGCCCAGAGAATTCAAGCTCACTTTGGTTTAAAGCAGAAAAGAAAGGAGTCACATTTGTGATTGAAACTCAGTCAGCTCTTGATCACCTGGGAACAGCGCACCCAGATTGGAGATTAGCTGCGCCCTGATGAAATATTCCCAGCCATCTCCCCACCCCCTTCCCCCTTGATGTTCATTCCTCATCATAACTTCATTTTTCAAAAGTAAATATACTAAATATGTTCTTACAGTCCAATTTACATATGTTCTGTATTAGTCTATTGAGAATAACATCAAGAGTTGACTGGACATGGAAAAAATGCAGACGACTTCAGTGGACGGTACCAGTGACTTTTTTCCTCAGTGCATATGAAGGTGAAGGCTAGAAATAAACCACAACTGATTTTGATTAGCTGGCTGAAAAGCAGAGTGAGCACTTATTAGCCTTCCACATGACCAAATGTCAGCTAAGAAATCACTTCTCACTGAGGCAGGCTCACAACACTGTGACTTCTGGGCCTGCCATAGGAGGGTGATGGGATGCACTTACAGTTCATTTCTTTGTGGTTTTCTTCCATAAGTCCTTTTGCAATGGGCATGTAGTACAAAGCAGGCAACTGCTAACCTGCATCTGGTAAACCCCAGGGAGGTGATGGGGACGGTCTTTGAAGCTACCACAGGCAAATAACCACGGCGAGGAATCTCGCCAGCTGGGTGAGTGACAATGGTAGCAGGAATCACGTTGCTCTCACCAGGATGCTGAGTCAGGACAAGGGCCACAGCAGGAATCAAAAAGACATAAGCAGGTCGCTATCCTGACATCTGCACTCATGTGGAGACCTGGTAAGGTCTAAAGGTGGGTGGTGTGGGGTGGTCTGCTGAGGGCCAGCCTAGCAGTCCACACAGGAAAGCTAGCCAAAACAAGCAAGCTGTGAGTAGGAATTGGAAAAGGAGGTACATCTTTAACTGAAGGCCTGTTTTCAAGGGAGACTCAAACTGTTTTAAATTAGCTGAATCACAGTATTTTTATGTGGCACTTAGTAAGACACCAGATATGTAGCAAGAATACATTTTCAGGTGCAGTGATGTCAGTTCAATCAGAAATCTATCAAAAATGTCAAACCTGATAATAGGAAGAAGCTGCTCTAGGTCCTAGTAACATAGGTAAATGATAAAATTGTGAAGTACAATGTATCTTTTAATGGTCCATCAAAACACCAGCATTCCTGGCTTTTTAAAAATAATCTTTTATTGGTATTGGAGAAGGTCTGGAAACACTCTCTGAGTTGGGCTGAGATTTAATAATAGAGTTACTGCTGCGTGCTTGGGCTGTCATGGAACTGAAATGTCAAGGATTAAGTGTGTCTGCTCCTTCTGCTCCCCTGTTGGGTTCTGTGCACTGTACTGGACACCTTGAAGTGCATTCACTGCAATGAAAAGCTGCTGGTTATAAAAAGACATCATCTGACTGCTGCATAAAACCATGTACAATACACTTTACAAGTAGTTTATAATTTTTTTTAAAAAGTGTCCTAGTTTTGCCCTTTGACCCATCTTGCAAGCCTATCCTTCATTAGCATTGCAGGAATTAATGGTAAGATTAATATGATTTGGCTTTCTGAGTAATGCTGTGAAACTCATTTTCTGCTGGCCGCTTCCTCTGGCTCATCCTTGTGTGCTCAGCTCCCCAGACAGGGCTGGGAAGGGTACCATGGGTTGGCACCCATGGGTTGGCAGCTGAGGATCCCACTCCCCTGCTTTACCTCTTCTCTGACTGTGAGAGAAACTTTTCAGTGTTGGGCTGACACCCTCACCAGCTTTCCAGATCCTGTACTAGCCCTGGGAGCTGCTGCATAAAGTAAGAATGTATGCTGCCTTTTATGGACCATTAATTCTCATCAGTTCTGCAAAAAACAAACCCAGAAAATGGAATAAGATTTACAGAAGCTGGGATGTACAGAAGTCTGCTGTATTTTGTTCCAGAACAAGTCTAAGCAACACAACTGAATGGCCATGCTTACACTCCTGTCTCAAATATTAGTTTTAATCCCTTCTGCTGTGTTTTGAAGTGACATGTGCCACAAGGCTAAGGTCAGTTATCTGCAGTTCAGCAGAGCTGAGTCATTTGTCTCCTGAAATCAAAACTCTGAAAGACTTTCAGTTTAATGGAACAAATTGGGTGCCTGATCTACCAACAATTTTTTTTTTTAGACAAACTCTATGAGTGAGATAAGACTTTGTAAAGATGAGACCAGAAATGAGAAAGGAAAGAGAATGGCAAAAAGAGAGGAGACCTTTCAGGAAACAAGAAGATATATTTAATGTCAAAGGGAAATTTTAGCACAAGGACAAATGAATGGGCCATGAAATCTGGAAACAGGAAGAAAGAAAATCAGAAGAGCAGAAAGATGAGGTTCTGAATACTTTTAGTCTAGGAGTAACAAAAGCAATCAACCTTTCTTTTTTTAGTATTTTGTTTCGTTTGGGTTTTTTTATTGTTGGTTGTTTGTTTAAATAAGAGAGTTGTTTTTTTAAAAGAGGGAGAAGGGTTTAAGAGAGAATTTATGAAACTCCCCAGAAGTCTGATGCTCTAAGAATGGTTCTTAGTGGCAAGAAGAAAATAAGAGGAGAGTGAGAAGTAGGAAGTGGGTATTGTCCTCTTAAGTATGAAGAAAGAGCTTTGAGGGCTAGCTAGTGTTTCAAGCACAACTGATTATAATGACTGATTCTGGTATATTTTAAAATGTATATTCTTTACCTGTGAGAGATTATGCAGCCTCTAGAACCTCCTTTCCTTTTGAGCAGTAAATTATATGTTCCCAGAACAGTCTGTGTTAACAATCTGTGTTTGAAATGAGGGGGATCCAGCAGTTGCCTTCACTCTGGGCAGAATCCTACTGACATAGGGATGTCTTATTTCTAATTTTAGATCAATTCAGTAGCACTTGCAGAGATGGGAATCCAAGAAATGCAAATGGCATACAATCTAACTTTGTATCAAAATGTAAAGTTTCATGGGATGTGCTTATTGCTGTAACTTTGAGTGGATCTCATTTACTTCAAAGAGGCAGAACCTCCTTATTTTCTTCGATGTATTTTATTTCCTTTTTCCTACCAATGTCAGTGGTGAAGACTTCTTTTTTTTTCTCATATACAATTATGTGTTGGGTATTTTGATACTTCATGAGACCAGGTTCAATGGCCATCTTGCATGATCATGCCTTTGTCCCCTTCCCCGAGGCAGCTATCCTCTTGTTTGTCCTCTGTCTGTCCCTAGAGGACAGTGGGAATGAAGTTTGCATCTGAAGAAAGGGGTGATTTATGGAAAGATTGCCGTGAAACCCACCCTCAAAAAGGGCCAAACCCAGCATGAGAGCAGCAGGGTATGGTAAGTGCCCTGTGCTGGGCTCCCAGGCTGCCCTGTCCTGAGGCACTGCAGGTGAGGCTGGGCTGCAGCCTCCCCCCTCACTGTGGTCTGCCTGCCCCTCATGGCTTGTCCCAAGAGCAGTCAGAGGTTACTGGATATGGCCAGCAAATATCCAGCAAGAGCTGTGCCACTGCATGGCAAGTAATTGACACAGATACAGTTGCACTCAGCAGTGGGTGCAGAGAGGTTGGTGCCATCATGAAGCCAGGTCATGCGCTACATCATTCCTGTGTACAGGAGGACATGCGGACTGATGGACTCATCTCCCACATCCCCTTCCCAACTTTCTCATGCTTGAAAAATATTACCTCGGAGTAGCCTGAAAAGCCCCTTAAATACACACACCAAAGACTTCCAACACAAATCATATCACATTTCATCAGACATTCTGCAGTGAGGTCCATGAGGAAGCACTGTAGGGTTGTATGGGTCCCAGTTGTTGCTTGCCTGTGGAGGAACTGGACCTGATTTTGATCCATGCAAATCTTAGACTTCATCAGAAATACTCATTATTATTTGGTTTCCAGCTTTCAAAATATACCATCTGGTTATACAAAGTTGTCATCTGTAATGTTGTATTCCTTCATTCTCATCCTTGTCTTTGTACTATGCCTCCCCTTTCTTGACAGCAAAAATTGTGCTTAAGAATCTAGGGGAATAAGTGTCTCTAGATGGGAGGCTATTGAATTTACTTGAAATTTATTTCTCATCACTTTTTTCTAAAGAAAAAGAAAGACACAGCTTTCCCAAACACTGGGAAAACCAGACTTGTCAATTTAACTTCACTAAAGGCAAAGGACTCTGAAACTCCTTTAAGGAATCAAATAGGGAACACTTGGAAAAGCAGAGCTTGATTAAAGACAGCTAACATCAATTCAGGGAAAGGAGATCATGCCTAACTAATTTGTTGGAATTCTTTGAGGAAATTACTGCCCTGGTAAGGAAGGGGAAAGGATATTATAGACTCCCTTTTTCAGAAAGCATTTGACAACATTCTCCACTGTTGGTTAAAATGTCTAAGGTCTGAAGTCATGGAATAGAAGGACAATGAGCATATTGGACTGAAAACTGGCAACAGAGAAGGAAAGAAAGGGTAACTATGAATGGGAGCCTTTCATTTTAAAGGGGAGGATGTAAGAAGGATCAGAGAAGAAACCACATTTGGAATTTGAAAACAAGACTTCCTAAGGTTAATGAAGACACCTGAAGCTTGGGAAATACAATTAATAATGAGGATGCAGACAGATTGAGAAAGAAATGGTTTGTTTTACCACAGTATCTTGGGGACCAGGTAGAAAGAGGAAGACTTTCCTGGCTGCTATGCTAAAAAAAAAAATCACAAGTCTTGAATGGCAATATTTGTTCAATTCCACAGACACAGAAAAAGACACAGAATTTCACACTGCAGATACTTAAGATGACCCACCTTTCCCTTCTTCATGTTAGATTGCTCTCAGGCACTTAAGTCTTGTGTTTTTAAGAATGATCTTACCATGTGCAATTGCATGCAAGTATTATTTTTTAGGGTCTTCTTGAAAGGCAAAGATTTCACTTCAGGTTCATCTTATCTCATTAAATAGCATAGCAAAAATGGTTCTGCTTTTGAGTCTTTCATCTGGGGAAAAAACAACTGCTGCTGCTGCTGCTACTTCATAGTAAGGGCTTCTAAGTTATTATAGGCAGGAGCACTTCACTCTCCTGATTAGACTGTGCTTGGACAGGAAGCAATAGCTGAAGTGTTGTGATTACAAAACTGCTTCTGATGGCTTTAATGTACATGGGAGAACGTACCTTCTTCTATCAGTGAAAGCTTTAAGTTAGGAAGTTTTTGTCATGCACAGAGAATTTATTTCATTAAAGAATCTCACAAGCCTCCATTTTTCTACAGAAATTGATTTAGTGTGTGCCCTTGGAAGGAACATTGTTTTTCTCTGTTTCCTCTCTTTCCACTTCCAAGAACAAAAGGCACTAGTGAATTTTGCTTTGTTTGGTTTGGTTTTTTACATACTTAACTGACCAGAAGGAAACGGGATATGTAGCAGTGGAACTACACCAAGAAAGCACATAAATGCATCAGCATGTCTTACTGTTTGTCTTCTTGGGCAGATCTTTGTCTTGTCTGCATCTGTCTGGGGATATTTATATATGTATAGGATGGAATTTGTCACCAAAGGAAGTATTTCCCTGCTCTTTCCCTTCCTCCTTGGCTCCAGTTCTCACTTGTTTGAAGCACTGAACACTCCTGACTCCTACCACTCTAGTAGCTGGATGACAATTTTTAGTACCTTTGTATTTTTTTGTGTTTACTCATTTTCAGAAATAGTCCTTTCATTCCTCCCTCTGATTTGAAGCATAATTAACTTCCAGAAGCTCCAAGATGACCCTTGTGTTCTGCACACAAAAACAGTTTTCATTGTCACTCAGATCAGAAATAGCAGAAGTCAGAGACATGACCCTTTTTGACAATAAAATACAGCTGCTTTTTTTTTTTTTTTGCAATACAGTGGATCTCTGAGTGTTGATTCACTTATAAGCCAAAGAAAGTCCCTCATGTAGGACATAAATTGCTACAGCCAATTCAGTAGTATCAGAAAGTAGAAATAGAATACACATATTTAATTTTAACTCTGGACCTGCTGCTGATAGTACAAAAGCTGGACTAGAGAAATTCTGAACATTAAGACTGTAATCTTTGAAACACTATCTTGCCTTAGTCTTTCCTCTTACATTAATTTTCTTCTGATGCTTTTTTGGCAGCCTTTGTAGTATTTTCCCCTAGTACGATACTGCAACTCCAAGCATCTTCTGGGGAGGGGGAAACCTTTTCAACAGCAATTCTATTCTACTCTAAGCAGATCTCCCTAAGCTATTTCTTACTAATTTCTGCTTTGTCAAAAGGTCTCTTCTCCATGCCCTTGGGCTGATTATTAATAGGCATGATAACAAATGTATAATCCTACTCTAATTATTTTTTATTTTCAGGCAAGGGAAGGGGGAAGAATTGTGTATTTTTGAACATTGACTGTTGTCCCTCCTCTTATCTGGTTAATTGGACTGTGGCAATGTCTGACTGGATATCTTGCCCAGAGGTGATTTAAAAATGGCAAATGTCAAGAATATTTTTTTTACTTAATGCTGGAATGTCATCCTTCTCATATAAATTGTGGTGGTTGCTCTTGTCTCAGTGACAAAGGTATTTCTTTAGCATATGTTCTTAGATAAATACCTGCATAACTATAAGAACTAGGACTATGAGATTTCACTACAACCAAAAAAAAATAATCTTCTACCAGCCTTATCACTCTGGCCCTGAAAAATCCCATTGGTAGCTGGCCAGTTTTAAAGATGTCACCATCATGCTTACTTCTTGCACTTAGCTCTGAAGAGCTCTGCCTGGCATCTTTTCAAAACAAATCTTGGAAAGTGCACAGAAAAATGCTTTCTTTCTGGGCAGTTGTTCCCACAGCTCAGGGCACTCTGCAAGGGTTAGTGCCTATGGTGTTGACAACCTGTAAAAGTCAAAGTCCTTGAGCGGAGCAAACGAATAAGCAGTGAACATGGAAAGACAAAACAAGAAAGAAGGAGTAGTGATTAAAGAGGTGGCAAGGCCACTTTTGTAATGAGGGGTATCATCAGGCAGGAAAGATTTTTCATTGTGGGAGAGGCCATTTCTTGGCTCTCTGGAGGTCAGAGAGCAAAAGGATGATCTATTCTTTCAGGGCAGTGGCCTTGGAAGGGATTCCTGCATGATGAGAACCCAAGGGCAGTGGATAAGAGCAAGTACTTTCATGGGCCTTTAGGGGAGCTTGAACACAGAAATGCTTCAGCTCTGCTGACACAGGCATAGGGCAGGAACCAGGGCTCTCCAGGTTGAACAGCAGACAGGCAACTGACATTGAAACAGTAATTGTGGCAGGAGTCTAAGACACAGATCTTATTTCTCCTGTCAGAAGTCATTGCTAAATTTTTTGGCAGCTTTTTAGTTTAATTGCACGAAGATGTATTTTTTACAATACTCTCGTACTTCTCGTGACACCAGAGGTAGTTTGCTTGTTGCTGTCAGGCTACTCCTTCTTCAGCAAAGGAGGTTGGTATCTCTTGTTTCAGGTTTGTCTGGTCTCTCGGTTTTGTATCAAATTCAACAAGGAGAAAGTTGCAGTGACTTAAAGAAGATCACACAGGTAGATTTTGCTTGGAGTGGAGAAGGTGACTGCACTGTGCTTGGTCAAGCAGCACAGTTCTTAGCACTGCCAGAGTATCTCATGTTATCCCAGCTCTTGTGGATGTGGTTCGTTTATTATTTTGCCTGTATTCAATAAACTTCTGTTAATCCTGTCCAAATAAATTCAGAGAGCTTTGAATGCAACGGAATATTAGATAGATACAGAGCATTTCCTTTTTCATCAAGGAATCTGAGAGCTCTTTGTTATGATTTCAGAGAATTAAAGCTTCACAGTATTTCCAAATTATACCTGGAGGAATTATTTCCCTTAAGCAGAGTGAGCAGAAAGATGGATGTCCCTTCCTCATGCTAGGGTTGGGATAATGGACCCAGTGACTTGGCAGCTGGGGCTCCAATAAGAGTCTCCTTGTTCTCGTGTCCACTGGCTCTCCAGTGGCGACTGGCCCTGGGCACTCTCTGATGTGCCCTGAGAGATGCAGAGCGTACTTGAGAGCACCAGTCAAAGGCTGGAAAAGGGATCTGGAAAGAAATAGGCGACACTAACAAAATGGTAGGAGCTGCTGTATTTTGTGAGTTGTTTTAAATAAAGAATCCATTTTAATCCTACTGGCCTCTTGCCTGCTTGCTTCATTCAAAATAAAACACACACTCCAGAAAATGATTTTACACAGCCCAGCCAAGTTTCTGGTAAAGGCTCCAGACATCCATAATTCATGAGCAAGGAAGGGTGTGGATATTTTGTGGGAACCAGATCCTCTGTGAACAAGATAATTTTCATTTGCTGATTATGTTGTGTAAACAATATGCTTTTAGGATTCAGAGGTACAGAACTGCGCATCTAGCAAAGTCAAACTATTGATTCATGTGCTGGAAGCAAAATAATTAACACAAAGCCTCTGATTTAACAACAAATATTAAAAGGAGGAGTATTTGTCCTTCAAAGGATACTTCACCAAGGTTTAATTTCTGCTATGTATCTTTTAGCTGCTGAACAATCCAGATGCTGTTCAGCTTGCAAAATACTTGCACTTTCCATTATTGTGGATGCTATGGCAAGGTTTGAATGTTTTAAACCATTCAAAATCTTTATAGCTGAGAAATGACAGTAAAGAAATTGAAATGTCTGACCAATTTCTGCTTGACAGAATGGTATTGTGAAAAGGACACAGTGGATAGACACTAGTTTTCCTCGTGCTCATTGGTTTTGATTCCATGTGCTAAAGTCTTATCCCAAAGATAGATAAGTGATACATAAAATCCCTATAATCCATATGATAGATCTTTTTATTGCATGTAACTGGTTCTCAAGAGCATAACTAATTGCAAAGCATGGTTGACAAGTGTGCTGCATTTATACCTTCAAAGCTCTATATTTTGGATCCACGAAAGCAATTGAGTATGATCAGAACCTGGATCTCACTGTGCAGTGTCTTCCTTGCCCAATTCAGGGTGTGTAGCAAGATGCACTTATGCCCACCAGGACCCTACAGCAAGAAATTTATACTTTTCCCACAGTGTGGAGGCTTCCCTTCCTCTTTCATGGCTGGACAAGCAGAAAAAGCTACCTGAGCAAGGAGAACTAGAGTGTTCAGAAAAACACATTTACAATGGGACCTTTCCAAGCATTTTTAGAGTTGGATATGCAGAAAAAGCATTAAACAAGGACAAATACAGCCATGTATGAAAGGTGTACTTTTTATGCAACCAGCATTAGGAGCTCTGTGGCTGGGACTTGAGGATATTACAACCACATGAAAAGTCTAACCTACTTCTGTAAGAGTCAACAGCCATTTATTCAAACAGAATAAGAAAATTAGCTGCAGCTCTCTCCAGTCTGAAACCATTGTATTCACCAGCAAACTCCTGAGTGAGGGAGATAAATTGAAACAGAAAAGAGACCAAGGAAAAATATTCTATACCTTACACAGACATGCATGTTGAACAGAAGTAGAAATGGAGATTTAAATCATGCTTGATGTCTGTGGTGTTTTATTACACACTGGCTAATAGCAAAAGGAAAGAAATAAGGTGCCCGATTCATTGGCCCAGCTGCAAGTAAAGGACTTCCCCACACCTGAGGGAACAGGAAATTCATTTTTAAGACTGCTTTGGGGATCATTCAGCTGGTTTTAACCCCAGTCCTTTGGGTATTTAAACTCCTCCTAGACTGGACATGAAAGCTTTTAAGGAAAAGACAAATCTCAAGTTTTCAGGCAGCAGACAAGAAGTGCCTGAATTTTCACAAGTTAGGGATATATGCTGTACCTGGAAATATGTGTGTGCCGGCACCAAGGTGAAATACACCTGCACAAATGGGAGAATTGTATGGATCGATCTATTTTGCATTCAGAAGTGTGAAATTTCCAGCTTGCCTTAGTATGACTATGCTTGATAAGTGTGTTGCAGAGGTTTAGGACAAAGAGCTGTGCACAGCATGAGTGTACAGGGTCAGAAGTAGGAAGTTGGCTCTCAACCTTTGTGGCTTGGCCTGACAGAGCTGACTTGACCTTCATGAAACTCAGGATGTTGTTGTTATCAATTGTCAGAGGTCTCCCACTGGCAATTGATAATCTTTGCCCTACATGGGGGAAGGTGTTGAAGCCAGGGGTAGAGGCTTGGCCAGAATTACCTACAGAAGGGAGCCAGGATGCCTGGATGTGACCGCTTGCTTCAAATATTTGCTTCAGTCTCGGTTTCTCCAGCTCTCACTTTTATAGCACAAATCCCCAAAGTCCCTGCTCCATATTTATTCCTTCCTTGGCAAAACCATGATCAAATTAGTGGAAGTTTTGACTAAGGAGAAGTCAAATTTATACCCTGGTCCTTAGCCACCTGAGGATATATATGTGCTGGTGTGAGGAAGGGGAGGGGGGAAAGGGGACAAAAGGATCATTCATGGTTACTCCCAGCCTTGGACCCACACTCCTTCAAGGAGACTGGTCCTGCCAGCAGCCTCCATGTCATTGTGAGCACAGACACACAGACTGCCCCAAAGCCAGAAGCCTTGGTGGTTTGGCCAAGATGACTGACACAGATGTGGTGTCAAGGACTATCTGTCTGAAACCAATCCTCTCCATCACCATACAGAGGGGGTGGCTCTGGAGGCAGCCACCTTCCCAAAGCTGCTTCCTGATGTTTCCCGGCCTTGTAGCACCACGTACATGTCACAACCTTCAAAGACTGAGGCTGTCACAGGGTGGCCCATATCATCCCATGGCTACTGGATGGTCCAGCCCCACTGCCAGCCATCTCTCACACCCAAAGCTGGCTCGGTCAGTACCAATCATCTGGGTGTAATCAAGGTTTAAAACCCCCACGGCAGGCCCTGTGGCACAGTGCTCATATCCCCTGTCAACTGCAATTAAAAGAGAAATAAGAAAAGTCTTTTTTGTCTGAGTTTAAGTCTCGTTTACTCAGGACGATCATGGCCATTGAGGAGGAGTCATTTATACGCTGAAATTCTGCATGGAACCAAGATCTGTATTTTTTAAGCCTGGGAGCCAAGGGTTTCTAAGAAGTATGTTAAAAGTGATGAAGCAAAGCATGTTTATTCACAATGCAGCCATCTACACATGTGCCATTTCTAAAGGGGCTTGCACATCTGCTGGAAAACATTTGTGAGTGAATCTGCAGATTGCAATGAGCTAAATGAACTCCCAGCCTTTGTTGCGTGAGACTGGGCTGCTCGGGGCTGGATATAAGAAGTGCTTTGTGCATTGAGCTGTGCTTGGGTCAGTCGATGGATCCCAATATTCTCAGTATCATGGCAAGCAGTATATATCACTTGCATCAACCTGTACAGCACTCTGACGGTCCCAATACACAACCCTCGCACAAATATTTCAACATGTTTGGAGGCAAAATCTAGTCAATATATGAAGTCATTTCACCATACCTTGTAGCCAATAGGGAAAAAAATTCCTACACCCTTATTTTTGGAAGTTAAAAATAGCATGTGTGTGTGTGTGTGTGTAAGTAAGATCAGTAAAAACAGAAATGAGAAAGACAGAAGCAAGAGTATATGCTGTTTGCACTTCTGCGCCACCTGGAGCTGGTCCCTAGCTGGGCGGGGGAGCTGATTTTCCTTTTCCTTGGACAAACACCCTTTGTTTAGTGTGATTGGAACAGGGACAGAGGGCTTGTCCCATCAGTCCCCCAGTTGCACCCCTCCTCTCTCCATGGGCACAAAGCACAAGCTCATGTACCATTTCGCAGGGGTGGCCCAGCATGGAAATGTATCCACTGAGTCCTTTAAAAATAATCCAAAGCAAGAAAATGACTACCAGGGTGGTGGGAGTAGTGGCACAGTGTCAGTGGGGTATCTGTATGTGCAGGTGTGCAATCACTTGTGATCTCTAGAGCAGAAGCACAGCTTTGCCTCTGCCCCCTTGTGGGGTGCCTTGGCACCCTGACCCTGCATGCTGCATGCTGGAGCAGCTGGGGCAGGCCCATGGCTCCACCAGCAGCCAATGTCTTCCTGTGGGAATAGCACAGAGTCCTCCAAGTAATAAATTTCCTGGAGGAAGATTACACTTTTTGGCAGCCTAGTTTTTGATGTTGCATCTATCCTGCAGCACTCTGCTTTCACTTATTGTGTGCAGTGTGTAATGTGGATTTTCATATAACATTGGTGCACTCAGTTTTGGAGTTGTGCAGCACCAGATGCTGCCCACGGGCTCTCACATCTGGTGGAGGTACAGCAGAGAGGTCTGTGGGGGCTGCTTTCCCACAGATGCACACAAGCTCTCGCAGGGTGTGAAACCGCTCCTAAGGTCAAGATTGTTTTATGAGCCACCTCTTGATCCCATCTGTAACCCTCCAGCCCTCGCTGCAGTGTTCAGATTAGTTCATGACTAAAATAATACTGGAGTAATATTGCTGTGCTTATTCCTGCCTTTAATGTGATGGCTGTCTGCATGTGTAATGGCACCCAGAGTGTTTCTCTGATCTCAAGGCTCTGCAAATATTTAAGCCACCAAGGAGAATAAAATCTTTTTCTTATCAAAAGCTTGCCTTTCTCATGAATTGTGCTGGTGTGTCAAAGGGAGACATGAAAATCCTTCCTTTTTCTGGTTTCTGTCTGCTCTTCACCCCACTCCTTCTGTCAGCCCCTTTCCCCCTTCCTTCCCCCTCCCCATCTTCCTGTCCTCACTTCAGCCTCTCAGCCCTATCCAGCCTCATGCTTCCTTCTCAGTGAAGTAGGGAGGCAGGGGGAACAAGGTGTCCTGGCTCCTGCTCTGAGATGTTTCTCAGTCAGCCAGTGTACAAAAATTGTATGGATGCTTCCACCCACGTACCACAGGTTTTCTACAAACCTGTGGTCAGCAGGACGGCCAAACTTTGGCTAGAGGTGAGGGGGTTGAAGGGAAGGGTCATTTCAAGCTGCCCTCCCCTGTCACTACTCAGAACAATAGTGTCAACTCTGCAGGAAATATCTACTCCTGGGAGGGTAAGAGAAAGCTTATGCTCAGCTGTGGCTTTTAACTCATCTTGTGGATGATAAACCATTGTGCTCCATGGAAAAATGAGAAAAAAGGAGCTGTGCCCCTGCCAAGACCTCTTAGATGAGCTTAGATTTCTAGGCTCCAGCTCATGTGAGCAGTGTGCAAGTTTCCAGTGTATAGCCACAATGTATCGCAGAAGAGGAGGTTTATACTGCTGTACAAAGTGCATTCAGTCATTCCAACGTACAACAGGCAGAACTAACACATAGCTGCTTTCTTTCATCAACAGAGGGTAAAGGTTGTGTTGAGGTCTGTAATCTTTGACTGCAAATTACTTATACCAAGTGTGTTTTGGGAAAAGGGACCACTGCATGAAGGGTGGAAAGATTTGCTTCTCCCCTAAGGGGCTACCAAGTTTGTGAATTTAAATTTTGCAAATTAAATGCAGGAGGAAATCATGGATCTTCTTCTACACTAAAGTCACAATCATATGGGGACAATCCCCTGCACAGCATAGGGTGATTTTCCATCACTGCTGATATGACAGTTTTTTATTTCAGGTCCTGCAAGAAGAGCTTTCTCACTTGCCCTGCTGGAATAGAAAAATTTTACCAGCTACATATTCTCAGAAACATCTCACCAAAATGACAAAAATAGATGTTAAAATCCCCAATTATTACTATAATTTCTAAGCTATACAAAAGGCCTAAAACATGTGATATTTATATGCACTTAAAAGATTGAGATGTGAATAAACATTTGGAAGGTTTCTACATGAAGGAAAAGGTGAATTCTGATTTTTCAAAGTGACTTGGAAGCTGATTTCCTGATTTCCAGTGAGACATTTGAACATCCTTAAGACTAAGACTTGAAGTTCAGCTGTTCCTATACAAACCTCATCTACCTCATGCCTCTGTGATGGCACATTGAGCCAGACTCCTCTCCACAGTAACCAAAGCAGCTCTGAATTTCATCTACTGGCTCTGCTGGGCAAATAGCAACCTCCTGTAGAGCAGCTGTAAGGTACAGCTCAGAAAAGAAGACTCTGGAGAGTTTCTCCTTTCTCAGCTCCTTTACAATTCTGGGGAACATCCAGAACAGGACAAAGATCCTCTTTCAACTAGAGAATGGTATGTTGACCTGGACCACCTCAGCACAGACAAACTGAGGGGCTGGATTTTGTCTCCCTCCCCTAGCTCTCGGCCCTGTGCTAATGTGCTAGCTTCCTTCCACATTTCTCCCTAGTGGATATTTCATGTGAGATTTACTATCTCCTTTTAGTTATGTACTGAGGCTCTATTTTCCTGAGGAATTTCTGAGGAAATTTGAAGTAATATTGGTGAATTCCCTTAACGCATTATTCTCTTGCACATGGAAATTCTTGGAGTCTCATGCAGGTCAAGATTTCTGATGTTTGCTTGCTTCTGGCGACCTATTTCAGGTTTTGTCAGAGAGCCTGAAGTTTCCTTCCCTCCCTTACAATGGCAACATGGGTAGCTAGTCTTGGGGGAAATACCTTTGATACTTTTTCAGTTCCTTGTGCTGTTGTTCAGTCTCTCTGGCAGTCAACACCACAACCTGAGTCTCACTGTTAAGTCCATCAAGATTGCAAGCATAGTGCTGCTCCTCCTTTGCTCTGCTAGCATCTTTCAAAACTTCCTTTCTATTGTAGACTGTCAGCAGTAGAGGAAATCTCTAACTGCTGCTGCTCATACAAAGAGTTTGGAAGTTGATAAAATACTGCTGTTGATTCTTTATGGGGTTGAAGATTGGCCTTGAGTGCATGTGTATGCATGTCTCATGTGTTTACGCAGGGAAAACCATCTGACAGTAAAAGGTACAAATGGTGTGAAAACAGCTCTGCAGTATCACAGAACTGAAGCTTCAGCAGAGAGATTTTTCTTCAGAATGGCAAAATATTTCACAGGGTAGAAGCAAAATGCATGTGGGGACATTTCTGTGTCCTTTTTGGGAAGCACATTCAAGGCAGCATCCCATTTGCAAACAGAATTCTTATAGGAAGGTAGAAAAAACAGAGCCAGAGGCTCGTTTGGTGAAAACTGTCACTGCTTCATTGAAGCCAACAAAAGCAGTGTTGGTTTACACCGTCTGAGACAGACAAGGTAGATGCTGGAGAAATCGCATACATGCCTTTTAAAAGGGGATAACCTTGTCTTCTTGGGGCTTGGTTCATATCAAGAATCTCCCTAAATTCCACTCACATGGAGGAAATAATTCAGAACTCATTATTTCTTTAATCAGACACTAAAGTCCCTGTTTATTTAAAGCTCTGCCGAGATAATCGGAAGTAATCATCATGTGTAATACAAATAAAGACATTCCTCCCTTAATAGTAGGAGCAGATCTAAACCAGTTGTTCTCCAACTGAACTCAGCTGGACCAAGATGAGTTTTCTGTACTTGTAGTGATTGTTATTCTGTCACTAGAGGGATAATGGGAGGAGATACTCTGTTTTACAAGGCAATAATTGTATTTGCAGGAAATGAAACATTCTGAGTCTGAGTCATTTATTGTATTTACAATGGAATGAACCATGAGGAAGAAACCTGAGTCATTTATCTCAGCAAAAAGAGTGGATTATTCCTGCAGATGAGGCATTCTTTCTATTCTAAGAGAAAGAAAACTAAAATGTGTATTATCAATAAAAACTATAGTCACTCCTTCCGATCATGTTCTACCCTCAGATGCATCTCTCTGGGCTTAACCTTGTTTCCACTCCTTAACAATGGGGAACCTCTCCAGCAGCTCCCCTAGTTGCATCCTCTGCACGTTTCTGTTTTAACCAACTGTTGCACAGAATGAACATAATCTTTCTTTTCCCTTTGTACTCATAGCTGTCTAAAGCCAAGCTGAGCTGGCAGCTTCAGTGACCACAGTACCTGAGACACCCAGGAGAGCACTAATTTGTTCAGGACTCTGGCTGATACTTGAGGGAGGCAAGGAGAAGGTTAGATTAGATGGAGCCAACATTTGTATAAGTAAACATGGGGAAATTCAGACTGATTTGTTGTTTCAGAGATATACAGAGAGACACCCGGGAGACATATTCAAATGCCCGTAGGGAAGGCTGTCCTCTTCACAAATACTGCCCTTGCTTACAATGCTACAGTATCATCTTGGAAATGGTAGCATTTCAGCTGTTACCCCGGAAAAATGGGATATGTATTTCTTAAGGAGATAAAATACCTCCCAAGTAAACACGGAGAGAGAGAGAGAAATTACAGAAAAGTGGGAAACAAAAAACTGATACAAACCTTTACGAGGAAAGGTAAATTTTCCATTGGAAAATTAATTTTAGTAGAACCAAATAATCATACCATTATCTGCAACATCTGAAAATGGCTGAAAGTACAGGAGACATTCCACCACTGTGGTTCAGATAATCCATGGACAACAAGGATGGCATAGAAACCATTTGCTGTGTCTGTAGAAGATGATCTGAGTCACAGTGTAGTACGTACATGGTGTCATCTCTCTTCTTCTATTTAGATTGTAGTTGATACCATGCACTCATATTTCACACACTGAGTAACATGTTTGTGAAAGAGCCCTGAAGGAAAGATTCTGTAAATCATCAACCTAGGTAGCTTAAGGACAGCAATGAAAGGGGGAAAACCTAAGCAGATTATATTGCAGGAAGGAGGAGACATCAATGATGTACTTTATTCATCTTGCCTGATAACTGTCAAGTGGTAGGGAGATGCTGGAGAGCAGCACCATGGAAAGGGACCAGGGGGACCTGGTCAATGGCAAGTTGAACATGAGTCAGCAGTGCCCTGGCAGCCAGGAGGGCCAGGTGTGTCCTGGGATGCATCAGGCGCGGCATCACCAACCTGGCCAAGGGAGGAGATCATCTCAGTCTCCTCTGAACTGGGGCAGCCTCACCTCAAATGCTGGGGACAGTTTTGGAAGCCACAAAATTAAAAAGACATTAAGATATTGGAAAGTGCCCAAAGGAGGCCCATGAGGATGGTGAAGGGTCTGGAGGAGAAACTGTATGAGGAGCCACTGAGGTCACTTGGTCTGTTTATCCTGGAGGAGACTGAGGGGAGACCTCATTCAATTTCTTCACAAGGAAAAGCAGATGGGCAGGTACTGATCTCTTCACTCTTGTAACCAGGGACAGAATTCAAGGAAACAGTATGAAGCTGAACCAGGAGAGGTTTAGGTTGGATATCAGGAAAAGATTCTCCACCCAGAGGGTGGCTGGGCACTGAAACAGGCCCCCCAGGTCAGTGGTCACAACACCAAACTGGTCTGAGCTGAAGAAGTGTTTGAACAATGCTCTCAGGGACATGGTGGGATTTTTCGGGTTTCCTGCCAAGGGCCGGGAGTTGGACTCGATCCCGATGGGTCCCTTCCAGCTTGATTACTCTATGATTGTATGTCTACATCAGACATGACATGGAGCAGTAGGAGCAGCTCTGTAATGCAAAGTCATGTGCAAAGGGCCTGACAACCCCATCTTTTATTTTAGACTAACTCTCGTCTGCTCCTCTGGATGCCCATCAGCAGTTGGACCACATTTGATGGTCCTCTGGAGATTGTTTCCTGGCTTAGCTTCATCCAAAAGGAATACAGTGTGCACACTCTGAGAGGGCAATGCAAAGTGTGAAAAACTGTGGCTATTAAGAGATTCACTTCAGAAGCAATATCTAGATCCAGTTTGAAACACTGATGTAGCTGCAAACCAGGAAACTAGTCTCCCTATATAAATCTCATCTCCAGAACCAAGAACCTCTCCTGTAGTTTTTCTGAAAAGCAGAACTTGATAATTATCTCTGAAAGGCAAATATGCCTGCAATATTTTGGTTTGGAGTCATGAAGAAAACAGGAGTTTCTTAAGAACTCGGCATCGCCTTCTCCCCTTTGCTTCATACAGATTAACGTGCAATCAGCCTGAACACCCTGATCCCACCAAAGCAAAAGGGAATAATAGCAATGTGTGCCTTTACAAAAATGAATAATACATCTTGCACATGTAGTAGATTACCTAAAACTCAGATTTTCACAGGCAACTTGCACTATTGCATACACACGAGGTTTACTTATCTGGTGAGCTCACAGGACCTAAAGGTTTTCCCACTTAAAAGAAGGGTTTCCCACTTAAGCATTCGTGTACTGAAATATCAGTGATGCTAGCTAGTGCTGCATTAAGTGGAAGGAGAGTTCATTTACAGATCCTATGTAAATTTTGGGATGATTGGCTTATTTTATGTCATACATGGGGAAGGGCATAATGCGCATGTGACTGTGTAGCTGGTAAGCTATACAGGCTGTTCATGCCATTATATATTGCCTAGATTACATATACATGTATGAAGTATGCCATCACCTCACCACCCAACAAAATCCTAGCCCGCACTTATTGCCTTCTTCTCACTGCATCTTTATAGAAAGCCTTTCTATAAGCCCACTACACTTAGCTCATGCTATAGAAAAGCTGACCCTTAAGTTGATTAGGAGCAGTCAGCACAGATTCACTCAAGGTAAACCATGCTTGACCAGCCTGATGACCTTCTACAATGAAACAACTCCCTGAATGAATGAGGGGAGAGCAGTGAGTATTGTCTGCCTCAACTTCAGCAAGGCTTTTGACAGCATCTTTCACAATATCCTTACAGGCAAACTCAGGAAGTGTGGACTAGATGAGTGGACAGTGAGGAGGATTGAGAACTGGCTGAACAGCAGGTGCCAGATGGTTGCAATCAGTGTCACAGGGTCTGGTTGGAGGCCAGTCACAAGTGGTGTCCCCCAAGATTCAATACTGGGCCCAGTACTGTTTAACTTCTTCATTAATGACTTGGATGAAGGAGCAGAGGCCTCCTGTGCAGCAAGTCCATGGACAGCACAGAGCTGGGAGAACTGGCCCACACCCCAGGGTGCTGTGAGCCCTCCAGAAGGATCTTGACAGCTGCAGACACACTGTGTGCAGGGATGAAGTGCAGGCAACGCTCCTGCCTGCTGAGGTGACTCCTGGCAGGCACCTCTCTGACTTTTTAACCCCTCTTCCTTTAAATGGCAGTCCTGAGAGTATCACAAGAGGTGTTTCAGGTGTGCAGCCTCCTAGAGCACAAGGACTCCCTGTTCCTTCCACAGGAGCAGGATTTGTGAAGAATGGTATGTAAGGAGCCTCAGCAAATTTTCTTTCCTTTAGGGCCCCCCTCCGCTTGCAGGGTTTAGGGTACTCCCTGTCTCTCTCGACCACCCTTTGAAGAAATGCTGAGCACCTCCTGAGGGAGTTGCAGATACTCAACACCTCTCACTGGTGACTCATGGATATCCATGGGCACTGTGGGCACTTAGCACCTCACAGCTGGTTTGTTGGGGATCAGGCCCTCAGAGAGGCTCCAGAAAAGTCCATGACAAACTGTAGGACACATGTGCTTCTGTTAGAGAAACTAAAATTGGGCTTTTCCAAAAAATACATATCCAACCAAGTCTCAAGGGATGCTGAAGTACTAAGGAGCTTGTAATACTTTCTTGAAATTCACGCTATTCCGTTGACATAATAAAGGTCTCCTGCGTACAGATTTTAAGAGACTTGACTGTGCTCTTCAGAAGAAAATACACAATACCATAAGTAAACATATAAATCAGTCAGAGAACCTAGAGATTAAGGACTGGGTTCATAAAGCTTTACGTCCCATATATGGAAAGTGCCAAAAGTTGCTCTTAATGACTTTGGAATAGGCATGTGCTTTTTTCTGTAGTACTAGTTCTTTTTCCCCTTGTTAGCAAAAGGTTTCATTCTGCACTTGAAAAACTCACATGCCAGGAAAGGGAGAAAAAAAGATGAGTGGAATTTAACCAAAAAATAATAAAAATCATTCGTGGTTCAAGTCTCAGCCTTAGCTATATTTATTCAGTTGACATTTTTTCCAAAAGGACCAATGTGTAAATTAATGCACACATAGGCAGGTCTGAATTATACCCTGGTCATTTATAATACGCAAGGTTTTATGTGACTTTTTACTCCCTTGTTCAATAAAACAATAAGTAGTTATGCAGCAGCCAGAGTAGCCAGTGATTCACTTAATTCCACAGGATGCCAAGAACCTTCTTAAGGGAATACACTCACCAATCTGTAATGAAAGCCTTTTGTACTTTCTGTGGTGCTTCAAGGCTTAACAGAATTCCCAAAGACAAAAGATGAATGAGATGTAGTAGCAAACACCACAGAGGCCAGGTTTGGCCCAGAGATGACCACATGAAACTCAATTTCTCTGAAGCTTCACAGCAAGCGTGCTTTGCCCACACTGTGGTAAATACAGTCCAATGTTGCTTGGCTGCCAGATGGTTCCTCCTACACAATTTGTTCTAATCTGCTCCTTTGGCTGATTTTGTTAATGTCACAGAAACCATAAAGAAAAAGCTTACAAATTAACTCTGATGTGTTCAGTAAAGTGTGTTCTATGTGTTTGCCTTCCTCTGTGAGAGATTCAAAGTTCCCCACTGTGTGTTTTTTAATGGGTGCCAAAAAAGGAAAATCCTAAAACCAGGAGAGTGGGAAATGATTATTTGCTTCTCGCCACAATCAAAAACCAAGAGGCCTTCAGTGAGCTGTCTGGACAGAACAAGACTTAAACCAAACATATCTCTCCACCCAACTGTGCAGTGTGCTGATACAAGGAGGTCATGGTGGCTTAATGGACATGTAGGTTAAAACCAAGGTTAGAACAAATCCATGGAAGTCGTTGATGGCTGCTCCATAATGACTGTCCAGATGGACATTCAAGGTCAGGTTGAACAGAGCCCTGAACAACCTGATCTGGCTGAAGATGCCACTGCCCATAGCAGGGCAGTTGGACTAGATGACCTGTAAAGGTCCTTTCCAATCCAAAATATTCTTTGATTCTATGAAACCTGAAGATAAAGATGTTCCTCAAACACTGCCTGGAATTGGAGAGATTTAATTTCTTATGATGCCATGAAGTATCCTTTGCTGGCCTTTTCCAGCTTCCTTTACTAAATATCAGTAGATGTAAAACCATCACAGGTAATCAGCAGTGTGATGCACTGCAGCAGTTCTCTTAATCTTAAGCCTTAACAAATTCAGGGCAGGTGTGGAGGAATTGTCATGGCTTAAAATTCTGACTTTAATTTATAGCAGCAGTGTCAAAACTGATACCAGTCAGACACTAAAATCCTCATAATTCAATAAAGAATTAATTTCAAAACATGGAAAATGCTAAATTTTCTCCCACATAGATACCCAAACAGTATCCAGTAGACAGTGCAAACTTTTGGACATTGTTTTCTCTGATTAATCACAGGCCTTGGCTGTGGCTAAGGACACTGAGAGAAGGATGTACTGAAGAAAGTTGCTGTCATTAGCATTATACCAAACAAAATCTGAACTTTGTGTGTTTAGACAGACGAGAAGATGAAAATAGATCAGTGTAAAGATACTACCGGATACTACCTGCTCACCCTAAAGACCAAGAAAAACAGCCAGCTGGTCTCTACCCACTTACTCTTCTACGTGTCTGTGAGGTTCTACACTCATTTGTACTGATGTCTAATCCTGCATGCAGGACAGGATGGCTTTCCAGTCTCCTGTTTGCTTGCATTCATTTAGAAGTGCACATTCCTAGGGGAATGAACCCAGACTGAGGAATTCTTTAATATTTTTGGACTCCACATATTTCCAAATGGACCTGGAAAATAAACCAACCTTTGGGTGATAAATCAAAGATTAATTTATGTAAGAAAACCAAAAAAATCTCCTCCAATCATACATGCAAACAGTAACTTATCACACATTAAATTCTAGATGTCAGAAAGTAGCCATCACAACCCAAGCGTGCTGCAACTCCCTTGGAGAGCTGAGTGATAAATCTGTATCTTTTGCACAAGATGAAGCATTATCATGCCCCAGAGATCGACTGGCTCTGCATTCATGAAAGGCAAATAAGGAGGCAGTGACCCTGGAAAAATCTCGTACTGGTCATTAACAAACAGACGGTAACATACCTGTAAGACTTGCTTAATGCTTACTGATAAATGCTAATATATATTGCTAGCAAATTCTCTGAAAGGGATCCAGACCTTGAATGGACTATTTCCTGTAGAGACAGTCTGACTGGGATTTTCATTCATAGGCCTTTGAGGTTATTCCAATACGTCTGACAGTGCTATACACACCAGAGCTTCATTCTTCCCTCTCCTACACCATGTATATCAGAAACAACTTCCAGACACAAAGAATTCTCACTAAGGAAGTGTTGAGATGTTGGTATGAAAAAGTGTATTTTGTCAAAATATTTTTTTCTCAGGGTTTTCACTTGTTTCATATTATTTTTAATAGAAAGTGCATTTGTTTAAAAATGTTTCTGCTTTCCATGCTTATGGTAAAATATTTTGAAATTAGAATTTTGTCTATAAGCCAAAAAAAATTAAAGAAAAATCTGTTTAAGAAACTGAGCAATGCTCAGGGTTCTTTCTTAAACTTTTGGCAAGGAATCTTAAAATCAATTAAATATTTTCTTGTTGTTTCAATTGACTTTTCAAATTGTCTCATGAAGTCTGTAAGCTTGCTAAAATAAAAACCGGTCTTAATGGTACCACATAAATAATTATTTAATATGCTGTTACCCACATATTTTTGGATTTACATATGACTTGTCTCCTACCTCTCAACATTATAGCAGTTCCCCATTGTCCCCACTAGTGATTTTGCAGTTTCACAGAGAATGGGAGATTTACGACATTAGAGGTTTCAGCCTTCAAGGCAAGCAGTGTTCGGCTTTTTTTTTTTTTTTTTTTTGTGATGGAGGATAGATTCAAAGTGACAATGAAACCATTTAAACTATGTTCCATGCAATCTCTGTACCCATCTTATTAGACAGCATTTGTTGGATTGACCATCAGGCTTTGGCCCATGGTCACCTATTCCAGCCTCCTGCTCAAACCTGAGTCAACAGAATTCAGACCTGGATATTCAGGGTTTTGTCCTGTTAGGTCTTGAAAACCTCCCTACAGAGATTTTGAGGATTCTCTGGGCAGTCTCTTTCGGTGCTTGACTCTACAGACAAATGGATGTACCTCACTCATCTATCCAGGAAAGGGCTTATCATAAACTGATCCATTAATAAGAGAAATATTTGATTTATCAATGCTATACCATACCCATAGCCTTTCAGTTTCTGGGAAACCATTGACTTTTGAGGGAGATATGGAATATTTGCATTACATTCTGTGGAGGAAATGGCTGAAAAGCATCTTGGAATTTGATCATTTGTTGGACTTCACAAGTATCTGGGGTATGAAGCAGGGAACACGACTGAAGCTGGGACATAAAAGTGGCTGCTTGCTTTTTTGTGGGGGGGGGAATGCTAATAAATCTCCAGTTTAGGAAATGCAGTGATTCTTCCATCTGAAGGGATAGTGATTCAGATGCTGTTACATCATTTAGTCTTTCTTTGGAGTCAATATCTTCATGAGAAGCTGTAAATTGTTTCCTGATAATGTAAGATTAAAATCTGCAAGCTTCCTTGCTTGTGTTGAACCTCTTGGCTGCTAGGGATGTGTCTGATCATGGATAGTTGCCTCATCAGCCAGGGATATTGCTGTTTTAATTGAAGCAGGTCTCTGGTGGCTCCTACCCTTTCAGAGTACTGGAATATGCTCCGGGTGATGACTTGCTCTCCTCACTGAGGACTCTGAAATTTGGGTCATCTTTGCTGTCTGTGTTCTTTAAAGTATAGCCAGATAGGGACAACATTATACAATATAAGGTAAAGTATATTTGTATTTCATGGAGACACTGCAAATTCAGCCTAAGCTATGGAGTAATGTTACTGTTTTTTGGCGGCATTGGGGATGTCTTGTCCTCAGCTTTGTAAAGAAAGAAATATTGATGCTGGATATACTGTCCACTTGGCTAGAAGGGGCTTATCTGGAGACTGTGTATCAGCTTTAATAACACTGGCATAATTTTAAATATTTCCATCCACTTGGAAAACCTTGAATTGTCTATAGAGTCAAACATGATTTCCAGCTATGTGATTTGCATAAGTAAGTCCCCCATTTATCTCATGATAGTCTGGAGAATCATGACCCCAGGCTTATAACTTATTAACAGTGTTCATAGCCTTCTGTCCTGTAACAATATTCAGTCTAATTGTGTCTTTTTAAAATATATATTGGGTACCTTTTAAGACACAGTGAAACTTAGGTGAACCTTAGTACTGTGTATTTACAGCCTAAAAGAATATAGAAAAAAGAAAAAAAGAAAAGGTTATATTCAGGCATATGAATCAATTTGTCCATTTAGTATGTTTTTCAGCCACAAGTCCTCTGGCAGATCTGTAATATAACAAGAGCCCAAAACTGTGTGATTTCCTCTTTCTGAAATCTAGCTTGATTTTTTTCCTGCTCACATCAAGAAAGGCTTAAAATGTGAGGGTTTTTTTCTTTCCCAGTGATGAAATTGTTACAACCACTATTGCTGTTCAATCATTTATTTTTATTGGTTCTACTTATACTTCTCCTTTAGCTTCTTTTACAGGGTGGGGATTGGAGTGTCCCTTAATTGCAACAAAATTGGTGTGGGAACCATTACTGAGTGCCCCTCTGGGTTTTGGAGAGGCTAAGTTCACAGTGCTTTTTAATACTGTTACTTTAATTCTGTATTTGCTTAATATTCACTCCTAAGTATTAAGCCTGGCTTTGTCTTGCACCTATGGGGGCACAGGAGGGGGAGCTCTATATACTTTGGTGATTTCTCAGGGTATACTTGTTCTTGCCTGATTTAACACATCTTTAAAGACCTTTTCATACAGTTGCAAATGTAACATAAATATCATGTAATGGTATTTATTCCACCTTCTTTTATCTTTCACTGAACTTTTTTCCTAGAGCATTTTTTTTTTCAAATCATTCACTGACACTTGTATCATCTGAAAGAAGGCATATTGCCATTGTTACCTCTTCACCAGCCTGAGCAAAGTTTACCTGCTTTTCCCCAGTAGATCATGACCCCTGACCTTTTTATCAATTGTGCTTCTGGATTTTAGGTGCCCCTGGTTTATCACTAGCTCTTCTGAATCAAGGGGCCCAGAACAAAACAGACCCCATGAGTTATGCTCTCGGAGTCAGTGGGACAGCTGGTATGACTAAGTGCTCACCAACATGAGCCAGGATCTCATGCCTGAGTTCTGAGTTGTGAAAAGGGGAATGCTTTATGTCACTGATTTACTCAGGTTCCCTTGGAACATGTCCAAACATAACAATTTGCTTTTTCGCACAAAGCATCCTGTCATGCACTAGTGATTAATTTATATACCGTCACTGCCTGGTCTCTTTGTTACTGCTCTCTAGCTGGGGTTCCCTCATCGGGTACAGTGTTTCTGCAGGTATTATTTCCCCCTAGCCTCCTGTCAGCCAGCGTAATAACTACAAATAAGTAATATTGCCCATATTGGCAATCCTGAAAGAAAACTTGGCTTTTGTTTTTCCTTGGAACCCTCCTCTGCATGCAGAGGTCAACTTTATGTGTTCAAACACATTTAATGGGGAAGGCAGTGGAGCACAGCATGGAGTCGTGGCAGCAGGGGAATTGCTCCCAGGTACTTAGGAAGTTGAATATTGATTCCTCTGCTGAAAACTACCCCCTTTACCACCCAGTGTTTCACTAGGGCTCTGCCATGATAATGTACAGGCTGCAAAAAGCACTGCTGACATCAGGCCAAACCGGCTTACTGGGAAGGAGCAGTTGGAGTTTAGTTGGTGACTTCAACATGAAGTTGAAGGTCTTTCTCTACACAAACAATTGTCTTCTCCAAGTGACATATTTCCCATACACTATTTTGCTTTAAATATAATAAAATGCTCCCAGTTGCTACAAGTAGCACCACTCGAAATGGAAAGCGCTGCTAGTCTTGTTTGTTTTGGCCACAATGATTGTGCTTCATTGTACTGCTGCTCTCCATGACTTGTGTATGTATTATTCCTTGACTCAATATGTGTAAGCACCAGGGGAGGTGCAGAGGCCAAATGTGATCCACAGATGTCCAGGATTTCCCCAATGCCTCCCCTCTGCTCCACCGCCGACCCGCGGAGCTGGCTGAGGAAAGCCATGCTGGTCCCTTGGGCTGCCGCCATCCTCCCCAGCGGCGGCGGGCGGCTGTGCGCAGTGCCGTTGTATGCAGATCAGAAGTGGCCATCAGATGCCTGGCAGGTCGCCAACACTGTGCTCGATTGAGCAATATTTGGGAGCTCTTGAATGTTGTTTATTGCAATTACCACTGGGCAAGCCCTGCTGAGTTTGGTTTGTTTGAGCGACTACAATCAAAGCTGCAGGGTTCAGTTTTCAGAGGTTAGCGCTTGAGCAACCTCTCTATATTTACTTGAAGGTTCAGGATCTGTTAAAAAGAACCATTCTGTTCTTTTGTCTCCTGTAAGCTGTATCACATTTGGCAGGAGTGAAAGTACAATGGTTTCTTTGTATGTAATATATTGCCTAAAAAAAGGTATGCGATTGGAATGAGAGAGGTGCTGGCTGCTGTTACTGCCTGACTGGAGAGGGATGTATTTTCTCTCATGTAGAACCATTGAGCAATCTGAAAAAATGGTACAAATCAATTGACATATTGCACATAAAAATAAATTTTGTACTCACAATTCTTTGCTCATGTGACAGGTAACATCCTGGTAAAAAGAAAGTGCTCTACAAATCCGGTGTACATGTCATTATCTAATGTGACTGTCTTTCCAGGTTTTTTCCCCCTTCACACTTTTTCTTATATTCTGGATAGTGAAAATCAAAATCAAAATCTGTCTTTTTACAAATAGCCTTGTGAGAGGTCCTAGTCCTTGTGGCTGAGAAGACCATACCCATTTGCTTCCAAATTATTTTTTTTAAGTTCATCTTTATCACCAAGAAACCGTTGATTTCAAAAATTTAAAACATTGTTTCTCATGAAATATGCATTCCACAGCATCTCCCAAAAATCTTGACTGAGAAGGTCTGATACAGTTGAGGAAATTTTTCTTTTTCTTTAGTTTCATGTTTCATTTCCATACACAATCATAGGACACAGGATACTGAGACTGGGAAAATGGATTTAGAGTCATCCTCAATATTTAGGGATTTTACTTACAAAGGAAAGATGGAGTATGGGACAGAACTATATTACCTAACCTTGTCAAAACTGGACATTTACTCATATTAAAAAACAACCATTTGAAACACTACTCTTTTCAGTATATAAGTTCCCATGAATTATAAATGCAAAAAAAAAAATCTTGTTCATAATTGATTTCATCATTTTTTGAAAACAATTCTTCTACAGACGCTGTAAGCTGTAGGTTACCAGTTTTGTCAATGTAGACCTAACAAATTTCGCAGTAATTGAGTCATGACCGTCGTACTCGAAACTGAAACCATCTTCTCCTTCCATGCTGAGCACAAGAATATTATTTTTCTACATGGATCCCACTAAAATAATTTTTATCAACCACACCAATTCAGAAAACAGAAAGTATGCATTATGGCTAAACATAGAATATATATATATTAATTACAATGATCAGAGCTACAGTCTCTCCTAAATAATGAAGTCAAAGCAGGGATCTTATGTAATCTATGAATTAAGCTTTAACTTCTTATCTTTATTTCATCCAGCTTCATCTGCCTAGAATTTAGTATCTCAAGACCACAAGCTTTGAACTGTATCTGTAATATCCGTATTTGTCTTCTGGAAAATTTCTAGCCGTTTTGCAAGAAGGGAAGCAAAAATACCAATTCATTTTATGGAAATAAGAGGCATGCCTCATTGAACACATTTCTTTTACAGTTTATTTTGGGAACTTCAGCATTTCACATAATGACATAAACTTTATGATCATATCTTTGCTGAATATTGACTATAATTTGCTATTTTTGAGTTGATGAGGCTGTAAATTTTCTTTTCTCAATGTGCATGTTTGGGTTCCTCTTTCACCTTTGATATCTTTCTGGAAACTTCATTCACCTTTAAAATTAAATTATTTCACTCCCAAGTTTCTCAAGGATTTGTTCCTAGAATAACTTGTGTCTGATCTGATGCATGGACTGAAATAAAATTTTCCAGGTAATAGAACTTCTCTGACTGTAACATATGATCCATGCATTTTCTACTCAATAATTAAGACTTTCTAAATTCTATCAGTATCAGTTTCTTTGTATTTTCCCATCTGTGTTTCCATATCAACCCCCATTGAGCTCTAGTTTCATTACATTGCATTGCATGCTTTATGGCTGTCAAGGTCGCAGCTTGCCCATGACAACACATATTCATGGGTTGTGGTTCTTTTTCATGTTTTCAGGTTGCCAAACAAAAGCAGCATAGCATGATCCATAATGGTAGTCAATATTCCGTTCTGCAGATGACTCTGACTGCAGATACAGTTATCTCTGTGGGTCTACAGGCTGTCTTCCAGCAAAACCTTCATGAGCATTGTGTCACCTATGTATTGCAAATATAAATAAAGCTGCCTTTCACTGTGTAAGTGAGATTTTTATTTACCCCAGCAACAGGCCACTTTCCTAGAAACTTCTTGAAAATACTTTTTACTACTCAGCTTTCTTTTTGTTTGTTGATTTTGAATAAGAGACTGGAATTAACCAACACAAACACAAACACCTCCTTTTTTCTTTCATGTATATGTACATATATATTGCTATATATAACAAGGTGTGCATTTTTATACTGAGTATTACCATTGGAACAGTTTTCTGATAGTCCACTGTTAGTTCTCCTCAGTGGATACATTACCATACCCTTCCAAGGGTTCTGTCTGTCTGGTTGCTACCTAGCTTTTGTTAGGCAGAGCTGCATTCAGCATCTCCTCATATGATTACTAACTCCTTTACTCCCTAGAGGAAAAATGCCTTCACAAGCAGGAACTCCCTTACTGTGAAAGCAAGCTCTGTGTGCTGGTGTGAGGCTAAGGTCCTGCTCCTTCTCCAGCAGCCTGGCAGGCTGCTCCTCAACACTTGATTTTCAAGATACCAGCAACCTTTCTTGCCTTGCTGCTCAAGGACTTCTCATCCCCTCTTTCTGTGTTTGTGAGCATGGTGCCTGTGGAGACATGCTTTGAGCTCCTTTAGGGAGGATGGGCAGCAATGGACAAGCATATTTCCAACCTGATCTTGCCAGCTCCATGTCTACAGACCTCCGTTCCCTTCCAGGCACATTGTGTGGCTGACATTGCGCAGACCAGAGAGCCCTGGCTCCTCCCTAGCATGGTCTTGGCACTGCTGGCCAAAGGGAGCTGCTCTTTCAGGGAGCTCAGGCTGCTCCATGTCTTGTGGATAAGTTCCTGCATATGGCAGAGGAGCAACCAGACTTTGCTGAGCACCTGGGATGGGTGCAGATCCCAGCTGCCTGTACTTTGGCATGGTTTCTTGAGTTAATCTGTTGTTCTGCTCCTCTCCCTGTCCTCTGGGTTCTCCATGAGCTCGTTGTGCAAAAGGAGGGGAGAGGTCAGAGAACCTGGAGTTTCTGACCCCAGCACAATTAGCCCTGGGGGTCAAGGGGCCACCAACTGGCATTTTATTTGTCTCGTTGTCCTTGTCAGGATCCTTGACTGAGGCAGGAAAGCAGAGGTTATATCAGCAAAGTATAAAAGCAATTGTTTTCTGGGCAATGAACAGATCAGGTGTAGGCTGTTTCCTTTCTCCCATCTGCTGCATTGCAGACGCTTTTAGACAGAACAAGTGGCTGCACAAAAGCCAGGGGCCAGCTACATGTTTTAGTATTGTGTGGGTCTAATTCTTTAATCCTGTGCCATTCTTACCAAGTGATCACTGACTGACTGAAAGGAAAAATCCTAAAGTATAGATTTTAAAAGTGCAGAAATGGAATCACTTGAACCATGTCTAATTAAAAAGAAAGAGACCAGACATTCAACAACAAGTGGATCAAATTTAGCTGGTTGTAGGATTGACATGTCTCCGGTGTCGTCTGCGACAAGAACCAAATGCTAATTGCCTGACACTATTAAACACCTCATCAACTGTGACTTAGGGCTCTCCCTGTGCATGACTTCAGAAAAACAAGCCTGCCTTTATGCTTATCCCAGTTTTGTGATTTTCAGAGGACCTATTTTTCTGATGCTAATGGGGGTAATGTACTTTGTTGCTACCGTTTTGCAAACTGCTTTTGATGAAGCACACAGAGGAAGCTTTCACACAGTTTGGATTCACTAATTGGAAAAAGACTTGAGACAAATCTGAATGGCACCATGTTTCCCCATGTCATCACAGAGCCGTTGATATGCTTCAAAACACCACAAGGAATGGTGGTGACATACTTCGTTTCAGAACTTTCAGAAGAAGGGAGAAAACAGGAAGATTCTAATAAAAATGCTAAGTACAATATATTATCTTCCCAACAAGAACTTGTCCTATGAAGCCATTATTCAGGACAAGATGAAAATATGCAGAAAATGACTGCAGTTTTTTCAACCCTTTTTTGGCCCAAAGTAGGAATATTATCCTAAGATTTTTACATGGTTAGGAATTAAGTCAAATTCACAAATTCCGATGTACTGTTTGATTCTTCTTTTTGGGGATAAGATAAGGGCTTGAGTAAGCTGCACACCAAGTCCCTTCACTTTTTTGTGCCTATTTTCTCCCATAGCCTTTGATTTGTTGCTAGAACACAAGTTTTTGCCAGCAGAGGCTCTGTGCTCCCACTACAATTCTGAGTGATCTTGTTGGCATTTCATGATACCAAGTAATTTCACCCAGTGTGGCTCAGCTGGATGTCTGTTTACAAGCATTTGTGTAGTTCACATAGGTAGAATTTTGACAGATAAAAAAAAAAGTTAAGGATGAGATTACTTCTTAGTGGAAAAATGAAGTACTCAGTTCAATTCCAATCCCACAGTACAAAAGGTTGCACTTAAAGAAAAGACGAGCTCACTGCTTTGGCAAAGATTCATCTGGACCATGAAGCACAGCAACAACCCTGTGGAACCATCAGTACCAAGGACTCTTTAGAGACAGAGAAGGTGATGGAGGACTGTAAAGAGAAGGCAGCCACAGCTGCAAGGACTTCAGCAGCCTCTCAACACCTTGAATCTATTGAGAAAGCTGCTACTGCTTGTTGGGAACACACCTGGTGCCATGGAAATTATGCCAGATTAACTCTACCATCCCCAGAACAGTCCAGCAGTGAAAGGGTACATAAAAAGTAGGTCAAAAAAGCTTTTGTCAGCTGTGCATTGTGCTGCTTAGATGATGGGTCTTACTATCCAGGCACATGCAATATTTAAAAAATAATCTAAGGAAGCAATAAATTTTCAATATCCCCCAAAAGCCTAAGGTTTAACAAATGTATGGTCTAGTTCTCCTCTTTTAATGCTTCCTGTGTGGCTGCAGTGAGGCTCTTGGAGTTACTCCCAAGCACAGCCTGCATCAGGTAGACATCAAATACAAAACAACATAAAAGACAAAGCCATTACATAGTTGAAAATGCCCTTGAAGTTACTCTGCAGGCACAGAAAACCACCTGCTTTCTTACTTGCATTCTTGCACATGTTATGGAAAGACTTTCAACTCATGTAGAGTCTGATCCTGAAATCCTATACAGGAAGATTAGCTGCTCAGCCCTGTCCAGTGCTGCATGCAGAGAGCTGTCATCTGGGAGCCTCTTACAGAATGTTGGCATGTACTCTGTGGGACAATGTTCCTCAGGATAGCTTTTAGTTTCAGTCACCCCTGTCACACTAAGATGGGTTTGAAGTACAGCCCTTGTCTGAGAAGTGACAAAAATAACACTTCTCAGGAAAAATAACACTTCTTTCCCCAGGAAGTCTGCTCCCTATTAGGTACTACTTTATGAATTGGGCTAAATCTCATTGCAATATTGCCTTCTCAGAAAGTTGTGGGAAATCATTTGGATCCTTTACATATTCAGCTGACGGAACGCATAGGAGCTGCTCTGCAACACAGGCATGAGTCCAGGTACAAAGAAAGCCCAGGGTCTGAGCCCTGTAATCCAGAAGAAAACCCCAGGCATCAGGAGAGCCAAAAAAAAAAATGTCTAAGGCCTTTTCATAGCTGATAGTCAGAAAATCACAGAATGGTTTGGGTTGAAAGGATCCTTAAAGATGATCGAGTTCCAACCACCCAGCCATAAGCAGCAATGCCACCCACTAGACCAGGCTGCATTACTTCCAGTGTTGCTTCTCTAGAAACCTGTTCCTGTTCCTGTGCCTCACCACCCTCAGAGTGAAGAATTTTTCCTGAACACATGCAACAGGGCCTAACTGCAGCCATTGCACTTACAAGCAGACCTTGAGCTTTTGTTTGAGCAAGGGTGCCTGCATGGTGCCTAAATCCACCAATAAATCCCTGCAGGGCTCACCTGGTGTAGCAGTTCAGGTGACCAGGAGGTACCAGCCACATGCAGACACTGCCCCCCATGCTGTGGGGCAGAGGAGTGGGGGCTGGAGCTCATCCCATGTGCAGGTCCCTGGCCTTGCAGCACGGCTCTGCAGCCACAGGGACAATTCCATACATTGGCATAACCCCATGAAACACACTGGAGTTTTCAGAGGTGTAACTGTTTCACAGCTTGGCCCTCACAATCTTTATTACTGATGATGACGATGATGATGATGATGTGTGAGAAGGAAATAGCACGAAGTTGATCTTCACAGCCCAGGGGGAATTTGCAGAGCTGGCAGACATAAAACCTCTCTGCTTTTCACTTGTGAACTGAGCAATTTTGTTCTGGGAACCATTAATACATAATGCCATTTTGAAGCCAGTGTTTGGAGTAGAATTGCACATTTGATTATCCAAATCTTTCTGTCATCCCCATACAATTTTGCAGCAGGGCTAGGACTAAAGGAAGTCAACTGTACTTCAGAAATTACAGGCAGCCAGCTTGAAGTATCTGCAATTAGGTGTTTTCAATTCATAATGTGATTCCACTCTCCTAGAATTCATTAGGTAACCTAGATCCTGAGAATCCATTCCTGAGTTCATTCATTCTGAATACTTCCTGGAAGTGCTGCAAGGTTTTGACTCTATCTAATGGGACCTGAAAGAGATCAGCTTTGGCCAATAACTGTCCCTTACATCTCTTCAAAACATTATGAGTCTGTTCCCTTTCCTTGAAGTGATGTAATGACAGCTCTAATGATTCTAAAGGAAAAGTGAAAATACCAGACCTGAAGTTAAAACTGAATGAATTCATGATCACTTGCACAAACCCGCAGTTAATTTATGCTCCAAGTAAAGTGCTGGACATGAATTGGCAAAAGACTGTAATCTCAGCCAGGTGTAACAATTTAGAGACCAGTTGCAAGGCTTTTACTGATGTGCCTAATCTTATCCCATTTTTACTGTTGAAGCTTTTTCCATCCTCTTCTGTCATATTTTCTTTCTAGATGAAGACTTGATAGCAGATAGGAGAGCACAACAAACTTATCCAAATACATAATTCAAATTGGAATTTCACACAGCATTTTCATTTTTTTGCACATGAACTCTACAAACACTGAAGGGCTTTGATGTTCCTGGAGTGCAAGCTCTCCATTCTTGTGCTTACTCTCCTTCATTACAGCTCTGCAGACACATCCGCTTGGCTCACGGAAAGGAAATCACATGACACTTTAATTTACCGAGGTTATTGTACTCACTCCATACTTAGTCTAAAATTAAATGGAGGGAAAAAGCCTGGGCTGATGCTTTGCTACAGATGAATGGTTAAAATCAGAAAATGTTGGGAAATGCAAAAGTAAGGTTCTAACAGCAAACTGTAATTTAGATGCACATCCTCTGTATTTTAGAGTCTGGATTGAACTCAAATGTAAATTAATAATACTTTTGGCATTTAAATAATGAAAATGGGAATGGAAATCTCTCCCTGTGTGACTGACCTAATATTCTCCTTGACAGTGCAGAGCCATCACGAGTGCATGAGCTCTGCCAGTGCTGCCTGCACTTCCCTTCCCTTGCAGCTGGGCAGCAAAGAATGCCAGAGCCCCAGGGCCTGTGCACCATGTAGAGCATGGTGCTTTACTTTACTCCATTGTTTTCACACGGAACCTCGCCTTGGTTACTAGGGGTTTGCCTTTTAGTTACACCTGATTTTTGAAGAGTGTGTCTCTCTCCAAGCCCATGAACAGTCCTGCAGGACTCCCCTAACCTTCCTGCAAGTGAGAGATCACATCTACCAGCACCACACACCTGGACACTGTCACTTTTTCTAATTGTATGGTTTGATATAGAAGAATATTTTATAAAGAAACTAATTGCAGTCAGCTCACAGAAATAAGTTCAAAATTAATATTTCAGCTGGTTTTGCTCTAGCAGTGCTCAGAAAATCACTTACCGTGGGAAAGTGGTGGTTCTTTTTCTCTACTGTTCCCACAAGTAAAAAAAACCTGAACAGATAATTCCCCTATTTTAAAACTAAATGCAGGGACTGAGAATGGACAGTTTCAGCACAAAATGGATTTTTCAGACATTTGTAAGACTGTGAAACAATGGAGCTATGATGGAAAATGTTTATGAATTTTGACTGAAGTGGCCACTGCTATAACACTTTGTAAGACATTATACTTTGAAAGATCAAAGAGCAAAACAGAACTGAAAATATATTACTGTCTTGTAAAATGGGCTTGTAAGTCTTACATATGAACACTTAATGTTGGTCTCTGGGAAAAGAAAGAAAAAAGAAAGAATAAAAAGGCAACACAGAAAATATAATTAAGATAATAAATGAAATCCTTTTAATCGTTTCTATAACTACCTTAAATATCTGCTGGAAATGATTATATCAGCAGAGGCTGGACTATATTAAAATAATGAAGAGTGAAGTTTTCACTGTGTTCCCATTTAATCATCACCTCACAACTTCACATTTTAATGTCTGACCTTAGGATATCCTCTTCCACTATCACATTAAGAACGTTGAAAGGAAACAGGAAGGGCCACAAGGGCTGTAGTTTCCTCAGAAGAACAGTGGCTATCAGCCTAATGGATTCTGAGTTTCTCAGACAAAGAGCAGTAGCAACTCAGCCCACAGTCAGAGTTATCAAATGTTCACACAACACAAGACTTTCCTCTAATTTACAGAGTTGCTTTCAATGAGGGTACTACCTTCTCTTGCATTACATTACTCAAAGAAAAAAAAAATCAGCTGCAAGGTGGGACCCAGTCTAAAAATAATCAGATTAGATGCAAAAGACATCACAACACAAAACAATAAGAAAGTAGGAAAGAGGACCTGACGGAACATCAGGAATTGTGTTTGGTACATTGTGTCTCCTCTGTAATTCAAATCCTAAGTTAAATTCCTGAAGTCATTAGGAAAGTATATGGCAGATTTCTGGATGTCATTTTTGTAGGGAGAAATTCAACACTGCTATCTCAACTACAGGTGAAAATTCAGACACCAGCTGCTCTTCTGTAAAGGAATTTGCAACATTTCAAGATGGGAAGGGAAAAAAGAATTATAATGAATGAATGAAAACAGAATATGAATTATTAATCCTAAAATCCTTTCAGCAAGCAGACTGACATTAAAATTTCATGTTCATGTAGGGCGTGGACAGGGAGAGGAGGAGGGCTATCCATCATCGCACACATCATATAGGGCCAAATGGCTGAAAATTCTTTGATATTATCTTAAAGCAGTTCCAAATGTGAGAACTGTATTTGTTTCATGTGATCCTAAATGGATCCCACTTTCTATTACCTACAGGAAATCAGTTTAACGTGGTTTTCTCAGTGAGAAATGGACAAGGATCCATCCTGGGAAAAATATTCAAGAAGTAATTTTGCTTTCAACAGCGTCTAAGTTTGGCTGCTTATGGAAAGTGCAGGGCAAATGAACCTGGATGGACATAAGTTTCGCTAACAGGAGGAGCTACAGTGTGAACTACAGTTTGCAGTTCTCAAATCCTTTCATTTTTAAATGGATTTTTCTTTGTTAATATCAGGATGTTTGTACTGCATTCATGGAACTCCCTCTGGTGTATAACTTAACACATGAAATTTCTTCCCTTACTCTTTACCAAAGAGCCTGTGTAGCCCAGTGCATGGACAGGCTACTTTCATGACAGTGCTGATGTTTCTACCACAAATAGAAAGAATCACCCTTTGTCAGATCATGGCCACAGTAGGGTTGGTAATTAGGGAAACACACATCTATATGATGTGTGTCCATTAGTCCAAAGCAGCAAAGGTCATTTCAGGGTTGACTTTGTGGCCCTATCAGTAAAGATCTCAAGCATCCTTAGTTCCTCTTCTTTAAACAGGACCCTTCTCTGAAAGAGCAAACAAAATTTAACCTTGAAACCAGGATATTAAGGAACTAACTGGCTTTTTACTACTCATCTTTTCTTGACAAAATTCCTCTCTCTGTCCATCTTATACTCAGTTCTCTAAAAAAAGGGAAAACACCACAAAAATCTCAATCTTGTTCATCCCCAACCATGAATGATGAAAATCATATGGAAAGAAAATGTGTGTTGAGGGTGAGGGTTGGAAAACACATGGTCTTGCAATAAAAAGCTTTGTAGGTTAAAGATATGGATGGATGGATGGATGAATGGATGGATGGATGGATGGATGGATGGATGGATGGATGGATGGATGGATGGATGGATGGATAGGTTGCTTTTGTTATTTCTTGATAGACAGGTGACTCAATATCCAGCAGTTCATTTTCTCTCCTTGATTCTTTTCCCTTCCCTTCCTTCTTCCCATCCTTCTTTTCCCTTCCTTTATTTTTCATTTCTTTTCTGGGAGTGTGTGATATGGATTTTCTTAGTTGTACGTTAGAAGATTATTCAATCAAGGGATTAATTCATTTATTTGCCAGATAGCAGTTTTCAGTGCTCCAGTCCATGCAATTTTCATAGTCAGTATGGCAAAGCTCCTCTAAAAATGTCTGCAAATGAGTACCAGTCAGAAGGCCTCCTTTTGGCACCCTCTCCTTTGATACTACCTGTCACCAAGCCATTTTCTTTGCATACCATACAGAAGGAGGGGAGGAGAGGAAGTACAAGGTTATTTTAAAAGTATCCACTAATTAAAACTTAGAGTCCATTTTCTTCTGCTTACTCTGGCATTTGACTATAAATAAACTAACAGCAGAGCAACTACTGGATTGAAATTTCCCTTCAGTTCACATGCTGACATGAAATATCAGAAAACTGGTATTATTTATACACAGTATTGTGTAAAAGAGTGACCTTGTTTTCCCTCCTTCCATATTACATACTGCAGACGTCCATAACAAAGGATGTGTTGCAAGGACTGAAGGGTGTGTGAAGAAATAGGTTTATTTTTATTTTGCTAATAAACTTTTGGTATTAAAGCAGCTTTTATCTCAGCAGTTTTAGCTGACTAAAAGCTAGCTTCTTCAGCTCTCTGTTTCATCAAGGGTACCTCTAAGGAGTGATTCATCTCCTCTACCTTAGTAATACTTCTTTCTGATGGCCTTCCTTTAGCGGTGCCCTGTCTCTTGCCTTTGATCATAGATGTTCTGAACTTGGGTACCTAGGGTTTTTTTGATGGCAAAAGTGAAATGAGTCTTAATCCTTTAAGTCTTTCTCAGTTTCAATGACTAAACCATAAAACCCCTTCTTCCTACATCAATAGTCCATTATGTGACAACATATACAGTGCACCGTCAAAGTCATTGGACTGAACTATGCCAGCTCAAAATCGATCTTCTCAGAGGACTTAAACTACAACCTGAGAACCACAGCCTCAAAAGGGATCTGGGTACATGACTCCCACAGAGGATGACATCTGAGTCCTACCACTCAGGGCAAATTAGAAGTTCTGTTTCCTAAGAGGCAACTGTTCTCAATTTTAAAAAAATCAAACCAAGTAGTTTTTATAGTGTCTGAAACATACTATTTCACTCTACATTTTCTCAAAAGGCCTATCCAATTTTGCCTGAAGTAGTTCAGTCCAACAGTGGAAACATGCATTCCTAAAAGGTGATGTTTTAACATAATTCTAAGTATCTGAAAATGAGCTTTGAGGATGAAAGCATACATGTAACTTCATCTGGGGGGAAGCAGCATGGAGTCTCATAGAAAAAAACAAACTGTATGATATTTTATGCTAGACTTTTAATGGCTCTGTATCCATTCCCAGTTGCCTGATATAAATACAACACAAATACCATACACTTCACATTTAGCTGTCAGAGATAACCATGAAGGGAGAGCTCATTCATAATTTCACTTTATTTTAGCACTTCCTAAGTCCAAAATCATTCTCAATTCATTAAAAGGAAAACATTCACTTTCAGATGTATGATCCCCATGCCCTTTCTCTCATTCATAGAAGTATTCACATTAAAATCATGTGCACCCTGTCATTACATGACTGACATTCTTTTAACAGGGTGGTAACGTCCTGGCAAGGGCAGCTGAACATAATGGCAAAATTTTCAGGCAGGGCATAAGGACAGCTCTGTTAAAGAAAGGTGATGCTTCCAAGAAAGGATGAGTGCCCAGAGACTCAGCAGAGAATCTACTAAATCCCATTCTGAACTTCAGCCACTGTGTCCCTTGGCGATGACCTTGGCCCTGTCATTTAATTTCTAAAATGTTATTCGTTATTTTGACCAGATTCTTTTGGTAACATGGGGTCTACTATATATGACATTATATATAATGTCCATTATAATATATATATGACAATATAATGACATTAATGGTATTTTCACCACTAATTTTGATTTTCCATGTGTTTTTTTCACAGCCACCGAGTTCCACAGAGCAAGCCCTGGTCCCTGCCTTGAGCTCCACCAGGCTGCTGCTACATAAAGATTACATTTTTACATTACATAGATTACATACTATTACATATAGTAATGTACATATATTATATACAGTAATTGTAGCACTAGCAGGACTCAGACAGCTCTCATCACTGACTACTCTAACTAACAAAACTCCATTTTGCCTCCTATAAAATAATGCTCACCCTTTCATGGAGGCATTTGGAGGATTAGTTGGTGTCTCTCTGTTCATCCCTGCGAATGTAACACACTATGTAAGTGTTATTATTGGGGGCTGACATCTGTGAACTACAACATGTATTTTAAATTCTATTTTTAAACCAAGGAAAATCAAGTAAGCAAGAACTGACCATGTGTTAAAAACACTTGAAGACCTCTTTCTTGTAACTGTTTATCTAAATTTTTAAAACCCTGTTTACATTGTAGTAACAGCTGTGTTTAAAGGGGACATGACAGAGCAGACTAATTTGTAAAGCTGAACTTGATCTTGAAGTAAAAAAAAAGGCTAATGTTTGAAAAAACACTTCAAAAGAAGACAAAAATGATTAAAATAGACATAACCATTTGTTTAAACCATGACTTTCTCAAGAAAAACCAGGCTAATGTAAACTGGCCTATGCATAGTCCAAGCAGCTGTTCTGTGTAGCTGTTATACAAATTCCCTGCTGTTGGAGGAAGGGGATAAAATTAAGACAAAACAGGTCATTCTCAAAGGAAGGATCCAACTAAAGGCTGCATTACAAGCCAAATGCTCCTGGTGAGACTTGCCCCAACCTGTCAGAAGAAAGCAAGCCAACTTCTTCTTGACCTACTTCCTTCAACTATGTTTTAGCCATGCGTATCATGTTTAATGTGTTTGGGTTTGTCCACACCTTCAGCAAACCCAGAGCCAGCACTGGCTGAGTTTAAATCAAATTGCTCCATTTCCTACTCTAGGCAAAGGATTTCTTAGGGGTTTTATAGAATTTCTTTATGAGATGCTTAAATGCTACTGAGGTAAATGAGATCTATGTATGTCATGGGAACTACTAGGGAGAGATTTTCTGTTTAGTCTGGGCAGTGGGACAAAATTTAATCACCTGTATTGTAATCATGCTATTTCTAAGAAAAAAGCAGTATGTAAAAAGGAAGATGTCACATGCCTAAGCACTAGTCATGCACTATTAAATCTATCTTTAAAATCTCACTAGATTTTCATAAAGTGTTTTCTGTTTACTTGATTCAGCCAAAGTTTTGTAAGCTGTATTATCTTCATGGAACACTGCTGAACTGAGTAAGTCAGTGTGGCAATGTGGTAGTGAGATGACTCAAAGAGGTCCTAAGTCAGCCTTAGAGTCCTCTGAAAATCAGAAGTAAAAGTGCACAACAAATCAGTGAAGGGGTAGAGAGCAGAAAAAAGAGGGTTCATGCTAACCTGCTCCACTGAGGAAAGCAGGTTAATTTGTTTCTGGATCCAAACACAGACAATAAATGCAATAACCCAGCCTGGACAGGATGTACACAAACATTCAAGTGCTCAGTCTCACTCTGTTCAAGTTTTGGTCTTGTTTGTGGTTTTTTGTCAGGTCCCATTTTAGGGGAACTGATGTCTCCCAAATGAGGCTCCCCTGTCATGGGTCTGGGACAGCATTTACTCTGGACAGCAGCTGGCAGATTCTGCGCAGACTTCTGACCTTCATATTTATCAAAGCCAGGAGGCAGGGAAGTGCAAATATAGTGTAGGTAACTGTGTTCAAGGTGCTTGTGGCAGGACAAGTGATGATATCTGTCGTGGTTTCAACGACAATATCCTTCACAGCCTCAGTGGCTGATGGTTGAGGATAAATTCTTGCCAATGCAGAACCCTCGGCAGACTCTCTAGTCTGTGCTGACCAGCATCCATAGATATATGCGATTGCACTGACAGTTTAGCCTCCATCCCTGGCAACCTTCCTTAGCAGGAACTAGGTTATTATTGACTTGCTAGAAAGGTTTTTAAATGGTTTTGAGAATTCAAACCCAAGAGCAATGGGAATGAGAACGAAGTTCCGTTTTCACTTGCTTCCAAATATGCTCATTTCTTGAGTTTTAATCTTAGTAACAAAGGAATCAACGATGCGATGTCAGTGCTTCCCTTAAAATTCTTTCATTGGAGCTCTCCACTCATGGTTTCAGCATGTTTCATGGTTCCTAGACCTTCTCCATCATGACACTTCTGCTACATTGCGGGGCATTACTTTTCATCATGAACAGAATTTGCTGAATGGAAACATGGTTCCTCTGGAAATGCAGGTGTTAAATACTCCAGCAGGCATAAAGGCATGCAAAAAAGTATGATCTAGTGTCCTCTAACCACTGGGATACAAAACCAAGCCTGGCTGGCTGCCCCACTTTCCCATCTTTGGTGGCACATGATGATTAAAAAGCACATTTTAGTTTTTCACCTATGAAAACTATGGCAAACTATGGCATTGAAATGTATTGGAAAATGGCAACTGAAAGAGATTTGCATTGTCTAAGCAGTGCAGAGGAACACAGTGTAAGCACAAAGCTTATATCTGCAGGCAGGTACTATTTTCTCATGACATCTTTCCACATCATTTAGCAGAATGAGCTCCACTCCTCTGGGTATCTGGGAAATCCCACAGTGTAAATAATGTTGTATGGGCATACAGAAGTGAGAAACATTTTCCCTATCCACAGAGTCTGCCATAGCTCAGTGTAATCTGTTTCTCAGATACACTGTGTCTATTTTTAAGGCAAAACGGGGTTTTTTTGGTCTTGCGCTCCAGCTAAAGACACTGTAATAGAAAGGTGATAGGACATGCACTGCAAAGCTCACAGCAAATTCAATCTTTGTATAGAATACCAAGGGAAATGTTTTCTAACATTTGTGTTTATATACTGTTGCATTTATTTACTGCTGGATCAAGTCAATAATTGTATTATATTATTAATTAGTCCTCTGAATTCTAATTTTCTTTCCCACAGAATGAAAATGACATTTCATTTAAAATGAAAATTTAAAATTTCATTTTAAAGTTTTAAAGTTCAGGTTTTTTTTAAAGTTTACTTTAAAAATAAAGTTTTAAAGTTTTACTTTAAATTTAAAATAATTTATAAAGATGAACCTGCAGTTCAATGATTCCCCTATCAGTTCATCATGTCAGTGCAATACTTGAGTAAGCAAGTGCTAAAAGAATACCATATATATATATATGTATGTGAGTATATATGTATGTGTGTATATATATGTATGTATGTATGTATATATGTATATACCAAACAGATAACTGACTATAATTTCAGCATACTAAGTATGCTGAATTCAGTAATTTCAGCATACTAAGGGCAGTTTCATTTATAGTGACAAATTCTCCTTCCAGCTGCACTAATAAATTTATATTTATGTCACTTGGTTGTCACTGGCTGAGTTTATAAATAGAAATAGAAATAAATAAATATATATATAAATATAAACATAAATATAAATAAATATAAGTATATAAAATGTAACATATTTTTTCTTTGGGTTAAGTGAACATGTATGAATACCTGACTTGCATAATTTTATTTACATGAATTTCTAAGACTAAAAAAGTCTTCTCTAAAATGAGAAGTGATCTCATTTGACTTCAGAACTGACCCCAAATAGGAAATTGAGTACTTGTAGCCTGATACTTAATGCAGCGTGTCTCATTTTCCAGGTGCATACATCTGGTCTTTAATGGCCATTTTATCAGGACTGCATCATTTCATCTCAGTCCTTTCACCACAAATATTTGATTGTAATAAGATCTGGCTGTGGGATGTGTCGTCTGTAGTACTGAATATATAGAATGGCTTGGGTTTACTATTTCTATCTGTTTCAATGTGCTGTTAGGAGGTGACAATATTTTCATGGCAAAACATTGCTGACAAGATATTGTGCAATGAGATTTGCATGACCAAATATCCTGTGAGTAGTGCAGTGGTTAGGGTAGTAAACAGAGTCAGGATAGCCTGGCTCAGTTCCCACTTTACATACTGACTCACTTCATGACCCTGGGGCAAATCGCTTAGGCTGGAATTTACAAGGGGGCTGAGATGCACTGCTCCCAGGGAAAGCCAAGCAGAGCTGGGTGCCTGATTCCTTTGTCACTTAGAAAACCTCATGTCTCAGCTGTTTGGCATCTCAGTTTGCCCACATTAATACAGTGACAAGGTTTATAAAGATATTTGAGTCCTCTGGAAGAGACAGTTTATTGAGGAAATCATAATCATGGCATAAATATGCAGTCTTTACCAACACATCCTATTTGGTAGGTAAAAGCAGATAAACAAGTAATTTTCTTTGGTCCTTGAGAAAAGCAATGTAGTTTGTTTCTCTTCTAGTAACACAATGAGTTTAAAAGGCTTACAAATTGTGAAACCCATGTTTCCAAATGTATTTTGCCTACAAACCAGCAGCTACAGGGCTTTCATAATAGCAGAGTAGCAGCTCTTGGTCCTCTGGCAGCTTGTCCAGGCTCAAGGAGGCATGACTTCTCTGTCACTAGACTCAGTCTAGAATCTAAAACTATTCTTCCCCACCTTATCAAAACATGACCAAAAACTTACCCAGGCCTTCACATCCTCAGTTCTCCTCCCTAGAACCCACAGGAACACCTAGGGGTACTCTTGCTGTTCACCCTGCCAGACATTTTAGTCTGCATCTTTCCATCAGCTTCCACAGTACATCCTCTTCTCTTATTGCCCTGCCCTGCTTTTATGTCCTACGAGCAGATTCAGGTATATATTCAGGCACTGGCAGGGCTTTTACAGCAGCCACTAAGGCAATAAGGTATTGCTGATCTGCTTCTGGATGCACAACAATCAGAGTGTGAATGCACTGATGTCAGACTGCATAATCAACCTACACTCTGCAGACCTCGCTCTAAAGCAGCCTGCACATCACCAGGAAACCATGACATGAAGAGGCCCCTGGTAAGCCACTGGGTTTGAGCGGACATACTTCTACATTTATATTTTTTTCTCTTAGGAAGTAGACAAAATGTAATAATATGGGATGTTTTTTACATGCAGGGTGAATTTCAATCAATGTTTTTATTTGGAAATAGTGAAAAAGAAAAGGGATCTCTTCAAAGCAATATAAAACATTGTGGTTTAAAATTTCCATTCAAAGACAAGTCCAGGGTTTGAGATAGTCTCATTTTTTTATATGGGGGATATTTCTAAATTTCTGCTGAAAAGTGCTAAAATGGTCTCAAGAATGGCTGTTTTCTAATTGGAAACTGTGATTGTAATGAAACCTTTACATAGTTGGTCAGCTTCAATTGAAAATGCATGATGGACGTGATTTGGCACTGAGCTAGTTTAACTTCAGGATATAATTTTTGAAAAATAACAAAATTTATTGAGGCACAAGTCTTCTATGAAGTCAATGAGTTACTCCAGTTTACACCAACAAAGGGGAAAACAGACAAGCTGTGACCTTGCCTACATATGGCATCTGGCGCATGTTTAGGTATGGAAGATGTCTCCTCTAGTCTCAAGCTGTGATTCTGGAAAGAGACAGGTCTATTTTAAGTCTTCTGTCACAGATGTGCTGATGTATGGGTACCATGGTGGGTGTAAGAGGACACTAGACACCATGTTTATGGCCACAGCCACTTGGTCCCCCATCCTGGAGTCTTGTCTGGCTCAGGATCAAGGTAAAAAGTTGTTGAGTCCTGCTCATCAGTGGCTGGGAGATCGAGTGCTTCTGCATACATGGCATTGTTCAGCCTTGGGAGAGATGCAAAGAGAAAGGAAAGGAAAATATTAAGGTGAACAGCAAAGAAAAAAATGGAAACAAGAAAGTTTGGCTCAGCACGGAAAGCCCTTCACATGAAACCAGCCAGGAGTGCAGAAGGGGAGAGATAATGAGGTGCAGGAGGTGGAATTTGGCTCTGAAATAATTTTTAGCTCACATAGAGTGAATTTCCTTTTATCACTAGTAGCCTGGGTCATGAAGACTCAGAGGAAACTATCCCATTCCAAATGTTTGATACTCAATATATTTGGCTGCCTGCTACTTCCACATGTGTGTGTATCCAGTTTGCATATTTGTCTAATAACACAATTTGTCCCTGCTCTTTGGTCTCCTGCTGAAACTCGGAGTACAACCCAAGCACACCTTTCTGTCTCCCCAGCTGTTTACCTGCACACTGCTGAACAGTCTTCTGACACACACTGGAGCAGCTTAGACGCTGCTGTCATTTGTGCCAACACTTGGAGATACTAAACTGCTTTCAGACTCATGCTTATCATGACATTTGCACTGAGATGGCAGCAAGAAACATCACTGCCTCCCGACACCACTCGGGGAACTCCTCCACTCAATCTCCCACTGCCAGCTAGGTCTACTTTAGTGCAAGCTTAGAGAAACAGAGCCATACAAATTCGCCTTACATCACAGAGGATCTGGCCTCATCTCAAAGGTTATTTTTTGTAATCTCTGCTTTCTCTGGTTATCCTGCCCATCGGCATTACTAGGCTCATGAATCCATGACCAAAGAGAAGCCGAAGCTCACTCTGACGCCCCTTGTGCTCATGCTGCCTGTATCGCACCCCCTCCAACAGCTCACTCCTTTAGCTTTGAAGAAGACTTAGATCAAGTAGTATGAGGGAGGCAACTGGGACGATAAATTATTAGCACTACAGCTGTGAGGCAAAGAAGCTGAGAAAACAGTTGTGAGTACAAAGAAAGAAGGAGGTGACTATGTGTACTCTGCAGATAAGATTAATCCAGAATGTTACAAATTCTACAAATCTCTTGATACAGTGAACTCATCTCCTCTGGCAAAGATTTGATGGAAAGGGAAGCATTATTCTACTGGAACATATATACATATATATAACTTTATTTTATTTTATATACACACATATATGTTTGCTGCTACTATATTTGCTTGCTTGAAAATCACAGTGGACTTCTCCAGAAGTAATTTTTGGTGTCTACAAGTAAAAAGACGTTTAAAAAATAAAAAGAGTTGTCATGATTTATATCTTTGGAGAACAGCATTAAGACAGCATTTTTCTAACAAGGATAACAAGCAGCAAATTAAGAAATGTGGAAACCTTAGTACATTCAAGACTTAGCAAAACCTCCAGCATGCATGGGGAATTTGTGATGCTGTTGACAACTGTCACAAACGGTTTTCCCCAAAACTTTATTTTGTATATTATAGGCTTCTGAGTTTGTGTATTTGTTTAAACCTGTTGTGTTTATTATGGCAAAGAGATGGGTTTGGCTGCTTTTTAATACTGGTAATGTAGTTACAAGACCAGTAGCTCAGCAGAGCTGGTTGTCTCCATACACCCTTTTTTGTGTGTTAGTGTGCATTTATTCTGTTTCCTTTTATACAAAAACGATCCTTATGTTGCCCAGAGCAGCTCTGGCTGTCCCGTCTCTGGAAGCGTACAAAGCCGGGCTGGATGGAGCTCTGAGCAACCTGGTCTAGTGGAGGGTGTCCCTGCCCATGGCAGTGGGATTGGAACCAGATTATCTTCAAGGCCCCAGCCCACCCAAAGCATCCCGCGACTCCGACATTCTGTGTCACAACCACGCCCTGTCTGTGCCCACACAAACTCGCAGAGTATAATGTCGGCACATACATCCCACTCTCCGGAGCAGACACTTCTTACCAAGCCATTCCCGCCTCACTGCAGTCTTGTCTCAAACAAAACCTGGAACGAAGCGGGCAGGACGCGCAGGCTCCAGCCTGCGCTGGCGGGCGGGTTTGAAGCTCGGTCCGTCCCGGCCGCTCCCGGCGGCCCGTGTGAGGGGCAGCACTGGCCGCCAGGGGGCCGCGGGCCGAGCGGCGCGGCCGCCATGCCAGGCAGCGCCCTCAGCGCCGCGGCCCCGCCGCCCGCAGTCCCCGCCGGCTCCGCACCCGCACCTTGCTCCCAGGTGACCCCGGCTGCCGCTCCGGGAGCTCCGCATCCAGCCCCGCGGCTGCGGTGTGGGCTCCCGAGACATAATGGATAGCCCCAGGACCTCCCGCCCGCACCACGGTCCCCGGGACTAGAGGCGAGCTCCCCGGCACCCCATGCCCACCCTCGACGGCGAGTTCCGGTTACCAGTCGGTCACGTTGAAAGACATTGTTTCTCCCAGCTAAAATAAAGCACCAAGTATCCCCTCCCCAATAAAAGTATTTTTATTGAATCCTATTCCTCATCCGTATGAAGACACTGGCAGCACTGTACAAAGTTCCTCTATATCAGCCCATCAAGTAATCTAAACAACTACACTAGAAGTTTTCCAGCTTTGCCCAGTCAATGCCCACAGACCTATTTGGAAAGCAATCATTAGCAGGGGTAGCACTGTAATCCTGCCTCCCTGCTCTTCTCTTCCTCGGAGCTCCGTTGGGGGACATGTACATGCTAGTGGCCTTGTGACATGCACTGCTGGGAGGTTAAGTGTGTGTTTAACATGTGGTTTTCACACCTGGAGAACCCATGACACAAGGCAGAGGATTGGGTTTTATGGCTTCAAAGTGTCACAGCTATGTCACAGTCGCAGAAATCTTCTGTCGTTCTTAAGACATCACACTCAGTCGATTAATCAGTATGAAGCTTGTCAGTAAAGGTCATAATATTAAAAAGTAGCTTAATAAAATTCTTCCATGTATGTCTTTTTCATGGGAACCTTAGGATTTTGTTAGATTGCAAGTGAAGAATTACAACAGCAAAGACCCTAGGCCTGTGTCTCCTTATTGATACACAGGGGATAAATCTGCAAGACTCATCTTCCAAACAGATTTATGTGGAGACAAAATGTAGGAATTTGGAAAATGCACTTGTATTTTCAAAAAGTGGTAAAGAAGTATGATGTAATGTATTAAAAAAAATCTTCTATAAAACAATATACTTGATGTATATCACCTAATTAAAACTGACAAGTTTTGCATGTGTCATCATATTTAATCAGTGGGTATCAGCTATCCTGAAATGTAAAACCAGCAGGCATAAATAGCAACTTTTTTCTAAGTGCTATCATACAAATATTGGAAGTAATAATACAATTCGATTCATTGCCTTTACAAGGTATTGAGTGGTGACAAAAACAAAGAAACAAAGTTTTGGGGTGGAGCTTTAAAGTGGTTGCTGGATCTGTTCATAACAAACTTTCCATTTTGGAAGCTATCCTGCATATATATTATAACCCTAATGATTATTTGTGTCCAGGTATTCAGACTTGAAAATTACAGGTAACAGCGTTGTATGGGTTTGGGTTTTTTCTGCAGGAGAAATGCAGATGTGTTTGAAAGTGTGTGTGTCCTCCTTTCTAACGAGGACAAATTCAACAAATGGGAGTTTCATTTTGCTATGGTTGTCACAAGGCCTCTGATCTTTCTTATTTAAGGCAGAAGAAATTAATTCGCCTGAGCCATGTCTAGTTCCCACCAAAATGAGTCCTTTCATGTACACCTTCTGACTTCTGCTCACACATTTTGGAATGAATTCTTCCCCTCAGAAATGCTGAGAATCATATGCCTGTATCAAAAGGCTGGAGGTACCCCTCATTTGGAAAAATACTGAACCGTACAATAGTTCGGGTTGGAAAGGACCTTCAAAGATGTCTAGTCCAACCCTCTGGAATGAGCAGGGACAGTTTCAACTAGATCAGGTTGCTCAGAGCCCCCTCCAGCCTGACCTTGAATATTTCCAGGGATGTGGCATCCACCATCTCTCAGGGCAAACTGTGCCAGTTTTTCACCACCCACATGGTAGAAAATTTCCTTCTTATGTCTGGTCTGAATCTACTCTCTTTTAATTTAGAGCAACCACCCCTTGTCCTATGACAACAGGGCCTACTTAAAAATTTTTCCCCATCTGCCTTATAAGCCCCCTTTAGATAAAAAAGTTAGAAAGCTGCTCTAGGGTCTCCCTGGAGCCTTCTCTTCCTCAGTCTGAGCAATCCCAGCTCTCTCAGCCTGTGCTCATAGGAGAGGTGTTCCATCCCTCTGATCATTTTTGGGGCCCTATGTGTAGCTGATAGTCTTGATTCTGGCACCTTTTTTAAATTTTTTTTTGGTGATATGTAGCTTTATATCAGAACAATATCTACTGTAATTCAAAAACCTTAACCTGCAGCAGACTCAATTCATCCAATATGAAGTAAAGATAACAGAGACCTCCCTGTTTCCTACTGCTTGGCTGCAGATATTGTATCCATTATTTCTCTACCCTCTCCAGACTGTATGTCTAGACGTACACAGCAGAAAATCCCTTTTTGAATGTATTGGACAGCATTTGGTGTGGCTTCTGCAAAATGAAATTTGGCCAAAATTGTTCAGTGTAATCAATATCTTGACACTTCACTGGGATTGTCACAAAGCCTCTGATTTCATCACCCCACAGTGAATGTGGTTGCAGCAAGTTTTCTTAATACCCAATAAAATTCCTTTACAGACATGAAAAAGCTCTCTTCCCTCTGGTCGATACCAGGAATTTGTGGGTAGGGCTTTGCAGACTTGCAATATAAAAATAGAGCTTATAGACAAAACAACAAGATATGTTAAAAACTTCTAATAACATGGTCAAAAACCACATAGCTCCACTAAAAGGCAATCGTGGAATTTAAACAGCAAAGTGCTTCTGCAAGCAAGGTGCTTGATTAAATGTGGAGTCATAGGGAGATACTTTATTTTACATAATAATTTTTGGCACAATCTCACGTTTTTAAATAGTTGCATTTCTCCAAACAGCAACATAGATTAGAAAACAGATTAGTGTGTTTACTCAGCTTTACAACAGTGTCCTCTGAAGTCAGTGGACTTACTTTTCATGCTATCCTGTTTTTCATGAAATTTTAGATATGTGATCCAGAGCAGCATAGTTTTACCTGAATGGAAACATCAGTATAAGGACATTTTTTTAAAGTATTAACTGTGTTTTTCATGTTTGCCCTTTTGTTTTTCTTTCTTTCTTTGTCAGCATCTTTTCTTACATCCTTCCTTGGTAAAGCAGTTGCTAAAATGCTAAATGACCCTAATAAAACTGATCCCAGGTTCACAACTTTCCTAACAGACTAATTCCAGTTAGTGACTTCATGGTAATTTGTAAGGAGCCGTAGCACAACAGATAGGAACCTTCCCCCATGCACTTATTCACACACCTGCAGACATGGGAGCAAAATTGCCTGCTCTGCCTGCTTCTCACCAGTGAACCCAAATCTTTGTCCTTCCAATGTCCTGCTCAGTTGCCATGGTTTTAAGCCAGACTGGAGATGAAACACTGCATAGCTGCTCACTCAACCTCCCTCTCTTCACCCCTCCACTCTGGTGGAATGGGGAGCAGAATCAAACCGGAAAAATGCATTTTAAAATTATACAATTATTTCCTTTGCCTTAGAGGAAGTGGATTAGTAGCCACAGGTATTCAGGCAAAATCCATGAAAAGGTTTACACTAGAAGTAAAAAAAAATTATCTTCAGGAAAATATTAAGTATTTTCCTTATGATGACTTCTGCAAACCAGAAAAAGGGTTCTCCAGCTGAGTCTCTGTTGGAGCTTTGCTGTTATGGCTCTACTGGGAAGTCTCTATAGCCAGCTCTAGTCCTAGTTTAACACTCCACTAATCTAAAGGGCTTCCCAGCCATTCATCCTCCTGATGCTCTGGAGGCACTGGGAGTTCAGCAGCATTACTCATGCAGTGCAATTTGAGACACAGAGGAGAAGGAGGATAAGCTGACCAAGACCCACAGAAAGCCCATGGCAAAGTCCAAAGTAGATCTGCTGCCAGTTTCTGCTTGCTCTTTCAGACCTTTCTTTTCTTTGGCGCACCCGTAAACTCATCCTGTGGTTTGTGAACCTTAACAAGCCTTTCAATAAAGGTTGTCTGGGTTTTGGATTGGTAAAGAAATTTGAAACCAAGGCAAGGCTTTGCATTGGTGTGTGCTGTGCTGTGAAAATTTCAGATGGCTGTTTTTCACCCAACTTGTTCAGCCATAATAGCACGGCACAGTGGGTCAGAAAACTACACGTCTTACAGAACAGCCCAGTTTATATGAAGAAAGTGGTGAGAGTGGCGGGTATGGAAAATGGGTTTTCAAGAGTTTATGGAAGTTACCACTTCCTTTGGGAATACACATTCCTTGCAAAATCTATTCCTCTTCCCAGCCATACATACCCTTGCATTTTACTGCAGTGGTCCTGTATACCCAATAATCTGGCACTATGTATTTGTTAACAGACTCTTCATGCACAGTTTGAATTACTCATAAAGTCCTACTTTCCACAACCTATATAGAGAAATATGGAGTAACTAGGTTAACTGAATTCAAAGGCAGTCAATTTTAAATCTTTCATAAAATTTTAAACAAGAAGGGATAAAGGGCTCAAACAATGGTGATTTTAATATGTCTGTGCTACTGCACTCTTGAAACCAGTTTGCAAGTCAGTTGTGAAAATGTCTGGGGCATGTTTACTACTTGCATGGAGACAACTATCCTGTTAATTTTCATCCCAAATGTCGACATATATTGCAAAAAGTGCACAGGCTGTGCAAACTCTTGTTCAGCACAGTAGTCCTTATTTATTCCCTGAGGGCTTTTTACTGCTACCACTAAAGTCTATAGATTATTAGATTAGTGGGAGCAGAGTCAAGACTCGTACATGAGACCAGGACCTATGCTGCTGTTCTGGAGGAACGTGTTCATAGACCATTTGTGTTGTGTTTTAAGAAACAAAACCCAGTGTCAAACTGCCATTTAAAATTTTATTGTGACTACCCAAACTGTGCTAAAATGGAGGGTAAGTCATCTGCCTCAGTCACAGACTTGCTGCAGTTTTCATTTTCTCAGCGCAGTAAAGGTGGTTGGCAGACATCTGCTTTCAGATAGAATTGTGCTGACCAAAGAATCCACCATTTCTGCCTGCTTCACACTTCCCCCCATCTGTTTAGCGCTCCCCAGTTCTACCAGTGGAAGGACTTGCAGGAGAGTTTAGGCAACCCACTGAAGACAACAGCTGCTGGGATGGCCCAATCCATTTCCAGCAGCCAGCTTACTTGAAGGAGACCCTTTGAATCCCACTGCTGTTCTCTGCTGCCTAGCCACCTTGGTTTGGCTTATAAAAAGCAAAAACAAACACCCCACTTCACCCTATAGAGCATTGCTTGTCTGTTTATTCACAGCTACAGCAATGTTATACACAGGTAGGTAGGTAAGTAGGCAGGTAAGCAGAAAGACAGATAGATGAATAGATAGATAGATGGATAGATGGATAGATAGATAGATAGATAGATAGATAGATACATACATACATACATACATACATACATACGTACGTACCTACATACCTACATACCTACATATGTACATATGTACATACGTACATACTTTTTTTGTTGTTCTTTAAAGATAGAGACATAAAACTAAAGCTACTGCACACTTAGACAAGCAATCCCATTTCCTCACACTGTCAACTTTTCTCTTGATCTGCATCTAAACATCCCAGAAGAGGCTGGGACACACAGACTTTTCTGTCCAAGAAAGCTTGTCCATTTTCTCCATCTCTTTTCAATTTGCTGAATGATTCATTTTCTGTTGTTTCTCCAGAATGCAGCAAAGGCAATAGGAAGAAATGTCTTACTGTTACAGGGAGTCAAAATAATCACTGGAGATGTGTTTATGTGTGTTGTGATGATTCTGGCATGAAACCCATTCATCTGGCCACCCTTTTTGTCTTGTTTTCATTCTTCTTGACGTATGTAATGCATGGTTAGCACATTCTATTTCACATTTCTTGCTCCCTTCTTTTATCTCCTTCCTTGTATGAACACAAGTAGTTATGAAAAAACATTCACCACCCATGTTTGCTGATAATTTTACTCCTTTTAGATATTTCTTTGACAGACATTTTTTATGGGCATCTTCCAGGTAGCTCTGACTAAACTGAACATTCTGCTGCATAAAATGAAAACCACAATCAACAGCAGAGGGAGATTCCATCAGCCCAGCAGATCAGATAATTATTTTCTTAACTCTTAACAACTTTCTGACACCAGAGCCGTATTTTTATTTTCTCAGGATATCTGTAACACTGATTAAAGATAGCAGTTCAACTCTCAATATTCTGTCAGTGCACAGTTTCCACTCTTGGTAGTGAAAAGACATCTGAAAAAACATTTTCTGTAAAAGGATAAATTAATGCTAAGTTATTACAGGGCTTGTTCAAAACTGGTAGCATTAACCACAATAAATTCTAAGTGGGTTTCTTTTCTTCTTACAAAAAAATAAAGGTCACACATAAATTGACCGATTGCAGATATAGTTTATTTCTCCAATTTTGTCTGAATTATGATTTTAATGTGATTTTTGTGATTCACAATACCAGAGCCGACTGCGATGGACAGGGACTTAGAAGGTTGTCTAAATCCTTATAAGTGTGCTGAAAGTTTCTTTTAGCTAACACACCAGCTAATTTTTTGATTAGATAAAGCCTTAAAAAATCTCCTATGGCAGAGAAGATGGCAATCAAATGTGGAAATCTTCATTGTATAGAGCACCCTGGGGTTTGTTAAATATCTGCAGATCTGCTTGTTGTAAGTGACAATGTTTATTCTTGCAAGTGAATTCCAAGATAGCCTGGCTTCCTTGGGGTTTAATCTCAGCCTTTTTTTGTTTCTCTGATTAGTTGGAAACTGTAGCAGGTCACCCTGGCTCTTTGAAGAATGAAGGGTCTCATTCCAGGGTGAGGCCCAACGAATTTGTGAATGAATGAAAAGTTAATTGAGGAAAAGGGTAGAGCATACTTCAGTCATAGTTAATTTAAGCAAAGCTGATAAGTTAGTAAATAGAAACACCAGTGTATTCTTTCAAGTAGAATTTTTGCTCTTGCTGCTATCTTAGGTGCTGTTTCTCTAGCCCTTTTAAAGATTGGTGCTTGTCATAGACACTTTATTATCTAATCTTCTGCCCAAGGAGAGATTCTGTAGTGTTGAGTAATTACAAATAGATTGAGCTCTGCTGGAAAGTGCATTTGCAAAAATAAAAGGAAACTCATGCACTACAAATGTGATTTTTTTGCTTTACCTTCTTAATAGGATTTTTTTTTTTTTTAACTAGAAAATGCTGTGGGAAAAAAACATTAATGACAAATGTCATAAATTTTTAGGAAGGTGAATGGAACTTGAATCCTTCTGGGTTTTTGTTGTACTTGAAATATCTTTTGTAATCACTTCAGAATTGTGGTAAAATACAAAAATGTAATATGAGTTAAAATACAAAAAGTGGCTAAATATAAGCCAGCTATTCTACTTGAAACTGTCATATTAAAACTAAAAAAATACAGAAAATTTATATGTGAGCAAATGAAAGTCACTCTTCACAAGTAAAGAAGTTGAAGAAAAAGCTGTGTTTTGCTAGAGGAAATCTGCTTAAGGAAAAGGTGTAACTGTGAACCATGACATGAAAAAAGTACAGCAATGATAAAAGCAAGGGCCATAGGCAGCAGCTTTTAAAGTCTCTACGGCAACATTTTTTTAGGAGTCAGAGAAGCTACAGCAAACAGCTGGAGATGGAATCAGACATTTCTTCAATTTTAAATATTCTTTGGACTTACCGCCCACCCATCTCAGAGCATCTTAACATTGCTAATGAATTTAGTCTCCTACAGTCCTCAGAGGTTGAGCACTATTCTCACTTTGGGAAAATGGAGCAGGAAAAGGTAAAATAATTTGCCATATGTCATGCAAGAAGACTACAAAAGAGTTAAAAATTAAAAGATGCCCTTAAAGACAGAAGATTGGGAATGTTGCCCTGGCAAATCTGAGTGGCAAATATGCTTTAGTGCAGCCATGAGTGCCAGAAGCTGGGGACTGGATGGTATTTAATGAACTACACTTGTTCATGAAACATGTTACAGACTATGGTGCTGTGAGTGACCTCCATTGCTTCATATCTGCTCATGTGCACTAGCTAATCTGCAGCAAAATTTTATTTGGGGCTCCACTCAAGTAAAAACATTACAGCCACCAATGCTTTTACTAAGAGAGAAGACATTTGAGCCATTAGAAATCCAGATAACACATGACAGTGTTAAAGATTAAAGGTACTAGCCCACAATAGCTACATGACAAGCAACCTAATTGAACTAATGTATATTCATACAATAGCCCTTACCATGTGATCTAAAGATGCTTACAGTGGTGGAATTGTTTTCTGGGACAAGAAAACAGGCCTGATGTCTCAAGCCTAGTTAGGCAGCAGTTCAAGACATGGGAAGCCCAGGAGGGGGAGGAGGAGGAGGAGGGAAGAACAAGTGCCTTCATCTCTGCTTGACTCCATCCTACACCTAAGGTACTGAGTCTCCAACTGCACCTTACCACAAATATAAATTACTAAAAGCCTTCAATATACCCTATCTACCAAGTTAACCAGTTTTATTTTGGAGTTAAAGAATGCTGGGCACAGAGGACACTGTCTGTGCCATCAAGGAGGTTACAATCCAGCTAATTTGCTGTTCTGTAGCTCAGCTGAAACAGGTATTTTACAAAAATAGAAACAAGAGTTGCACTCTTTCTGCTGATACCAAGACATCATTATCAGCAAAATAAAGAACAGCTGATTAAATAAGTAGTTAAAGTTGTAGTTAAAGAGGCAACTTCTAGCAGCCTTAGGTCTCATTCAGTTTCAGTAATCATGGTCAGTCCCATGCATAGCCACAGCTAACTAGTGGTGATTTTAATCATTTGCACCATGGATACAAAGTACAAAGGTTTGTTTAAAAATATGCTGGTTTAAAACATGAGTGAGCCTACTTCAAAAGTCTTTTCAAACCTGCATACATGGATCCAGAAGGGGAAAATAAAAAAGGCACCCAAGATTTGCATGCTATAGTGTTGGTTTTTTTTAAGCCCCTGACTTGAGAGTGCAATCCAAATCACCTCTCCGCTATGATGTTTGCTGCTGCTTCTGCTCTGAGGAAGCAATTGCTTCCCTGGGGACCCCATACAACCTGTCAGCCCAGTGGGGAGCTGTCAGAGGTCAGCAGAGCATCCTGTAACCCTGGGGAGGCTGCTCTGCCCTTACACTGACTCCAGAAACAAAAGGAGGTCTTCTCTTCACCTGGAGATTGGTCACTAAGCCAGGGCACCAATATATTATGGTTAACACACTAGAGGTTAGATAATTTACCTAAGGCTGGGACACTCAGGTTTAATCCCTTCCTTACTGTGACAGGATTTACCACCATATCCTGCCATCCAACCTCCAGCCCAGTCAGGGCCAGAAGCCACCAGAGGAAGACTTTGGCTTCCTCACTGTGGGGTGGGCAGAGCCCACAGCTGTAGTGGTAATGTAGTGGTAATGAGCCCATGGGACTTTTATACCTGTTATACTTCCTCTGCTGTTTTGATTTTGGAGACCAGGTCAATAGGCATGTGGTACATGTGTGCCAGCCAGGCAGAGATCTCCTGAGAAGCAGCTGGTTAAATTTACCTTTTCACTGTGTGGCTGGGACCCTGTATGACTCCACAGAGGTCAGCACGGAGGAACAACCCCACAGATGGGACCAGGCTCAGGCTGAGCAGCCTGGAGCAGTAGCCCAGCTGCCTCCCCTTCCCCTACCCCCTCTTTGGCCCCCAGTGAGTCAAAATGAGAAACTCGGGAAACACAGATTCTGGGAATGGAAAAAAGGCACATGGAGGGAAGATGCTTTGCTGTGTCTGCCACTGCCTTTTGCTCACCTTTGGGAAAAAAAGAATCTTTGGAGCCCTTTTTAATTCCTCATTTTCTTTCTCATTTTAAAGGTTTAATCCATATTTCCACAGCCTTTTGGCTATCCACTGCACTGGTGTGCTTTTTCACTATATCTGGAGAAGGTGTATTTTATTTATTATATCTTAAGACACTCAGCATTTAATTTACAAGAACTCATTTCCCTCCAGTTTTGTTTCCCTTTAAACTGCCTTCCTCCACCCCATCCCCCAGCACCACATTCTCTCCTGTGACAAATACCCACTGTGGCAAGGAGTGATGCTTATCCTGGGTAAAAACCAGCCCCCTTCCCCTCTCCCCTTTGCTCCACTCCTCTCCTCACAGTGCTAAGGCAAGCAGGAGCAGGAAGCAAGGCAGTGGGGGCAAGGGACGTGCAAGGAAAGGACAGCTCAAGCCCTGGTGCATAATTCAGAGACCTCACAAAGCATCCAGCTCAATATAAACTTTGACCTTTTCCCTTTCTCTGCTGTGCAACTTAACAGGCACTTACCAAACCCAAGCTGGTGAAATAACAGCTTTTTTAGTGTGTGTTTTGTTTTGTTTTTACTAACGATTAAGCTATGCCAGAGGAAAAATCAATCTTTTAGATCTTTCGTAAAGACAGCAAATACTTCCATGTTACCAGTTTACCTGTGTGAAAAATATTTAGAGGGTTCTATTTAAAATTAAATAAAAATAAAATGAAAATTGGTGATCAAGTCTCCTTCCACCCTCAAAAATAATGACCCATGCCTTCCATTAGGTGTTTGTGTTCTTTAAAAGTTTTCTTTTTCTTAGGAATAGAAATCTGTAATTGTCCCTGTGGAATATACTTTTAATATTAGCTACCACTTTGGGTTTTGTTTTTAATTACTGATTTAATACTTAAAAAAATAATAGTTTAAATCAGCAGAGTTCTTTAATTTTTTATTTATTTTTTTTTATTTTTTGTCTTTTAAAAGTCAATGGGATACACTTTTTAATGTCTCCCAATCAGTTAAGGAAAACAGATATTCTTTAAACTTCAGTGATTTTATTATTTTAACATCTCTTAAATGTAAAGAATTTTTCAGGATGTCAATTCTCCTATGAATAAACTTAATTAAGATATACATTTAAATGAAAGAGATAATTAATTCACACCACTCCATTTGCTTGTTACTTGACAGTCAGGTTGTATTATATGCTCTGATGTGTGAAAAGAAAACATGGAGAAAGAGGCACAAATAACACAATCAGCATCAAAATATCGTTTTCTGTCACCATTTTCTTATGTTCCTATAATAAAACTGTCAACTGCATGAAGTTATTTTCTGCTTTTTATGAACATGGATTATCCTCACTTTCCAGTGAATAATTTCACTGACACTGTAAATTTTTGTTTGTGCTCTTTTTTTCTTTTTAATTTTAGAAGTCATGGTAGTTATGACTATTTCTATATTTAAACATCCCCCTCACCCACACCCCTGAATGGCTGCCTGGATAATCAGTAACTTTTTCCAGTTAATTCTGGGTAACAAGTCAGTGCTTCCTTTGTTTGAAAGGTAATTTCTAGAACCATTTGCTTACAAACAGGAATAATACCCATTTGGGGTGTTACAAGTTTTTTTACAGAAAAATCTAAGCCATTTTGGATTTTAAATGGAATGTGGTTTGTTTCAAGACAAACAAATCATATTTGTGGAAAGTCTCATTATTACCAAACTCTTTTCTTAGGGGGCTGTATTGATTGGGGTGCAAACATATTCTGCTGAAGCAAGGCAGCACTGGCCTTCTGCTGTCTGTTCAACTAATTCCTACATCTACTACCACCAAATGTAAGGCACAGAGAAACAGAAGTTGTTTTTGCCAGTGGCTCAGGCCCCGCTTTGCTCTGCTTAGAGGCACCTTCAGCGATGCAGGTGGGCACAGTGCTGCCTGCCTGGCTCCCATCTACCCACCAGATGTTCGCAGGTCTCACATCAGTTTTCTCCCTGGCTCCCCAAAGAAAACCCATAGCTTTCCAGAGGCTGGAGTCATGACCTGTATTTCTGCTAAAGCCTCACTCTCAGCCTTCCCAGACTTGCAGATGAGGGAAGCAATCCCCGGGATGTGAAAAAACGCCATGGGCAAAGCATCACTATTGGCTGGAACATAATGGAGAAGCAGAAATTGTTGCCTTGGTGTTTGGTAGGTTGCTTGTTTTGGATAAAGAGAGAGAGGATTGTGCACACACACACACACCCACACACATGAAAGTAATGGTGGGTGATAAGAAATCTGAGCTTCTGGACATCTCCCTCTTCACCTCCAAAGGCAATCGGGTAACCCCTCCCAGGCTGGCTTTTCGGGGAAAGGCAGGTCAGATTACTGGAAAGTGTGGTCTTAGTAATAGCCTAAACATCTACGTAAAGCCTCCTTTATGAAGCTGTTCTTAGGAAGTTGTGAGAAGTAGCTAAGCTGAAGAGCCTTTGAGGTACAGGCTGTCTTTGGCAGTGTGAACACAGCTGATCTGTACTTGATTGCATGACTGGCTAGGAAATTTTGACTGCAAAGGCTTAGTGTGACTGTTGAGAAAAAAAACACATGAGTAAAGTACAAAGGCTATTTTGGGCATAACAGCTAGTCACTCTGAACACTAAGGAAATACATACACACACATCACAAAACATTACATATATGGAGATGCTATGATAGCTCATACTGTCTCATAATTTCCATTAAAAAGTTTCAAGGATTTCATCATTCACCCATACACATTTACTTTGGCGTAAAACCAGACATAGAGCATACCTTAAAAAATGGGAAGAGTTGAAAAACCTAATACTCAAACCAAGTAATTTGATGCAAAAATGGTATTTTGTTAGCAAAAATTCTAACAAAAAGTGGCTGGTAGTAAAATAACACAATTGTTTTCTTCATCAGGTCCTGCATTTAGGCCACAATAATCCTGTGCTACAAATTTAGGGAAGAGTTGTTTGAGAGTTGTTCAGCTGAAAGGAACCTGGAGGTGCTGGTGAACAGCTGGCTGGATGTGAGCTAGCAGTGTGCCCACATGGTACACAGCATCTTGGCCTGTATCAAGAATAGTGTGAGTGGGACTAGGGCAACTATTGTCCCCCTGTACTCAGCACTGGTGAGTCTGCACCTTGAGTGCTGTGTCCAGTTTTGGGTACCTCATAACAAGAACATTGATGTGCAGGAGTGTGTCCAGAGCTGGTGAAGGGTCTAGAAAGTGAGTAATATGAAGAGTGGCTGAGGGAGCTAGGGGGAGACTGGAGAAAAGGAGGCTCAGGGGAGACCTCCTTTCCCTCTATAACTGCTTGACAAGAGGTTGTAGCAAGGTGGGAATTGGTCTCTTCTGCCACGTCTCAAGTGAAAGAATGAGAGGAAATGGCCTTAAATTGGGGGAGGTTCAGATTAGATATTAGAAAACAAAATTTCACTGAAAGCGTGGTCAGGCATTGGAATAAGTTTTCCAGGGAGGTGGTGGAGTCACTGTCTCTGGAAGTATTCAAGAGGCATCTGGATGTGGCACTCATGTGTTGGGGATTATGGTTTAGGGGTGACTATGGTAGTGCTTGGTTGATGACCGGACTATGATCTTGAAGGTCTCTTCCAATCTTGATTCTGTGATCTATACGTTCAGAGATCACACATACATTGCATTCTTTTGGTATTCCACCTCCCAATGGGATTTTGAAACCATTTACAAATATTAGTTATTTCATAGCTGCTGCCAGGTAAAGTAGAAATTATTTAATTTGACACATGAGAAAATCAAAGGCCAAAGAGACTCAACTTTGTGAAGTAAGTAACGGCATAAAATGACACAAGTCTCAGTATCAGCAATTCTCTAACTTCTTTCTTTCAAACATCACCTCTTTCTTCAGGTACACCTATGAATTTCTTTGCCATTGCAGCAGCAAAAAATAAAGGCAAATTAATTTGATTTTTACTGTGAGTTAGAAAAGTACTGCAGTAAGTATATACTATATTGCCTTTGGGACAGCTCTTCTCAAGGCTTTTGTCTTTGCAGTGAATGATTTGCCATAACAAAAATAGACAGATTGCCACCCCAGAACATTTGAACTTTAGTCTTGAAGGTGGACAGAGTAAGATATAAGAGGTGACAAAGTTGCACAGGTTGCAAAGTATTAAGGTGGTATCTGTCCTGGGACGAGCTTTCTCAGAGTTCTAAGTGGAAACACGTTTCCACTTAGCACTATTTGTCAGCACTGAATGACTTAAGAAAAAGAAATTCATTAAAAATTAAGAAAAATTCAAACTCAACACAACCTTTCCACCCCAGGTGATTTCTTTAATGCCATTAGGAGACATTTCTTCCACTTTTTCGTGATTTTCTCTTTGCTTTCTTATCTCTATATGTAAGTAGAAGATCACTGAACTCCAGGAGATGAAGCTTCAGAAAAGCACAAGTAGTGCAAAATACTAAACATTAGTTTCACTTTTGATGGCCTTGCTTCCCCAAATGCTGCTTAAATAATATCATTTCTGTCAAGCTTGTAACCTCACTTTAAACTTTTGTGACTTTTGTGTTTTTTTTTCTGGTCATGACTTTTTTGTTTCTGACCTGCTGCTGGAGATACTGAATTTTAGTTTGAATTTGGAGAAACGGATTTATTTCAAACACTGCACAGAGCTGCTAACCCCCCATCTTCCCAACAAATGAAAACATCTAGAGTCAGATTCCAAGAAACTTGTGAGGTGGAAATTTTAAGTATAATCATTTAGAGCCTTTTCTTTGGCTTCATCTTTCTGTTTTAATTCCTCCTACCCTTCTGCAGGATGCACTCATGATAATGACAGCCCTACCCTGCTCATTTATAGTGAGCAAAGTAACGGTGACCTCCTCTGGAGAAGCTGTTGTAAAAAAGAAATGCAACACAGAAATCATGTGCTATCTGGCACTGTTGAGAACTCACAGCTTTTCTTTAATGTATACGTTCCTGATGATTGATGCCAGTCTGGCCCAGTCCACACCTTTCTTCATCCAGCTCAATCTGCAGCGATTCCCTTCATGTGGATGCTGTGTCCAGTCCCCTGCAGAAAATGCTGGGGAGGGAGCATAGGGGTCAGAAAAGTGGCTACCCCCAATCCCAGCTCCTAAATTTGAGGAGAGTTTACTTCCTCCATCTTTTCAAACAGCCAACCATGTGTTATACATGTAGAGACCTTTTGTCTCCAATTTTCTTGAACAGTACTGGGATTAAAACTGGCCTGGTACCATTTTGTGGAAGTGAAGAGAAAGTAAGCCAGACTGAGAACTGATTTTGCAGAAGGAGGATCTGTCTCTGTAGGAGAAAGGGTTGTGCTTGCTGTTTAGAATGATACAATGGTTTGGGCTGGAAGGGACCTTAGAGATCATGTAATTTCAATCCACCTGCCATGGACAGAGACATATTTCACTCCACCATGCTGCTCAAAGCACCATCCAACCTGGCCTTGAACACTTCCAGGGATAAAGCAACCACAGCTCCTCTGAGCAACCTGTTCCTGTGCCTCACAACCCAGACAATAAAGAATTTTCTCCTAATATCTAACCTAAACCTACCCACTTTCAGGTTAAAGCCATTCTCCCTTGCCCTGACACTACATGGCCATGTGAAAAGCTCCTCTCCAGCTCTCTTGTAGCCCCCTTTAGGTACCAGAAGGCTGCTGTAAGGTCTCCTTGGAATCTTCTCTTCTCCAGGCTAAACAACACCAGCTGTCTTAGTGTGTCTTCATAGGCAAGGTACTCTAGCCTCTGAGCATCTTCCATGGCAGTGGTGAAGTGGGGTAGGACATTTGAGCTAATTAGAACCAAATTGGCCTTGACTCACCAGCTGTTACTGCTGCAGCTTTTCTGAGTGGTGTGTGGTCTTTGCTTCTTCTTTATGATGCTTAAATAAGCCCCAAAATTAGATTTTTCTTCTAGCATCAGAAATTCAGGTGTTGTCTGGCTTGGAAATCTTCCTGACAAGGGGAAACACATTACAAGAGGCAAGAGAGTGAAAGACAAGCAATTGAGAACCATTAGCAGAGTTGCCAGTTCTAATAGTTTTCCAAATAGGTTGGAGGATTTCAGACCCTTTTAAGCGTTTTTAAAGGAAAATACAGGTTTTTAGAACCAGTTCCACGACTGATCATTCTCTTTCTCCCACCTGCCATCCAGAGGTGCCTTAGCTTTGTCTCTTTAATGGACCAGGTACACAGGACTTTGCTTTCCAGCTGTCCTATGCTCCTGCTCACCACTCACTACTTCACAAGAGGGGGGCGAAACAATAAGAGGCATAAGTTAACAAGAGTTAAAGAAACAGCAGCAGCTAAGATAGCTGCTCTGCAATGAATGCAACTAGGATAAATTATGTTTGGAGGAAGGCGAGGTGGATAATTAATTTTGAAGGCTGCAGAGATGGAGGAATTTTGTGTATGAAAATGAACCTGTATTTATACGAGGGAGTCTATAATTCTGTTTTGGTGTAGGGAATGGAAGCGTTCCTGGAGATGTAGTTGAAGTAATTGAAATTCTTCATAATAGTGCCTAAGTTTCCAGCTTGCTCTGTCACTGCCATGGGTAAAGTCAGAAGTTGGAGCTGTAGGATATAGAAACTGAGGTAGAAATGCATTATTCTTTCCCCAAGGTTGTGGGACTTGGTTGTGTGCAACAGCACTGCCCTGGGACTTGGGGCAAGTTGGGTTGGGAGAAAAGCAACAAGTGGCTTCTCAGTGGTAAAGCCCAGTTTGGTAATTATTTCTTGGAACAGTGATATGAAGAATTTTGTTTAGGTAAGTAAACACAATTCTGACATTATTTCGGGGACTTCATTTTGAGTTGTAGATAACAGATCTGATCACTACCTGGTCCTTGTGTTGCATGCAGTTAGTTTTTCTGACTTGCTTAATCTATCATGTATCAGCTGTTTCTTTGTTTTGCTGATAAAAGAAATATTTGTGGAATGGAAATTACTTAAATATGGAAGCAAAGCCTATGATGCTAACTCTGTGGCCAGATCATATCAATGGAATTGTAAGTTTGCTCTGAAAAGTCTCCCCTTGCTTTTCCCTAGCTATTTCACAGTTGTTCTGTATGTTAACATGTTCCACACAGGGGTCAGCAGTTGTTAACCATAATGAGGTAATTACAAGGTACATTGAGTACAGATGTATGTTAAGGGACATACATTAAGGATGTAGACTAATGGTGTTGTGGTGATAGCATGTTCAAGTCTTTTGGTAATGTTCTGTACAATTGAATGTCTTTAATATCACTTTTTATTAAAGTAGGTTTTATCAGCTTTTTTTTCTGACTACTGAATTTATTTCCATATGTATATTTGTATCTGTGTGGAAACTAATGACAGATCAAGGATACCAATCTAATGATGCAAAACAGGTAATAGATATTTTTTTGGTCCAAGCTTTCTTCACAGATTTAAAATGACCCCATTACCATTAAATGAGAAAATATGATTTTGTCATCTTTGTGTGATTTTGAAAAACATAGTTGCAGAATGGGTGTAGAAGAAGCAAAATGCTCAACTGAAATAGCTGCATTGGCCTCAGAGAAGAGGAATAATATGTGAAAGGACTTAAGAATGAAGACAAAACATGTTCTACCTTAAGTGTGGTAGTGTGACTCCTGTCAGGAGGCACTCAGCAGCAAGTTTTAGCATGGGCTCTAAAACTTGCATCAGCCTTGCTAAGCTCTACCTTGGGTGGTTGATCTGAGCAAGGTCCTGCTGTGCTATGTGCCACTAGCAGCACCTGAGCTGGGGAGTTAATACCAGTCCCCAAGCTGCTGTGACATAGACCTCGAATCTCTGCAGCCAAAGACACAAAGGGCAAATTTTGAATCTTTTTTTGGAGAGAATAAGGAACCCCACTGAGGGCAAAGGATCTCAGATTTGAGCACTGACGTGAAGTAGTTGCACCCTGGATCTTGGGATGGCTCAGCATTGATCAAAAATCTTATTCCACAAGGATGCTGCATAATTTTATTTATATTTCCCTAACAATTAGGTATTATAATGAAATACTAAGAGAAAAATCTCATGAGCATATTCTGTATTCAATGTGAGGTTTGAATAGCATGTAGTTATCAATACAGGAAGCCCCAGTCTTCAGAAGGATAGCAAAACTATTGAAGAGTTTAACAAAAAACATGTTTTGAAAAAAATTGCAGGAAGAAAAAAAATGTATGTTAATGTTTAATTGAAAGACCATCACCAAGATGAAAGATAAATTTTGATTAAGCTGGCACCCTTGACTTAGGTATTTTCCAAACTGTATGCTTGCAGTTTACAACTCGATTAATTTGTGGTATTCCTATCTTCAGTAATGTATGTATTTAATATACATTACATATCATATATATTATCATATATTTTATAATATACCTTGTATATTATGTTCTACTAAAAGTTAAAACAACCATAATGCGTCTTCACACAAACCAACTTAACGGATTTTGTGTGTGACTTGGTTACCTGTTGTGACATACACACAGATGTACCAGTGTACACACATACCAGGGAGGTATATTTATGCTTATATAAATGCACGCATTCAAAGTGGGACTGTTATTTACCTTGTAAATGTAATTAACAGCATGAGAACACTGGTTTTGTAACACTTAGAGACATTATCAAACCTGCTTAACGTTCCGTCTGTTTAAACAGTCAAGCAGAAAAACAAACCTTAAAGCGAACAGGTAATTCTCTACCACGTAAGGACAGGACTTTTGCAACCAAAAGGAACAGAAGCAGTTTATTTTTAACTGGCAGCTTTTTCCTCAAGCCAGCACCAAGAACTTGGGCGGCAGCGCAGGGGAGAGCGGAGGTTTTCACCCCGTTTCCTGACAGACCGGTGTCCGGCGGTGCAGCTCCAGGTTGCCCAGGGAAGAACTGGAAGCAGCGACGCGAACCTTCCCAGAAGCCGCTGCCCACCAGCCTCCCACACTGCCACGGCTTCTTAGGGATTTATTTAGTTCCCCGACGCCCCATCCCGCTTCCGCTCACGGAACACCCCAAGCGCTGCCGCGCTCCCGGTGCCGGCCCCTCCTTCGCTCAGAAGGGCTCAGCGCCAGGTGCTCCGGCTGGGGACCGGGGCGGTAGCGACCCGCACTGCTCGGGCAGCCCCCAGCGCTTTCCCGGGCAGCCCCCGGCGCTTTCCCGGGCAGCCCCCGGCGCTTTCCCGGGCAGCCCCCGGCGCTTTCCCGGGCAGCCCCCAGCGCTTCCCCGGGCAACCTGCGGGCGAGGGGCGCTGAGTCAGCCCTGCCGGTGTCAGCCGGGCGCGGCCGGGGGAGGGGGAGCGGCGGCCGCCCACGTGGGACAAGGGGCCTTAGTCACCGTCCGCGGGGTCGGGGGCGCGGGTGGCTCCCGCGCACCAGCCAGGGACCGCGGGTAACGGGGGGACCTCCCCTCATCACCTGGGCCCGGCCCTACCGCGGGGTGGGTTTGTGTGTGATACCGCGGCCGCCCTGCCCCGTCACCCCCGTCCCGTCCCCCGAGCGGGCGGAATTCGCCGGTCGGGGGTGAAGAGAGGGGTGGGGGGAGGTGGGTGAGCCCTTCGTGGTCGTGCAGCAGCGGGAGGCCATCGATCTTGTTTAGGAGCTGGTGCGCAGCTAACACTTCCTGCGGTAATTTGTGACCGTGGCTATTGATTGTCCGCGTCCGTGCGCCCGCCGCCCCGACGCCGCGCAGTCTGGGGAGGAGGAGCCCGGCAGGCCGGGAGGGGGAGGAAATCCCCCGCCGCAGCCGCCTCCTTCTTTGGGGGTCCCTGCGCCCTGCCGCCGCTTCCTTTTTTTTTTTTTTTTTCCTTTTTATGAATGGACTGGATACCCGGTGACACATTAACCGCGTTTTTCTTCTTCTTCTTGGAAAAAGCCAGCCGGCGTGCCATGGGTTCAAACTGAGTTTAAACAACAGTTCTTCCCATTCCTGGCGGGCCAGGGAGGGAAGCGAAGCCCGTGCCCCCCGGTGCCCGTTCCCCCCGCGGGTCGGGCCGGGCTGGCAGGTCCCGAGGCAGGGGTAGAGGGGGCGCTGAGCGCTCCCGAGGCTGGCCGGGGTGGGCGAGGCGGCGGCTCTCGCTGGCCGGGAGGCTCCTGCCCCGGCGGGTGGCGGGCAGAGGGAAAACAGCCACAAGGGCCCGGGGGCCAGCTGGAGGAGCTTCGGGGCTGGGGGCTCCCTCAAGGCGCCCGGGGAGGGGCATCCCCGAGGGCTGTGGCAAGGCAAGGTCTAGAACCTCCGGCCCTGGGCTGGACGGAGCTGGCACCGCTCGCCTCGGTAAGGTATTTAACATCTTTGCTTTGCCCTTTGTAATTGTCGCGGCGCCCCCCTCCCTCATTTCCCTCCCGGTTTATAGACTGTCCCAGCGGTAGGCTCTCTCTCTCTCACACACACACACGTTTACCAAACACAAAGGTAAAGGTTTGCCCCGCTCTCCAAAGGTAAAGGTGTGACCCCGCCGGGCTCGGTACCCGGTGCCCGCCAGCCTGCGCCGAGCCCCCAACGCTGCAGCAACCCGAGGCTCTTGCTTTGCCTCAGGCAAAACTTTGTCACTTGTTTTTTAATTTATCTACGCTTTAAATGCGCCTCCCCCACACACAACTCCCAATACTCAGCATCGACTTTTTTTTCTGTTTCCTTTCAAACACCAAGACTGTGCTTCTCGCCCTTCAGTTGCTTCGTTCTTAAACAACGTGATTCAATTTTGTAATCTGCCTCCCAGCTTTCCTAGGCGAAGCGGGGCGGGAGCTGTATGTTTTGTGAATGGTGGCAAGGAGGAGCATAAGGGACAGCGGTGATCTCTTGCTGCTGTCGAGCTGGCTGCCCCGATCGTGGGAAAGTGGCTGCACGTAAAGCAGCAGATTCTTTGTCCCTGTTGTTCTTCTGTAATCGATCTCACTTCAAGTCGAGGGGTGGAAAACTTCAAAGGCAGATCAGGCTGTTGGAGGTCGGGGCAAGAGCACAATCAGCTCGTAATGCACCCACTTTGCCTCCTCCCCCTCTTACTCCTCCTCCTGCAGGAGCCGGGGGGTTGGATGGGCTGGGGGTGAGGGGAAGAGCCCTCCGATCTGTAAAGTACGTCAAATCAATAAATAAAACGCAGACTTTATGGAAGGAGTGCGAGGGAGAGAGGGAAGAAAAAGAGTTGTGGGCGTTAGTACACCCGAGTCAAACATACAGGATCCTGACTGCACTTTTTCTGCCTATCCTGTCCTGTGTAAATAGCTGAATAGCTGTGTTCTAGTCATATATAGAATAGTTTCTCGCTGCTGCCTTCCCCTCCCCCCGCCCCCCAGGTCAATTTTAGGACTGCACAGTTTGCTGCGTAAGAACTATATAGACTATATATATAGTATTCTATATACTATAGAAGAACAAAAATAGCTGCTTCGCAGCAGCTGAGGGTTGTAGTAGAAGGCAACCTACTACCGCTCGCAGCTTTAGCAGCCGAGGGAGGGGGGAGCACGGCTGGTGCCAAGACAAATCACAACCGCGCTGCGGACATCTGCCATTCAGAGCCAGCTGCGGCTGCGACTCCGCTCACATCTGCCAACACGTGTAAAGGACATCTAGGAAGGGATATCCGAAGTCAGGGAAATACGCTCTTGCACTGAAGTGCGTTACATTAGAACACCCTTTTGATAGAGTAGAAAACTTGCCTGGAGTGGTTTAGGAAATTTCCTTTAAAAAAAAATATTTGGAATAAGATGTCAGAAAAATGCACGCAATCAAATCTGCATTCACCCCCACACACCTCCCTATCACAATACCTTTACCTTTCAAATACTGTGAGAAAGTTGAATTTAACCTTTTGAGATCAATGATTTTGTTACTTTTTACTGCTTTCTAATATGCTCTGTATAAACATTCAAATACACTGTGATTGTGTCATATTATTTTTCTCTCTAGCTAACTGCAAAATTGGAAATTACAGAATTTGATGGGTAACCTTTTAGTAGAGTTTAGATTCTTCCTCTAGCTCTAATTTGTGCCCATACAGCAGTAGAAAAATACATAAAGAAGCTGCTAACCAGGACTCTCTCTGAGCCTATTTTGGCATTCCCTTGCCATAAAAAACGCCCTAGGTAACACATAGCAGTAGCTGCATCAAGCTATTTTAAATGCTGGGTTGTGCCAACAACAGGAATTTAATGTAATCCTGGGGCTGCTGTAACTTGTGACAGAAACTTGATTAGCCTCAGACAAAGAAGTGAAAACTGCAACTCAGTTTGGCACCTTCAGGAAGTTAGGGTTCAGCTCATCTATGCTAAGGACAAGGGTTTAATCATTCTCTGAGTTTTTTAGTAAGTAATAGTTTGGGGGCTTTTAATAAGTAATATGATTTTAGCATCCTCCACAGTCATATTAACCCTTCAAATATCTTTCCACTCATAGTCAGCTTCAAGTATTGCAGCAGTAAAGCAGCGACATATTATGTGCAGCCACATAGCACAGGTGGAGCTTATGGCAACAGCCTGGGCTTGTACTGAGACATTATGAAGGCCGTTTCCACTCAGCTGATTGCAGCCTTTCAGTTATTCACCTTTTACATCATAATTTTCTGTCAGGTTTCTTTCCAACAATGAATTTTTCAGGGTCTATTTCTGAAAAAAAATACCCAGCTCTGTTTAAATACAAAGAAAATTTGAAAACTATGAAAGCACTTGCTTTACGTTGTAACCATATTCTCAACAGGGTTGGCTTTTCGGAGTTGTAGGGTAGACAGTTAAAAGTAGGAAGGAATCTCATTCAATGAGAAAGAAGCTTTTTCAGTGAAACACTTGTGCTTGGTGTGATCACTGAGGTTGGATTTTTATCAAATGAATCGGTTATTTAAAAAAAAAAATAAAAAATCCTTATATCCAATTAACCCAGCCCATGCTGGTTAAGAGAACTGTTGTTGCATTGTACATTTGCACATGGAATAGGTGTCATATTATAGGAAATAGGGCTACCATAGATCTGATTTTTTTTTCCCTTTGGATGACAGCTCTCCTTCCCCTCACCCGCCCTCTGGGTCCCATCTGGATAACTTTTTCATAATTGCACTCTGTGTTTTAAAATCTCCACCAGAGTGGGAACTAGGACTTTTTGTTTTGTTTTCTCTCTCCCTCTTTTTTTTTCTTTTTTCTGCTTTGTTTTGCTACAGGGAGGAATAGGCAAGCGGTAGGCTTGGCCCTGTGTAGTATCTAATGAGAGTGGTAACAGAGGGGAGAGGCAAGCAAAGCAATAGCAGCAACATGGAGGCACTAAATAGAACAGCTTGATGCTATTCCAAACCTCAGAAAGTATTTTGGAGGTTCATTCTTCAGAGAAAGGATGCCCTAGGTTAATATAAAAAGGAGAATAATGCTAGTGCAGGGTGAAGAGGTTTTGAGCACCGAGGACATTTGGAGTAGTGTTCCACTGGTCTGGGAAGTGTTTGGGGAAAGGTACAAGAGGTTGGGGTTTGACAACCCCCTCAAACTGGCAGTTTGAGGATCTCTGAGTCAGGAAAACTTAGGATTGTCTCCCTGGGCACTTCTAACAAGGACTTCAGCTTGTGGTAGGGAACATGTTCAGGGCTATTGAACATCATGTCCCACCATGAAAGTAGTAGTGGTGGGTGTATAACATAGAACTTCTACAAATATGCTGCAGAAATGGGGCACAACACCTACCAGTTCTGTGACGCTACTAAACCTGCTAGATATAGTTAGTAAGGTTTGAAGGGCTGTAAATAGGAATTATCCTCTGCTTCTAACTTCTTTCTCCCTCCTTCTGTTCCTTGTTTTAAGACTCTTGCTTACCAGTGAATCTTTCTGGAAGAATAGGGTTTATTCCTTGGAGACTCCTATGACAAAGGATGAAGGGCAAGGTATGCTGAAGGTACTCAGAATGAATATTTACACCCCTTATACCTCTGTCCACATGCCCAGCATTCCTGTTCTGGCACTTTGCATAGTGTGGCATAACTTGAGTATAATGGATATTGCAGGATTCCAATAAGATAATCCACATTTTCCAGCTAATAATTTTAAAGTTTTATCAGCATGTTTGGATACACGCTGAACCGTAATTCTAGGAACACCTGTCCTTTGTCTATTTGTCAAGATACACTGAAATCTGAGACTGAAGTTCCATTAGTGTAGGGATTTTTCCCCTCTCTTTTACATGTTGCTGTTGAGTTTGGACATATTCTGTCCCAATGCATCCTTACCACACTGCTGTTACAGAGGAATTGGTATTTCAGTTTTGCAGATGCAGAACCAAGGTGAAGGGAAACTGAGTAAAGTTTGATGAACATGCACATTTTGAAATGAAATTTCAGGGTCCCCCAGCCCTAAAATCCCTTCCTACCTCCCTCTCTTGTTTACATTGAATGCAGATTTACCATGGGATCTGAGCTCTCCATTACCATGGTGTGACACAGCATGGTCTATTATATCATGATAGAGGAGAAACTACAGTACTGAGCATCATTCCTGAGTTCCATACACTCAGCCTTGCACCAAAGCTATTCCATATATGTGTCTTGGGGATCTTCTCAAGACAGGAATGTCCTTCTTTTCAGACATGACTCTATTGTAGGTAATTAGGGCTGTAAGGTACTTCGTACCTCAGGTTCTGTGACACTGGTTGCAGGCAAAGCTGTTTAGTTCTCAGGGAATAAGTTAAACATATTTAGTATGGCTGGCTAAAGAAGTTCAGTGGTCCTCCTGAAAGTGACTTTAATAGACTAGTGTTGTCATTTAAAAGTCTGGTGTATCTGGGAAGTGAATCCAGACTTCCCCAGTTCTCCTTCAGTTTACTAAACATGAGCTCTGCTTCACACTTAGCAATACCACCCATTCTGTTTCCCTCCTTTTTCCTTTTTTTTTATTTTAATCTCTCCCTTTAGCACTTTTCTACTCCTTTTACTCTTCATATTCCATTTTCTTTCACTTTTCAACTTAAACTTAAAATGCTCTGTTTAAAAATGTAGGGGCCAGATCCTCAGAGCCAGCCAAACCACACATGGTGCAGGCCCAGGGTATAGGGAGGGGGAAAGTGGCTCTAAGCCATTTTTCATCTCCCTGGATTCTAGGTTGAATTGATGCCAAAGTGGCCCCTGGCATAACTGAGAGCAGGAATGCTCTAAATTACACTAGTTAGAACAGTTCCCAAGGGCCTATCCTATGCCACTTGCTCCTTTCCGCCTTGGCCACCTATGAAGGCCTCCTACACTGCCTTATTTTGTGCAGGGATTTCCTACATCAGGGAATGCCCAGCTGCCCTGTTATGGTACAAAGGTGATAGAGAATCATTCCCTAAGAATTTCCAGAATAAATAAAGCAATTCTGTTAAAGAAAATTACAGAAATAACATAGCATTAGAATTTGTCATCTTAATGACTTTGCTTGAGCATCACATTTTTCCTTCCTACCTTCAATGTGCGTTTGACAGGGAAAGGACTTGTTTTGAATTAGTCTGTAAAATCTTTAAGGAGGGGGCTTTTTAGGTTGAGTAAGGAATGGTCTGGAGAACAATATCAAAAAAATTTTACACAATTAGAAAAATCAGACTTTTTTAATTTTATTTTTTATAAAAATATTGTATGTTTTAGTCACATAATTTCCAAAAGGAAATGTCTGTTATGGAGATGTGATAATGGGAAGACCGAAGTGAGACTGGAATGATTGGAACATATCCATCAGAAGACAAATAAGAGGGGTTATAATAAAAAATCCCCAAACATATGTAAATATAATCTCATATTAGTCTGGGAGCCCTCTTTTGCAAGGAGTGTTTCCAATGAAAGTTGGCAAACTGAAAATCAGCCCAAGAAAATATTTTCTTATACAAGGAGGATAAGACTGTGACACTTGAGACTTCTCCAACATCTTGAAGTGAAGAATAGAGCAAAATACTCCAAGTGAGATAAACACAACAACAAAAACATCACCTGTTACAGTTAATGGTTTACAAGATTAATAATTTGAGTAGAGGATAAAACCCAGTACTTCATGCTTCATTGTGACTTATAGTTTAAGACAGATTTTTGGGGGTTAGAGTGCAATTTCATGGGGGCAGGCTATCCCACAACTACAAGGATTTCTAGCAAGTAAGTGACAGAACCAGTTGACACAACCAGTGTTAGACCTGAACAGAATATCCTCAAATGTGTGTGAGAGTTCAGTTTTTGAAGTGACTGAAAGCCTGACGTAACCTCTGAATTTTAATTACCAACCAACAATATCTTACCTTCCTCTTGAAAGCACTGTTCTTCATACCCACATCTTCAATTTTTACGATTTTAAGTTTTCAAAAGAATTGCAGTTTGGTCTCAAGTGGGCAATTTGAACACAAAGCTTTACCATGTGCTCTTGTCCAAAGCAACTAGAATTTGAGTTAAAAGATTTGAATTGGCTTTGGAAGGACTAATGTATATTCTGAGCTGCCTCAGTGTCAGCCAGCAGGATTCTGTCTGTTACTTGTGCTGTTACAAGAATCTTCCACCTGCACTTTGAGTGCTGGCTACCAAAGCTGGGGCTCTGGTGCATATCCTGTGGATGTTTCACTCCCTGGTGAATCAGGAAGTCGTACAGCTTCCTCACATGGAAAAATCACTTGGAAAGTTGTCGAATAAAGTTAGTGAAATTTTCCTCCATGTTTTAATGGGACTGTTTTTTTTTTAAAGAAATGGATTTATGGGTGGAGATGTGAATTTTGAATTCCCTTTGCCTTCTTGCTTTGTCAAAGCACTGTGAAGATTTGCAGGGTAGGAAATTCCTCTTGGATGTAAGAACTGTTAGTAGGAAAGATTGTCTTTCTGCCTTTCTGTGCACTACTGCTTTAATTAAAGAATGTTTCCTGGAAGTCCTAGGAACAGGTAGCACATGTGAAGGAATATTTGTGCAGTGAAATTACCATGGCAGATGTCTTCTTCTGAGCAAGGAAAGACTTGAAGGGATCCTCTCCTGTACTTCTTTGCTCAGAACAAATGACTCAAATCAATCAAGAAATAAAATATTTATTCTTTCTTGTCAAATACAGGAGATCTCACTCTTTGAGTTCTCGAGCTTCCAGCCCTGTTGTTTGTTAACAAGTGCAGAATTGCAATTTTATGGCCAGACTCCTAAAGGGTGTGCTTTGACAGACAGACCAGATGTCCTTTGAAGAAATTAGAGGTAGATCCCACCCACAGGACAATTTTTTTCCTTGGTTTCAATTCACAGGAGTAGTCTTGTGACCTCAGGCTTTGTTGCATTGCATTTTGCTTCACATTGTCAACTCTGAGAAATCAGAAAGATGCTGCCTTGCCTAGTGGATTGATTTTCTAGTTATCAAGCTACAGACAGCAGCAGACAGCCAGTGTACTGGCTTCTTGCAGGTCAATCAGTTCTCAGTTTTAATTCAGTGAGATTTTATGGCCCTGACAAGCTATCCAGAACATGCACATGCTGAAAGTTTAGCAAAGTCACGCCTACTAAAATTGCCTTCTTTCACTGGGCAGTTTGTGAAGCACTGGAAACACACAGGTAGCATGTTACGGTGTCTGAACTTATTGCTGCCACTGACCCATAAGAACACTAAGAAAGACTTGAATAGCTTTTTTAAATTTTTTTAGATAGCTTAAATGATCATGTGATGGCACTTTCAAATACCGGAGTAATTTTGTCATGCTCTGGGGAAATCTTAAGAAAATTAATGATGTTTTATGACATCTGTGCCAAGCTATCTGCGCATAGTATGCTAAATCTGCAGTAAGACGTGGTCTTACTGAAGATCTTATCCCCCTACAGACAATTTAGTCTACAATATATTTGACAAATAGATACAATTCTGATTTTATCAGGGCAGAAACTGAGTTTGTACAATTAGAGCAAAGTCTTGTGGGCTGTCCGTAGCACAATCCAGAAAAACCTTAGATATAACTTTAACTACAGGTTCAGAAAAATGGTGTAAGGTGAGGCCTAACTTTCTTGAGAAAAACTGATTTAGAAGGGAACACATGGAGTGATCAGAACTAAAGTTCACTAAATTCAGGCTGATGGTATCTCTGAGCTGTATTCTTCTTTGGATGTTTAGTTCAGCTGTAGGTATGCAGACAAGGACTGTAAAGAAGAGTAGAACTTACAACCAGTACACCACCCAGGTTTATTGCATGTTCCAGAGGGAGATGGAATAGCACTGAATGAATAGTCTTTATCTTACAGATGCAAATCCACAAAAATGAAATAAAATACTTTGCATTCTAAAATCTAAATTAGTCGTATTAGAAACATTCAGCAGGAAACTCTAATATTTTTGATGTGTGTTTATAACCAGAGCAAGGATGAGATATCAAAGCTTTTACTGAGTAGAATTTTCTCTGAAAGCTGTTATTTACAGAATCAGAATACTCAATTTTTTGAATCAGCTCCAGACACAATCACATGATTTGTAAATCTAAAAGTAATGAGATTTTTGAATTGTGTCCTAGAGGAAGAAATAACTTTGTTCTTTTGACTCTTATGACTTTGAGCAGTCCATTGGACTGAATGATGGCAGTGGGAATACTCATGGGAGGAGAAAGAGTTGTGGTGACACAGAGGTGTCACCACAGTTTGCAAGGACTTTGCCCATGTCTCACATTGAAGTATTGCAGATAAGTACTTGAATGCCGTGTGTGAAAGCTTGAGCAGTGTCTGCATGCAGTCCTTGACTTGTGGCAGTGTGGTTTGTCCTTTGCCTTTATATGCACCAAATTCACCCACAACATTTTTTAGATATAAAAGTATTACATGTATTTAGTAGTCAATTTGAAAATATTAAACTTCTCAATTATTATTATATCAGTGTTTTCTGATGAAGCTAATCACCATTATGGACTGGTTTTATAAAACACAAACCAGCTAGTTTTCAGCTGCAAAACAGCTCCCAAACTACAACTGGCTTCCAACTTTTAAAATGGCCTAACAAATGTTGTTGAAAAGTGCTGAGATCAATTTGTACTTACTTGGAAGTCTGGTGTAAAATTAAATATGTCTGAAAGGCGGTTAAACCTCTGTGGGATGGGAGAAAATCCTGTTTTAATGGAACTGCTCGGAAGTATCGTATAGCACTGCTGTATTCAGATTTCATACAGCTTTGCTTTGCTTCCTTGTTCCTTTCTTCTGAACCCTAGTGCAGAGACTGCTTCCAGACATTTATCCTCACACTCGGTTAGTCTCAAGGGAAATTATGCTTGTGATTGGTCCACAAATATTTTTCATTTAATACCAATTTTCTAACACTGCATGATCTTTGTCTTCGTTGCATCATCCTCAGAAAATTACTGTCCCCCATTTTCTCAGTGCATTTGTCAGCCTTGATGTTCTTTGCTAGTCTGTGGGAACCACAGTTCCTCCCATAGTGATGTTGCTTCAGATACACAAGCAGTCTGTATTCCACCCTCATTCAGATTCTGTCCAGATGCATCCACCCTAATCTTTTGCTTATCTAATGTAGGTCCTTTGGGCAAAGCCTGAAATGAGGCTAAGACAGTGACTGGAAAGGTGCCAGCACGCCTTCCGTTCTGTAGTAATTTATCACAGATTTTAGAAATGAAATTTTCCAGCATATAATTACAGAGATGGACAGTATCCATTTATTTGAAGTCCCATACTCTGGTCTATCAGTTACAGGTGTTGCTGGCTAATGCTATTAAAACATGCACCTGTTATTCCCATTTTTCATGCTATGCCTTTTCACTAGTAATTCCAGTCCCCTTCTCAGGCCCTTGTGAAATGATACTCAAACAAAGCCACAAGTGCTTCAGTTTAACGTTGCTCCACAGCCTGTGTACAGCTGAATGCTCACATGGGTTTATTTTCTCTTCTCATTACAGCAACTCTCCTTTTAGCAACTTTAGAGGGTTGCCTGTTCTTGCTCACTGTTAACAAATGAAGAGGGTGCTTTGAAAAGAAATGAGCAGAATGTAAGAGTCAGCATACTCAGGTGTCTCCCAGTTTTCTGATGGCTTTGAGGGAATGGCCATAAGAAACTGGAAGCCAGAGTTGGAAGGTGGAAGATGCAGAAAGGGTAAAAAAATGGTATTGGGAAAAACTGTTGATTGTGGCTTTTTCCATGATTACATGTGTAGGCACTGAAAGGAGTGTAATTCCTGACAATATGGTTATTTAAAAAAAAAAATCATAAACCAATGAACATCAGTTTTTCCTATAGTGAACAACTAAAAGAGCTATTGCTGAGCACTGAATAACCTGGGATCTCAGAACCTAAGTCCACTTAGTGGGATTATTATCCTGCCATTTCCTTCTGAGACCCCAAAAAGTGAGATAGAATCCTGAACAGATGAACAGATTAAGGCTTTACCAACTCATTTTTTTTCTCCCCTCAGTTTTAAAGAGTAGTTAGGACTGTCCATTAAAGTACATTTTAGAAGTATAGTCACAGAGGAATGCAGATGGCAGTTAGCAGCTACTAGTCTAATAATAGAGTCTATTTGTAATGATAATAATTCATTATCCATGTAAATATAGTTTAGCAATTTCAAGTAGACATAAAGAAATCTGAAAAGAGAAGACTAACATAATACATTCTATAAGAAGAAAGGACTGTACAAGGTAATTTTTTTCTTTCTGTTCCTTGGCTGTGAACTGCAGGCTGTTCAGTGCCATAGCACATCTCTACATATGTAGACACTTTGGTATAATCCATGACAAAAATCTTGCAAATGTGCTTATTAAGGTTCTACTCTACCACTAAGATATGTTAACTAGTTAAAGTGAAGCCACTAATTTAGATTGTTTATAAATAAGTTTATTGTTGGTGGCTTTTGTGGAACACATTAAGTATATAGATTTCAGAGCATTATTTGGTTTTAATTGTATGAAGGTCTCAAGTGGAAGAGTGCTTAAATTAATATGATCTCACTTAACTGCCTTTAAAAAGTTTGTCTGGTCCACTCAGTCTCTTGTTACTGTGATGAAGTAGGATACATTACAGGAATGTCAATTACTAGAGTATGAAGAGAATATAAACAGAGATTAAGATTCGAGAAATCTAACACACATAGAAATATGTTTATGTCTGCCTGCTGTAATTTTTACAAAATATGGAGAAACAGGAAAGATTCTGGGGCTGTAATTTTGGTAAATTCACTAGTTTTAGAAGTCTGCCAGTTGTGGCATCCACTTGAGACAGCTAAAACCGCAGTCGAGAAAAGAAGCAGCAAAATCAGTGAATATTTTAAATATGAATGGGTGGCTTCTTTACCTTGATAATAAATATTTGCAGCACTCCTCTAAATTATCCCAATTGCTTCACACTTTGCTAAATGTTTTTAAGATCCTCATAGGTCCTTATGAAAGTTTTCTTCTGACTTATTTTTTGTCTTAAGAACTGAACCCTCAAGGTGCTTATCCTCCTCAAATTCTGTTGAGACCAAGGACTTACTACTCTTAGATTCTTGCAGGACTGGGCCCTATAAGCAAACTTATTTGATTAGTTAAACTGGTGCTCTAGAAGTTGCTGAATTGTCTCCCATTTTGCTTTCTGTCAATGGCAAATTTCAGTATAGGACCACTCTTTACAAATTGGTAGGAACACATTCAGAGCCTTGAAAGAAATTATCTAGTTGCCATGAACCGTAGATTGATTTTTAAAACAATATATCTAGCCAAATAGGTAACCAGCTCTCAAAAGCATTTGTCCTTTTCCAGCAATGGCTTCTGGTTCAAAAATCTCAGTCATCTGCTTTCAGTGTTATGTATATTGATGTTACTTTTTATTTAGTCAACAATTTATGGTGACCTTATTATAAGGGGAAGTCTAGGCAATTAAAACTATCATGGTTTCACGATCATTAGTGGTAAAACACATCTGTTGACATGAATTTGTCTCTTTTTTTCACTGCTTCAGCTGCTTGAGAAATGTTAATTATTTTCTTCTGTGACATCAGTGTAGCAGTCTACTACTGTAGTCTGTAAATGTTAATAAGGGCTGGCTGAAAAAAGTGTCAGGTACTAACAATTCAAGTGGGAAGGGCCATCTGAAACCACTAACTGCTGCCTGCTTTTTCTGCTTCTTTGCCCTTTCTCTGGAATATAGAAATTCTCAACTATTTAATCTTCTAAAATATTTTTAGTTACAGCAAAGGAGCAACTCTAATATGCTGTGCTGTAATTAGAAATTATTGTTTCAATAGTAATGCAGCACACAGCTTTGAAAAGTGATCTTTTTAATATTAAGCTGGCCAGTGACCTTGGATTGCTGGGTTGGGAAGAGTACTAACTTTCACACTGACTGGTAACAAGTGGTCACTACCTTTTTCTCTGTAGTGGCTGCTATGAAAAAAGAGAGTGTTCTCAACCATTCAAAAATGGGAATGCCTGATTATATGGACATGTCTACTGCACAGCCTTCTGCCTAAATATTGCGTATAATTTATGCTTCTATTGGGGAAACATTTCTGGACTAACCCTTTTTTCCAAAACTATATGAATTAAACTAGTTTTGTACAGTTTTGCAAACCTCAGATTGGTTAAGTGATGGGCTTGTTGACATTTCTGTGGTTTTGTTGGGGGGCTATTCCTTAAAAGCAGATCAGAACACAAAGTATTTTTTTTCCTCTGTTACTGCATTTATTAGAGTTTTGGAGGCTTGATTTTTATGTTTTATATTCTGTAATCGACATACTCCTGGCAAAGGATTATCCTGATTAGATTATTGGGACACATCTGTGATCTGTCCAAAGAACAAGAGGAGCTGGCTGTCAAACTGACTCACCAACCCTGCTCATTCTGGACCCTCATGTCTGCCTCTAAAGGTTGCTTCATCAGAAGTACCTATGCCCTCTGGAGTCTTCAAGCACTCATATTGTCTAGTTTTGCTATTCTTATAGTCCAGTTTCTGTGGGTGGGGCTGAGCATGCCCAGTTAGACTCTATGAATGTTTTGAGTTGCAGGATAATATCTGAGAGGACAACATCTGCCAGTGTGGAATGATGCTGGGGGTGGATAATGGAACTCTCAATATTTGGTTTGGGGGTCTTCTTTTTGCCCTACATCATAAGCATAAGGTGGGTATTTTTACCTTGCTCAGCAGCTAGCAGAGCTACCTGGTTGTACCATACACCATACAGAAGGGGTAACAATTTGGTAGGGCTGACAAGAGAAAGGGCAGAGGGAATGAATTTTGGCTGTAACCACCCCTTTCACACAAAGCTGGTAAATATTAATAAACCATTCAGAGTTAGGGAAAAGCAGAAACTATGCTATAACATAGATCATCTGACAGCTGCCATATGCTGCGAGCAGTGATTTCACATGGCAGGTATGAGTAGACCTGTTTCTGGGAACTATTTGGGATTGAATTAGAATTGATTGGTAGATTTTATCCTTCTTAAACAGAATGCCCTTTCTTAACCTTGCATATTAATGTTTGAGCTGGTCACTAACTGAGATGGAAGTTCCCCACTGGCTTCAGATGAAGGGGGATGGAAAAAATTACGCAGAAGAATGAAACCCCATTTTATGCACTTAAGAGTTTTAAGTTCAAAGCTTGTCTGTGTTTGTTTTCCACTGTGCAGAACCTAGTGACAGTGGTTTGCCAGGTGTCTTTCTCTAGGCTTTTGGAAGCATGTACATTTTCTCTCCTTTTGTTCCTCAGTAGAGAGAGTGTCTTCCATGGATGTAGTGGATTTAATTATTTAAATCTTGTTCACGTCCTGGTACTTCATAGATGGTTCCTTAAATCTCTGACAGTAACAAGTATTGGGATTCTCAACAGAAAGAATATGCAGACAGTATGGTCATTACTGTAACACCCCTTTATTTAAGCTGCAATTGCAATTCATAAAATCATTGCAAAATTCTTAAAAATGGTTGTAAGATAAATACTATAGATACAGTCCCTAGAAACCACATCTCACTTTAATTGAGAGCAGATGCAGTATTGCAGAAGCCCAGGGAATGTTGCAGTTCATATTCTCCCTCCCCAGTTCCTTCTAGGGGAACATAGTACATTTTGACTAACATACATTCTGGCAAGTTTGTATGCAAATTTTTTTCTTAAATATAAACCCAAATGAATTTAAAACATCCTTGCACTCAGAAATGGTGATTCATAGATGCTATTTTCCTATTTCATTTTTTCATGAAACGTTGCCCGTACTTTGGGTTGTGCAATTGAATAGGGCATCTGGGAACTCAAGGGAGCACTTGCTTTGCCAAAAATTCACAAGAACAAATAGCAGTGAATTGGGAAATGTGTATCTTTTATCTGGTTCATCTTCTAGTTTGAAGATTTTGTTCAGGCTAGTCTTTCATGTTACTTCTTTATCATTACTTCTGGGAAAAAAAAAAAAAAATTAAAAAAAAAAGCATGAAGTCATACAGTGCTCCCAGAACTCATATCTCTATTGAAACAGGCATTAGAGAAAAGAAATAGTGAGAACCTGGTATTTTTCAGTCCCACTTGTTTAACTGATGAGAGACTATAATATATCCTTAGCCTGAAAATAGTCCTGTGTGCATTTTTGGAGACAGAAACTAGGTATTAAGGAACACAGAGACAAATAGCTTAGTAGTTCAGGTGCACAACTCGCACTTCTAAGTTATTCTCCCACCCACACCCATATAAACCATTTTATTCTCCTGAAAGCCAAGTCAAATGCACAACCCAATATAACCATTTTAACAGCATCAAATCTGCCTTTGTGTAGCTCTCGTCTTGCTAGCTTTAAGGATTGCCTAAAGCAAATGCAATTCTCTGGGGGAACTATCAGGGTTTAGAAACCTTCAAAACAATTGCCAAACAAACACATTCAATTCCTGCTCAGTCAGCTGATTTGAGATAGATTTTATAGTGTAACTATTTTGAAGAAAAGTCAACAAGACTTTTTGAAGAAAAGACAAGAAGATAGCATCTCTGAGCAGAACACTGCACATCATACAGAATAATGTTAAGGATTATAGTTTACAGGCTAATCCTTGTTCTGTGTATTGCACTAGCCACTTGGAGTGTGGGCCACACTTTATTTAAAAAATACATTGCTCCTCCTTACAAGATTTTTATAAATCCTAGTAAATTATCTCTTCAGATGGTCCTGGGAGGCACATCACTAGCATTAATTATTTTTTATTTTCTGAGAAGAAAATGAGGCACAGCAACTGTGTCTCTTGCCCAAGATCTCCTAGATAATCTGAAAAAGCAAAAGTAAATGAGTCTGGATCCCACTTACTTGAAGCCTCTCTGCTTTCCCCGCTAGTATTGTGTCTTGCTCTTTAATATTTCAGATTAGTGTACAGTGTGTAGGGAAAGAGTTCATAATGAGATACTCTTCCATGGAATTTTTCCAGGGTTCCACCTAGACATGGCATTTTTATTTATATTTTTACAGAAGGACTCTCCCTTCCCCAGGCCTCACAAAAGTTTCTCTGATGGAGAGATGGGACAACTTGGGAGGTCTGTGTGAAGAACTACATTTTGCTGGATACACTCCTGCTGTTAGCAAATTGCTCCAATGGGAGGACTAGCCAACTAACTCAGTCTACCTACTAAAATGGATTCCCTATTTTATAAAGATAGATCCTCTCAGTTAACTCATCTGTAGGATTGTAAAAAATGAGAGACAGAGCAAATAGTACATGGGGGAGGTAAACAAAAGCTCATGGGTAAGGTTTTGTTTGGTACCAACAAAGGTTGGCAATTACCTGTTTGCTCTGCCTCAGTTTTCATGCTTTCTCTATCTCTCCTCAACGATTCTGATTTTGATTCTGTAAACATAAGCCAGTAAAAAAACAGTCTGGGAGCAAAGAAAGAGCTCTTTGCAGATTACTGCCAGTATTGTCAAAGAGAAAAAAAAGTATATACAAACCCCATAAATTTTTCTCAGGAGACCCTCATCCATGTTTGCATTTTACCTGAGCTCTGTGAAATATGAATCCACTGCTCTTTACTGCTAACTGTACAAGTCAGAAACTGCCCAAGCAATTGGAAAACTTGGTCCTAAGTTACAGACTTTGAATGGATGTTTCCTTCAGTCAGCTTTGGCAGACTCTGAAAGTATACAGCCTTTTGGAACAGCTAGTTCATCACAGGAAAACCATACTACAGAATTGTATTACTTCTGCTGCGCTCTTCAAAGACAGGTCTCCAGTTCTCTCTCTCAAAGTTCATGAATATTCTCAGTTGGCTAATTTTGCTTCTGCTAGTTTTCTGGCAGCAGTGCTGTTACGTCAGTGAGTTTCTCACAGTGTTGGATAGCTTTTGAAAGCTGGTCACATTTTCTGAAAGAGCAAGGTGTAATTATAGCTGTGTGGCTTTTTTTTCTTCCTTTATTGTAGCTTGTCAAAGCAACTGATAGGTCGATCAAAGCTGAACTCTGAGCTATAAAGGCAAGAAAGCAGAGCATAGATGGGTAATTCGTTGGAATGTCTGTCAGATGGGAGATCCAGCTAAAACAAATGACAAGATAGGAACTCTTTATTGTGTGTCTTTTTACAGGCTGCATGAAGTAGTGACCAATGCTGGTAAGACAAATATGATGCTTACTCTCCAGTGTAACTGAAGGTCACTCAAATGTGAATGGATTTTGCAATGTGACTTAATGTGGTAAACAGGTAAAGGAACAGATTGCTGCAAGTTTCAGACCATGAACTTAGCAAGCACAAAGAAAGCAACTAGATGGTTATAACCATATATACAACCAGTTTAAAACACTGAAGAAAGAGAGCTGTAGAAATACAAACCTTCAACTTGCGAAGCTGAACTTATTCTATTGGAAGTTACCAGTGTTTGATGTAAACAATTAAGCACAGGGAGCATTATATGCCAGTAAATTGACATCAAGCTTCCTTCTGTTTGGGTTTGTGATCCTTCATCAGCCAATAACCTTCTGGGAGATGCGATTGTGCTCCTTAGTTTCTTTCTGATAATTTTAAAGCCATGGTATAGCAGTTCTTGTCAGTGTTTCTGGCAACATCCCTGAAAAAGAGCAGCCTAGATGCTAACATGTTATGGCTAGCTCTGTAATGAGTACAGCTATCCAGGGCTGGAATGGGATAGGAGAACCTAGCCAATGTTTCAGCTGAACAGCAAAATAGCAAAGAAGGAAAAAACCCACTGTAATTCACAGATTCTTTGCCACAGCTCTGTGGGAAACTCATATCCTTGCATCTTTAAGTCATGGAGACACTTTTATTGTATTGGTTTTTGTTGTCATACTATATTAACTGATCATTGTTTTAATTGTATAAACTCTGCTAGATTTCAAATAAGCTGTAAAATCATACCATGATATATAAGTATATGACAAACAGATCTTACATAGTATCACTTCAATTAGTCTTGATTGTTTTTTGAGTCACTCTCTGAAGCCAGGAAGTCCCAGTCTTTTAAATCTATCAGAAAAGACATCAGCATCTGTTCTTACACAGTTTCTGTGTGCCTAGCAATGTCCTCTCCCAGTTTGGTTTCTCACGTGAAAGCCTCACTCTGTTGTGCAGGAAAACACCATCATCTCCTTGTTTACCATGCACTGATTCCTATTACAAAATGAAAAATTTCTGCTGTTCTAAAGATGAGTTACTATATTGCATTTTATTGAGGAGAAAGGTTGATGCAGATTAAGCATAATAGAATATTATTTTAAAATATATAATCGATTTTGAATATACAATAAAATGAGCTTTGGACCAAAAGATTGATACTAACTTACATCATACCAGCTAAGCCTTTTTAGCTCCTATTTGGATAAAATAATAGGATTTATATAAGGGTATGTCACTGGCTTGTAACTCAGAAGCAAAGTCGCCATTACAGACCTGTGTGATTTCAGGCATTGCATGGGAAACCCCAAACCAAATAAAATTAAATATCTGTCTATTTGTATCTCAGGTTCCTTGGGTAGACAAAGGAATGCAGCCAGACTCCTGGGATACCTACAACTTGTGGACATGCGCAGCTAAGCCAGCACACCTTTGTAAATGCAAGCTGAGTAACCTAGATCCTTTCAGGTATGCAGTCACCATTCTGCAAGACCTGAAGAATTTAGGCTAGTGGTTTGGTGTTCAAAATGGTTCACAGACGCAGAAGGTCAGATCCACTGAGGATTTAGGTGCCTAAAAGTTAATTCTTGCAACACCAGCCTTCTGACATCTAGTCCTGAGTGCTCCCTCTGTGCTAGATGCATAGGTTCCCTCTGCAGGAGGGCAAGAGTTGGCTTTCAAAACAACTGACAAGTTAAGCTGCTCTAGAAGCTTGGAATTGGCCAGTTGAGAAATTTTAAAGACATAGTTAATGATGTAGACCTACTCCCCAGTGGATCTCATAAAGCATGTAGGAACTGTTTCCATTCACTCTACATCTGGAGCCTGGCACTTCTTAAAGCAGGTTATCAGCGTCCTTTCTTCAGGACCCAGCACAGTTCATTTCTCTTCTGAAACAAGTTTCCAGTTCTGGTAGCCTTGCCATCTTGCCTTTGATACAATGGCTTGAGCACACACATCTGACACAAAAGACCCCCAGCTCTGCTGGTGGGGTTTCATACCCAAGAGAATTGCCTTGCAGCAGGGCAGTCCAACTGTTAGTCTTTAGACTACTGGAATGAGGGAGAAGATGGGCTTTCTATTCTTCCTGTAAGGGTTGTGCCATTGCAAAGCGTAAGTAAGAATCTAAGGCCAAGCATGACTTTGTTCTAGTGGTTCAGGAAGTTCCACTTGCTGTTTTCAGTATAGGTGCTGTGATCTAGATGGGGACTACTTAACATTAACTCAGAAATATGAATGGTCTTGACAGACAGGATGACAACTCAGGACTTCTCTCTTTGTGCTTGTTTTAAAGGATTTACTTTATTTCTAGCCCTGTTAAAGGACAACACTGCACATCTGAAAAAGTTGAGGTTTCTGGCTTTCCCATGGCACAGAAAGAGGTGTTTTATTTTTTTCAATTAGATGCAGCTGAGCAGAGCTTTCCAGGGCCACACATCTGTACGGACAATTAGTTTTTATTTGGATTGGGTCCATGTCAAAGCTAATCAAAGCTTTTCTAAGCTAATATGGAGCACTGGAATAAGTGAGGCTCCCCAGCACACCAAATTCATGGCACTGTGGCAGGCTGCCCGATACCTGTGGTACTGAAAAGTGGCTAGATCTGTAAGCAGATCAAATGCCAACCTGATCCATATGTGCACACTTGAACTGGTGTGTATATATCCACATGTACCAAATATTAATCAGCAAAATTAGACAAAGTTCAAGGATAGATAATTGAACAATAGGATTTTCAGCTTTCTTTCTATCTGCAGTGATATCCATGCATGTCAGTGAATTGTCTTTTCAGTTCAAATGTCTGTCTCTAATTGTCCTAGTAGAAATCCAAATGGTCTAGAAAGAGTGCAAGGAGCCTACTGTTATCGCCACACAACTCACTTCATGTCCCATCAGAATTCACAGCTAGTTTCTCTTGGAAACAGAATTTAAATAACCATGTCCTCTGAGATCAGGCACAAATATCTTCATAAGGGACTTCTACAAGAACGTTCTGTTTGGTATGTCATGCAAATATGTAGAAACATTTATCTCAGAGTTCAGATTTCTCAGACTTTTACTTTCTTTTGGTTTCACAGTGCTTATCAGATAATAATGATAGACATTATAATCAGAAGGACATCACTGCTCTTCCATTGGGCATAAATCTGAGGCAAATCCGTTGGTGTCAAAAGTTTTAGCCTAGTTTTGGTTTAGTGTACATGAGAACAGAATCTGTACCATACATCTTATTTTTCTTGTGATATAATCCAGTGTATCCGGAAATAAGAAAGCCATATCAAGCCCCAAATCAAATTTTTAAAGATATCAGCTTTCTTTTACAATCTGGGTGGCCCTCACCATGTCTGGGAAAACGTGAACCCAGTGGCCCTGGTAACACATCACCTGCTTTTTTTCCAGACTGCTGTAATCAATTTGTCTTTATCCACCACATTACCAAAAGACACTATTAAAATTCATATCTGTGTGTTCTCCCCAGAGGGTAAACCATCAGAGATCTCCACAGTTTTAGAGGTTTTGTGGAGATGCAGAAGGCTTTAATTATGTTTAAAATAAGATCAAATTTCTTCCCTACAGTAATTTCAGATACTTCTACCATATTCCTGTAGGGCTATTTTGCACTCTGAAAATGTGATCAATTATCAACCTCACAAATTACATCTTTTGTTTACATTTTTCTAGAACATCAAAGAGTGTTGCTTTAAAACAGTGTTCCCAGGCTTAAATAATGTTTAAGTTTTTTGCTTAAAGACTTGTGATGATCTCTCCTGTAGACCCTGGAATGGCTTGGGCCTGAAGGATCTTAGTTGCATTTAGGACTATTTTCAAGATACTTTGTGTTCTCTAAGAGTTGAATCCTGAGGTTTTGCCTCAGGCAAAACTGTTAAAATAAATGGAGTTCTACCCAAGGAGTGGAAGAATAAGAATCAAGTTAAATCTTTAAATTTTGGCCCCAAGATATTAACATCTTCTAAACTGTCAGGAGAGGCAGTATGTTTTAATCTAAGGAATTTATTTCACTGCTTTGCTAAAACCCTTGGCAATATAAGTGAAGGAAGGAGACTCAGTTTTTCTTGCAGGCGCCTCTCTCTGCAAACAGAGAAGACAAACAAGCAAAAGAACATGTCTTTGGGCTACCATTCATCTGCTTGAATTTGAGGCATCTTCTTCCAAAAGAATATCTCAGGAACATGAGCAGTGTTCCAGAAATATATAAAAATGCAAAACTCATTGGAAAGGAGAAACGCATGTTAATAATAAATCCACAATGAGACCTGCAATGAAGGATCTGCTTTCAGAGCAGAGCTGCCAGTAACTCTGCACCTGTGTCTGTCTACCCATTTACTATGTTGTACTTGTCCATCTTGTCTCAGAGTATTGTTCTGTGGAAATCCATGAGAACACTTGACTGTTGCTTCCAAAAGGCAATTCTTAGTTTTCCAACACTCTAAAATTTCTTAGAGGAAATTAGTACAGAAACATGATTTGGCCTCTCTTAATATTCCATTTTAATAACTCCCTATATCTCCTTTTTATTACTTTTTGCAGCATCATATTTCTTGTGTCTAATAAGTGTTTCTTCAGTGTGTATTGTTCTATTGTTTTCAATGTGAAAAAAAAAAAAAAGTACTTTCTGTAACTGGACTTCCTACCCATGAACACTGACCACTTGAATCCCATTTTGCTTTATTCATACTGTTTCCCACACTGTCCTGCTCTGTTTACTAATGGGTTCTATATCTATCCACCTACCCCCTAAAGTCTTAAATGACAGCTAAATTGGGAGCAATCATACACACTTTCTATGAGTACCTAATGAAGCCTGAACACACTCCCTGTGGGTGTTGGTTATCCTCTGGTCTTCCTCCTCCTTTTTGCTGGGAACAGTCCCTCATTTGACTTTCTCTACCAGACAAAAAGAGGAGGTTTGCAGCAAGTTTGGAAGGTGTTCTGAATGACCAGTCAATCATCTGTACTGATTAGATAAAGGGCTACTCTCAAATTTAACCTATTACACGTGAATTCTGCCCAACTTTCCTTCTCTTGGAGTATGCATGTAGATCTCCCTTAGCTACTTGTAGGAGCCTGATTATTTTTTAGACTTCATTCTTTCAAGTATGGTTAAATTTAGTGGATTGTTCCTCTGTCCTGAAGGGCAGGCTTAACATGGTTGCTGATGAAGTGCCATCCATTTTGCAGGACGTACTAGGGGTTTCTTTTAAAAGTGTACCACTCTGAGAAGGTTGTTTTTCTCACAGAACAAAATCAATTATCAAATCATGACATCAGAATCAAATTGTCTTTCACAAATATTCCTGTACCCTGCTGTCTTCCCCACACAATCTCTATATTGAGATTACAAAGTCCCTGCAAAATTAGTAGACCCATGCAGCTTGCCCTAAATGTTAATGTAATGCAATACAAATAGCACTTACCTTCAAAACTAAGATGGTTTCAGTTGATTTCTCTTTTGCAGAATCTTGCAAAAACAGTCTGGTGGTCCCTTTTGGATCAAAACTGAGATGAATTTCAACTCCTTATTCCTCGTTTCATTAGTTTCCCTCTTGATTGTACTTTTCAAATCTATACAGCCCTATACAGCAAAACAAAATTCAAAGTGTCAATGTATACAGCATGCTGATGAGACTCTGAAAAGAACTGGAGTATTCTGCATGCTGTCCATCAAAGTACATAATCTCCTTCTTAATTTTAGGCATGTGAGTAACTCCACTGAAAAGAACAGAATTACCTACTCAGCTGGGTCCTGGCCAAAGTACTGAGCCTATGAAGTATTGAATTCTCAGTGAAAATAAGCTGTCTTGGTTGGAGTAAGAGAGACTTTTGGAAATAAGAGAGTATTATATTTCATGCAGCTCTGTTATTCCATTATTTAGTTATTTAGTTATGCCAATTAATGCATGAATGTTCCATCAATTTTCTTTTCTTTTTCACTTCACACAAACTTCATGCATTTACGAAAGTGTTCAATCTGTCAAACAGTATAATGCCAGATAATTATATTCTGTTTTAAAGGACATACACCCTTGCAATAAAGCAACATTCAAACATCTGGCATCTAGATTTTGGGGATTTCTTTACAATTTACACTCCAAGAATCCTGCACAATTCAATGGAAGCATCTGTACTGATGTTACTGCACAAATATTACCTTATACATTGTCAGAAATCAAAATACAGTTACTACTTCTCCAATTCTAATATGGATATAGCAGCTATTCTAACAATTAGTAAATATAAGGTACTCTAATATAAAATAATTCTATATGAAATTGTGACTTTTATGCTTCTATTTAAAACATTCAGTACTAGACTGACAGAAGTTTAAACATTTTGCTTTGAGGATGAAGAAAAAAACTAACTTTTTGTTTTTTAAACTCAGAGTTCATATTTTTGCAGAGCTTTTTATCCTTACAGACTATACATTTAGACACTAAAGACTGTGTATGTCACATATATTTTACCAGTTCTTGTTTAGAGTGGCTTACTTTTGGCTATTTTGTATAATATAAAAAAATGGACCAAAATCAAGTAAATATACCCTGAAAATACCTTCCCACATTAAAACATTTATATTTTTCCATAAATTTAGAATATTGCCTTTCAATGGGTAGGATAAACAATATTCAGCCTCAATCTATGCAAAATTTCTGGTATTTATTTTAACCTAACAGGTAATGTAGACTTCTATTCTACAGGTGAGCTGAGAATCTCTAAGGCATTACTTGTTATACATATTCAGTCACACAGAGAAATATACCCTGGAACTACTGCTGGACTTCTGTGTATTAAACTGCTATGTGGAAAAGCTATTTTGGATAACATTAAGAGGATTATATTGTGTTGATATGTTTTTTTTTCCTTCCATCAGTAACTAAAATCGTTAGGTAGAAGGACCTACGGTACTACTAAGTGCTGCTTCAAAAGTGCAAGAAAAAGTGCTTGAAAAATATTGTCAATAAATTGCAAGTAGCCTCATAAGTGCGATGAATGACACAATTTTCTGCATTATGGACAAGATAATTTTCTGTGAAAGATTTCTTCAAGGCCAGCCTGGAGCTAGTCCAGGAGGGCACTCTGTTCAGGAAAACAAATCTGAAGAAGAGAGGATTATGAAGCATATAACTGGTACACCATCTCTTGCCCTTTCTGCCCATACACTGGAGTCAGTTCTGTATCAAAGGAAAAAAAAATCATAAGGAAAGCAAATAACTGCTTTTGCTTTGGGAAGTTCTGAAGATTTTAATGCCATTTGCTGTTGAAAGCAGAGGAAGGAATGATGCTCCAAGGACAGGCTACAAAGTTTGGCCTAATAAATGTGAATGGATATACAGGGCTTGATTGTTGTTTCACACCAATGAAACTCCATGGACTGAAATTAGGCACACTAATTACACAATATACTTCTGTAAATGATTTGTAACTCTGGAGTGAATGAACTGTAATATAACCTAAGGCACAATGTGCATGTGCAGCCTGGCCCCTCAGGCGTGTATTAATAGTAACACAAGTTGTCATCATGTGTTTTTAAATTTTTAAATCTAAATAAAATATAACACTGCATGTAATAAGTACTTTAAATGGCAGATGTGTAATAAACATCTCTATTTATGACATACTTAAGCAGGAAAACATAATGAGGTGTGGTTCTGGTACAAATTTTGCTTCAGGTTCACTTTGTACTTTTAACCACCTTCATTAATTACATAGCTAAGATCATGCCCTGGAGAGCTTTAATTTTCTTGTGATTATATAATGGTCTCTTACTGATATCATTATTCAAAAAAATAAATAAAAGATTAGGAATGTTTTGAGACGGATCTTTTAAGTATAAAGATTTGTTAAACATATTTTTACCAATTCTGAGCCACAACTGGAAACATCTAAAGATGTTTCTTTGCCTTAGGTAACCACGCAACATTTCCTCTGTGTTTGCACTACCCTTTCTCATATATATGATTTTTTAATAACTGCCATTACCCTTGTTTCTGTAGACCAGAAATGTCTTCATCTTCATAATGGCCCTGGAAGAGAGGGAATACTCACATCTGTGTTTTCCTGATAGGGCACAGACTTTCATTCTTGCTCGGCTAAGTGGGAGGTAGGTATCCAAACACTTCCAAGTTGTTGTGTGTATGTGGTTTGCCCTAGGTCAGGCAAGAATGAACAGGAATTGTCTCCATTTCCTGAGCTCCCAACTGATGCTCTAAGCCCTGGACCTTCCTTTGCACTCCATATACGCACTAGGGAAAACGGACAAAACATCAACCCAGTTATCAAAGGAGTAGCAGGTTTGAAACATGATGACCGTACACTGTAGGAAACAGGTTTTCATCCTATGGAGTGCCAGGTTTTGTGGCACATGGGACAATTTATCAGGCCCACAGCCCCTTCCCATAGCCTTTTTCCCCGGCTACAGCTCTGGAGCATGTGAGGAAGCGGGTGTGTCTCAGATGAATTGCTCTAGCAGCAGGCACAGCTCCCAAGCGGCCCAGCCCTCGCTGGTGGCCGCTCTCCCGCCACACGAGGCTTACACGGCGGGCATGCGGCAGCCAAGCGGCCCCAGCGCAAAATGGCGGCTGGGAGCGGCAGCCATTGCTGGGAGCGCCCCTCACGGCCCAGCCGGGCCTGCTCCTGCCGCCCAGCGCAGGGGAGCTGCAGGACTCTCTCTGCTGCCGTGCCTGCAGCTCGCTCCCCATAGCCCCGTTTGCTGGGGCAGCTCAGAAGCGGGAAGTGACTTAACTGTGCGGGTGTGCAGGGAAGCCAGGGCGGGCGCGGAGCCTGGGCACGGGGCTGCCGCGCTGTGCCGCTCCCGGCGCAGCCCGTGGCGCAGCAGGCCTGGCTGGAAAGCACCGGCACCTCTGCGTCTGGGCAGCTCTGGGCACAAACACTGCGTGTGCTCACCAGCATACCCTGCGCCTCTAGAACGGCACGGGTGTCACACACACAGCAAACCCAAACCTTCAGATGCTTCTCTGTTGTCATTCCCCTGGCCAGTCTTTGTCTTTCTGTTCCAAACTGGTTTCCTTCCTCCAGGCTTCATTTTGTTGAAATTTGTTTTGTTCTAGCCATATTAGCGTGGTTTTAAGGCTTCAGCGGGCAACACAAGGTCTTAAGGGTCTTAGTTTTAACACACATCCACAAAAGATCTATTAATTTAAGCGAAAATGCTGAATTTACCACCTTTTGGAATATGTACTAAGAATTTACTGTAGTGTAAATAATTTACTCCATACTTTGTGAAAATAAGTATAGTGGAAAATTATATCTAGCCTCTAATTTCTAAACTAAAACAGCAATATTATTCTGTGGTGTAATATATTTTCCAGTCATGTGACGAAGAGAAGCATTTTTTTCAGCTGAGCTCACTTAAAGTTCAAAAGATAAATATATCACAATGACAAATTGCAAAATGCTATTCATACATTTAGGTAAAAATGGTTCCCTCATTTGTTTGTATTTCACATAAACTGTATTACTGTTATTTCCAAAGAAAATACAGTACAAAATAATTCTGATTAAAAATACAAGTATTGTTAATGGACCAAAGCAGAAATTTATCTTAGCTTGTGGGGGAAAAAAATATATATAGAAAGTAAGTAAACTGTCTTTGGGTGAAATTAATTCCAGCAGAAAATGATATCCTAATCTCCAGCCCAGTGCCCTACAAGTATGGGACATGAGTGGAATAGCTAGTGCAGGGTGTTCTGCATCTGTTCTGCTCTGTTCTGGGTGGTTGTTTCTCCACATGGGAAAGAGGTCTGAATTTACAGCACTGACAGGCTGTCTTAATACTTGTCTGCAATGAGAAGTTGAAAGAAATGTGAGAGCAAATTTGCCACGCTCTTGTGACTCCATATGTGCATGAGGACGCCCAGCCTGCTGTGAGCATGAACTGGACCGGCTGTGAGGTAGGACACACTTGCTGGGCACAAAATCAGTCCATGCCTATCTGTTTGCCACTTAAATGCATCTTCTACATGTGGAGTAACAGGCAAGAGTCAAAGGCACCCACTGCAACAGGGCTACTGATTTCATTTTGCCCTGGAAGTAGAGGCATTTCTCAGTTCCTCCTCATAAGTTCTAGCCATACATTAGGACACTGTGACTTTTTTGCATGTTTTGATTAAAGCTTATGGTTTGTCAAATTAAGCTTTTTCTGCTTTTTCCTTGGATCACTTATTTATCCTATATATGCAAGTTCTCTGTATGGTCTCCAGCAGGTAATGAGCTTTTGGTGTAATGAATAAGGACTTTCAGATGCTGCCTTAGGTTTGTCTTCATGCAGCTTACCATTGACTGACACATATGACTCAGGTCAAGGATCTACACTTAGAATACAAGTAAAAATAAGCAAACGTGACAACAATAAATCTGATCTGTAAAATTATATAGCAACAAAAGTTGAATGAGCCATACATTTTTAGTATATATATATAGAAGAGTAACATGTTGGGATCAGAAATATTAATTATCACACATAGAAGGTGCATCCCCACAGTTCAATCTGAATGAACCGGAGGTCTATAATTTCAGTGCTCAACTATGTTTATCATTTTTATGCTATCAGTTCAGAAGTCCTTTATGGAATTGGTATACTCTGATTTCTCTTTCCAAACAATTCTATGCACCCTGTCTTGCTTCCAACACATATGCGTGTTCTCTCTTTCTCACACACACACAAAGGATTCTATAACAACAGGACCATTATAGAGAATGATCTAAAACATGTGGATTACAGCCAGTATTTAGATATGGTATAGTAAATTCTGGAAGGTATAAAAAAGAACTGAACTCATTGCAGAGAAAAATGAGCCAGTCTTAAGGAGTTTTAATTAGAGTTTCATATAAAACCATATGCAAGATACTGAGTCTAATATTAAAGGAAAAAGGAGTAGGGGTGAGGGAGAAGAGAAATCCAGTTCCACTGGGATTTGGGATGGGAGTTGTTCAGTGTTTTTGTAAGAACCCTTCAGGAGATTAATGAAAACCATTTAAGCAAAGATATAAACATGTTTACCAAGTTGTACAACAGCTGTGATCTGACAACCTCACCGTGCATCCCTACAGCTAAATCTGAGCTAAAGGGTAGTCAGTATGGAGCTGCTCCTTCCTTCCACAGGCAGCTGTCACTCCTGCTTTGCAGGCTATTCAGTTACCGTGCCCACTCCCTTTGTCCAAAGGGATCTCTGGGAGCGAGAAACAGCCGCAGCAGCAGTATCAGGAATGAAGGAAGAGTGAGCCACTTCCTTTCCCCTTTCTCAAAATACTCAGCTGTATCCAAGTTTCTGCCAAATCAGTTTTGCTCAACATCCCAACACCCTGAGCTAAGCTCTAGTGCTCACCACTACAGCTGGGAGGCTATGGATTGCATCTCCTCTGGGTCTGCCCCTTTGCCATTTCCCTGCGTGGGTATGTCGAGCCTCTGTAAATATTCATAGGCATATGCATTTGCCCAGAATTCTGAAAATAGCTGTGTTCTGTATTTGCATAAGATGCCATGCATGAATTGAAACCTGCCTGTCATTAATCAGAGGCTTTAGTGAGCTAGAGTTTTTCACTGAGATTTTTGCTGAGCCTGGGCTTCAACATTCTCACACTTGGAAACTGCACTTAAAAAAACCTGACTGCCAGCATCTGTCTGATAAATAGTGGTTCCAAAGTGTAACAAATGCCAAACAACACTTCCTTGTTTTAGTTAGTGTTGGACATGGATGTAGGAGAAGGATAGAGAGGGGCTTTTAGAAGTATTAGTCTTAGTCAGCAGAGGGTAAAACACCCATTTCACCAGCATGTTTCATAACTGCTTCCTAAAGTACATGGAAATAAGTGGGACTGATTCTGCCAACTCTGCTTATTCAAAATAGAACTTTACTCCCTCAGAAATCAATTTGAGTCTTCATGGTACTGTTCTGCATAAATAAGGCTTTACTTGTTAACAGGGAAAAAAACAAAATTCCTAGCGAACCAGGACTCCAGCCATAAATTAAAGAACTGGATCTGCATAAAGAAATAAAAACAAAAAACAAATCACAAAGTTTTCATATGTGAAATGACAAATTTTTGAGTGTATGAATCAAAGAAAAGAGACTAACAGAAAACTGGCTCTTCCAACACACGTCTTCAAGTCCAGAGCTAATAAGAGCTAATAAGCAGAGGCATTTCTATGGGGGTGACAGGAACACCAGTTTTCTGAGATGAAGCACTTAGTACTTCATACAGAAATGCAAAAAGTAACTTCTGGACTGAAAGAAATCCCATTATGAATGGCGACAGCCTGGGTGCATAGCTGTTGAGGTGCAGTGGAAGGGTGTTTTGGCCCATCAGGTGGCTGTGTTGCATTTTGAAGCAGTTTTTAGGTTGGAGAATTGTTACCAAATAATCCCACGTGGACTGATTCCACTGCAGCTGCACCAGAGTTAGCAACAATGGGAATCTTAGTATAGACAGCTTTCAGCTCCAGCAGCCGTTTTCAGCAGTGTATCAGTTAACCCTGCTCTGAGGAGGGTTAATTGACACAGTGCTGCAAATGGCTGACTAGATGAAAACTCATATATTATGCCTCACAACATCTCTAACAATTGTCCAGCTGCATTCATATTGGCAATGGTGGGAATTTGGAGGAGGGAAGAAATTTGCCACTGCAGACAAAGCATGAGCGTGAGCCTTAATGTTCTTTTCTGGGCCTTTTTTGTCAGTCACAGTCATGCTTCCCTAAAGCATTCTCAGAGCCATCTCCAGGTTGCTGATTATGAAGCAATAGCCACTGTTGGTCCCACCAGCTGGATAAAAAGAGTGGAAGAATGGTGATACACTCTGGCCCAACTCATAGGTGCATTCAAGGTTCATGTGTCTGCTCTTCTCCTCTCTCTTCTGCCTGTGTGTTTCCACAGGCAGCACATTCTAAAGGAACCCGGGAAAACAAAAATTAGCTTTTCCCACAAATACAGACAATGTTTGCAAGATGTACTTCTCCTGCACTAACTGGTTCTCTGGCAGCAGAGTATCAGGATTCCCAGTACCCACTGTAGCCTTTAACTACATAAATATCTTTGGCTTCTCTGTTTGGCCGCAGAAGTGAAATACCCACACAAAATACAGCCCTTCAGATATGGCAGCCTCTAGCCCTGGTAGGCCAAGGCTGTTCCTCTAAGGAGTTTTCTGAGGCAGTGCAGAGCTGTAAGCTTCTTGAAATATGGAGCAAACAGTCAAAAAAGTTCTCCTGAATTTTACCATCCGCTCTCCCATTCCGGGCAAGAGATCTCTTTCACAGTTAAAAAATTGCTGCTTCCCCTGAGCTAAGGCCTTAAACTTACTATCTTACTATTAAACTGCCCCTTTTGAGTAGCTTGCACTCCATGAGAGCTGGGGTGGAGAAAACAGGACCCTCTTGAGACAGAATAGAGGGGTGTCCTGACTCTGCCCTCCTATGTACATGGTGAGCAGGCATTATAAAGTTGGTGACATGCTTCCTATCACATAGTTGGTATCACAGACCTTCAGTAACAACTTGTAAAAAATAAAAAAGTTCTCTCCTTGTGTAAACCACTACCCCCTAAGACCATCTGAGCTCACAGACTTCCACTGGTGGGAGTTAATTGTACTTACGTATTATGGGTTATGTTAGGTTACTATCTATAGGTGACACCTCCCCATGACCATGCAGTATGGTTTCTTCTGCATCTGTAGGCTTTCGAGAAAGGAAATGGATGCAGAAGTGAGCAAGCTATTTATTGCTGCTATTTATAATCTCCTAGGCCTATTTAACCTGTAATCTTCTGTCATTCTAAAAGATACTTTCCTGCAACCTTGATTCTTTGTTCTGATACAAAATATTACTGCTGCTATTAGAATGCACAATTAAAAAAATCTCCTCTGGGAAGAGAGGCAAATTAACCCTCTACAAGCCATCACACTGATTACAGAATAACAAATGGCCATTTTTATAAGTGTTCTGGGTTTGGTAGCAAAATCTGCACATTGTTTCTCATTGCCTTCTTAATTTTCTAGGAAGTTTCTCTGATTTCTTTGGAAATGGCCTGAGTTTAAGAGTCATAGAGACTAGAAATCAGGCCGGATTTTATGTCTATAAGTTTCCTATGCTATTATGAATGGTTCCAGAAAACAAAAAAATAAAAGCACTGACAATTAGTACTTCCGTTAATAGACCAAATCTTAAATCCCAGACCAAAGCTGGTGGAAAGTAGGTTATGTCTACTCCAGTGACTTTGCAGTAGTCCCTTTGATTAATTATGCAGTTGTATTCACTGGTGTTTGCACTGAATATTGTGTAAATACATCTCTATTGTCAGAGGATAGATTGGAACAGTGGAAGGAACAGCTACCACATCTCTTTTGGGAAGGAACCTGGAAAAAAAACAAAGAGCTGTTTCGCTCCTCAGCTTCCATCAGCCACTTGAGGAAAGCAAGGCTTTCTGGGTTCTGCGTGTCATGTTGCTTACCTGGGTTAAGGTACTCTGTATATAAATTACATTTTTGATTAGACAGCATTGTATCCACATAGGAATTGCCATAGGGAATATCACATTGATTTATTGTCTAAGCACTTTTGGTTAAGGAGGGAATCGGGATAGTTTCAAATAAATGAAAGACTTATAGTTATTTAGATCTTGGATACTGATTCTTATAATGGTGAATCTGTAGTCAGACTGTAGAAAGATGCAAACTCTGTTGTGCTGGGCACAGTGCAAGCATCAAGGCTTTTGTTGTCTGGAACAGCTTTCAAACAGTGATCTTAGGAATACTGATCTCATGTGAAAATTATTTGCTTATGGCTATATGTAAAAAGTCTTTGAACTATACAGTTTTTACTAGAACTGCTCAAGGGAAGACTAGTGGAACAATTAATATATAGGATGATTCTGTAGAGCTGGATGTTTTGGAGCAACAGGCTTTTACTAATCACGTGTAACACTTTCTTCCAGAGAAATGGACACATGAATATGCTTTTAAGAGATTAATGGATGTTATAAAAGTTATGTGCTGTGACACTTTAAACTAAAGACTTCACAATCTCCTCTTGGAATCCTGATCGCATACAGCAGCTTATTCTTTTGATGTACAGAAGAGATGTAGGGCTCGATGGATTTCTTCATGGTGTGATGGGAACTGAGTATTTTACACAATGCAGTCAGACTACAAGGCTTTTCTGATAGCTGTTAGATATAACAGGTGGACTGTGTCTATCTTCCCTAGCTGGTTGCTTTTGGGGATGGGAGCGAAGCAGGCTTTGGGATTCTTGTGATTGGATTAAGAACACTTTGGCAATATTTTCAGCCTTTAGAAGTGTTCTAGGATTACTCTTTCTTTAGCCCATCTGTCTGCAGTGTACTTTTTCTATTCCATAGAAAATAACTCAGCTGTCTCCTCAGCACAGTTCTTGCTGGTCAATGACTATGATTGTAGTAACTTTCTGCCTGTTTCCTTATTTATCAATAGGTATAAGAATTTGTAAGGTGACAAGAATACTGGCTGCATTTCAACAGTTTGCACAAGGACTGTTGCAGCAGTATCTCTGCCCTCTTCAGTATTATATACGATAATGCAACTTTTCCTTCTGAGCGCTCTCCTGCGCTTGTCCAGCCCTAAGCAGGGGAGAAAGGATGTCACCAGATAGTTACTACAGGGGTGGCCGTCAGCCGACGTGCAAGACCTTGTGGGAGGAGTGGGACTGGAGGAAATGCCCAAGTTGTACATGAAGCCCAGGTGTGAACGTTTCTTTGGGGGGACGTGCAGACGGAGGGAGGGGGGGTGTCCTCCCTGGCCTTTGTGGCCATCTCCTTGTTGCCGCACTGGAGGGGCGCCTAACCATGGCTTGCACGGGAGAGCACCGAACACCGGCGGAGGGAGAGGGCTGTGCTGGACATCCTGCCTACGGGGTCTGGGAAGAGGCGCAGCCTGTGGCCCCGCCACGCTCGTAGGAGAACAATGTCGGGGCAGGGCTCTCCGCAAGGTCATTCCGCGTGCCGTCACCCTCCCGGCAGGACAGCTCCGACTCGCTGTCGGGTTACACCGCCCACATCTTACCGCGGCGGCGGCCGCCTCACGAGGCGCCGAGCCCGCGCCGCGATGGCACTGCCTGCCCGGCGGCCGCCCCGCCGGCCAGAGAGAGCCGCGCTCCCCGCGGGCCAGAGAGAGCCGCATTCCCCTCCAGCCAGAGAGAGCCGCGCTCCCGGCGGCCGCCCCGCCGGCCAGAGAGAGCAGCTCTCCCCGCTGGCCAGCGAGAGCCGCGCTCCCCGCGGGCCAGCGAGAGCCGCGCTCCCCGGGGGCCAACGAGAGCCGCGCTCCCCGCGGGCCAGCGAGAGCCGCTCTCCCCGCGGGCGGAGCGCGGCGGGCGCGTCCCGGGCGGCCCCGGCCCGGCCGCCTTTGTTCGGCGGGGCGCGCACGTGCAGCGGCCGCGCAGCCCCGCGCGGTGGCCGCGGGCGCGTGCGGGGCGCCGGGCCCGGCCTGGCCCTTTAAAGCCGCGGTGGCGGCGCGGCCGGGCCGGTGCGGGACACGTGAGGCGGCGGCGCGCTCCGCCACCGCTGCCCCGGCTGCCGTGCTGCTCGTGTTTTATCTGGCCGGCCGCCAGCCCCCCATCGCCGGGTTTTTGCTCTGCCTCCTCCTCTCTCACTCTCTCTCTCTCTCTCTCTCTTTTTTTTTTTTTTTTTTTTTCCCTACAGCCCCCTCCTGTTTTTTCCAACCACGGGTAAAGGTGGCTTTTCTTTTCTTTTCCTTCGTTTTTGTATTTTTTTTTTCCCTCCCTTAACCCTCATCCCAGTTTAGTCCGTGGGCAGGACTCGCATAATAATATTTCCAGTCCCAGGAGCTCGCATCACAGACACGAACCCAGGACCGCCCCCCCTTCCCCCTTTTTTTCCCTCCCAATCTCCCAAATCGTTTTATTATTATTATTTTTAAATGATCGCTCCTTTTGCGCGCTGCTCCCGCTGCTGCCGAAATCCCCGTCTTTCCAGGTTGCATGCTTCTGGCAAGATTGTGCAGTGTTCTCAGTCCATTTCCAGTGTGTCTTATCTTAATTTGTCCTGATCCGATCTAAGCGCGATAGCCACCACTTGCTTTCAATTTGTAGGACATTTTTTCCTCTCTTAGTTTGCTCCCGACTACCCTCGGACTATTTCCTTCGCTCCTTGCATTTCCAGGGTTGCAATTTACTCTGCCTGTCCTTTTTTTTTTTTTTTTTTTTTTTTAATTTTTTTTGTAACTCCTCTTTTGAATTGCTTCATGTTACTAACCATTCCTAAATTGTAAGAAAGATTCATTCCCCCTCCTCTTCCACCACCACCACCACCACTACCACCATCACCTCCTCCTCCTCCTCCTCCCCTTCTCTTCTCCTTTTTGGCAGCACCAGGACGTCCGGTGTGGTGGTGGCAGCGAGCAGCAAAAGCAGCAAGAGCTCGTTTTGATTCCCCCCCCCTTCCAAGGTGCTTTGGAGAGACTGGTTTCAGGCTGAGCAGCAGAAGTCACGATGAGTGCACAAGGTGAGGGACCCGGTCAGCCTTCCACTGCTGCCCAGGAGCAACCTGCAACCGCAGAGCCTCAGAAGAGAGGACGAGGCAGACCCAGGAAACAACCACAAGTCAGTATCGTGTAGATACGTAGAGCCGCAGATCTATAGTGTTATAGGCATGTACATGTACGTATTGTGCTGCGAGTGAAGGAGTCCTGGCGACGGGGCGGGGGGGCTTTGTTGTCCGCTGCTTCCCGGCGAGGAGGTGCAGAGGCGTAGCGAGGGGCTCCGGCGGGCGCCCCGGCGGGGGAACCCCGGAGCCCGGAGCGATGGGGCGCTGCCTGCCCGTGGCTGAGCCGCGGAGCCTCCTCGGGACTTTCACTATTGTGCAGGGAGCGAGCTGGGGCTTTTCAATGTAAATGGGGAACATGGAGCAGCGCGGCTCCGACCAACCAGCGCTCGCTGGGTCATTTCGAGCTGATTTTGAAATTGCGAAAGCGAGGAGCAGGGAACGGGGCTCTCCTGTCTCCCTCCTCTCAGCCCTCGCAATATCTCAATCTGTGTGCGCGCGTGTGTGTGCATGTGTCGGGTCCCACCGGGCGCTGCTGCCGCCTCCGATCTTGACCAGCCCAGCCCCCGAACTGCCCCTAGATGCTGGGGCTGGGGGAGAGGAGGGTGACTAGAAAATCGCATAGGGTTTTTTTTTTTTTTCCGCCTTTTTCCTCCCCCCACCCCCCCGGCTTTCCCCCCTTCCCCACCACCCCCCTCGCCCCCTTCGTCGTATGGCGAGAGGTGCCCCCGTTGCCGATGGAGGTGGGGGAGGTAGCCGGAGGGGGCTTGCCCTGTGTTTGCAACACCTTTTGCCTTTGCCCCGGCGCTTCCTCGGGCAGGTCGAGGCGACGGGAACGCTGCCGTGTGTGGACGCGGGGAGCAGAGCCGTGTGCTCCTTTCCACCCGTACCCACACCCACAGCCTTCATCTGGGCCCCGAAAGGGACGCGCTGGGCTCCCCTTTTTGATTTGCAAGACCTGAATTCGAGCTAAGGTTGTTAGCTCCGTGTGTTATTCCCACCCCCACCCCCCTTCCCTTCCTTTCCCCAAGTGCCATTGTCGCATCGCCTGGAGCTGCCGAGCCGCGCTCAGCCCCTGCCGCCGGGCGAGGGGCCGGGGGGAGCCCCCGCTCGCTGCAGCCCCTCCGCCGGCGCCGCCGAAGGAGGATTTTGCCTGCGGATGCAACCAATTAATCCCGCAGCTCGGCGGGGGCAGCGCGGAGCCGCCCGCAGCCTTTTCCCTGCCTCCCTCGGAAGTCACGATTGAGAAGCAGGGCTGTCCGTGGAGCTCAATTTAAAGCGAGCTTCCGCGGGCTTTAAACGTGTTTACTTCCCATTCATTTGGCATCAGCCTCACTGCCACGAGAACCTTCGGGGGGTTCGAAACATGGAGAGAGCTGAGCAGCAGAGCCCCGAGCCGGGAGAAGCCCGACTGCTTTGCTTCCTTCCCCTCCCCCGCACCGATATGGTCCTGTAAATTGCACAGAAAATACTTTTTGGAGAGCCGTAAAAGCAGAGCCCCTCGTTCCCTCGCTCTGCCCTTGGTGACATTCCATCGGTTCGGTGACAGTGGGCTCTGTCCCCTTTGTGCTTCACCCCCTGATTACCCTCGACCAGCCCCAGCAGCCGGCACCCACCGACTCTGCTGGCTTGTGCCAAGGCTTCCTTTTTTCTTTTTCAAATTTTTTTTTTCTTTCTATATTTCTTTTTTTTTTTTTCAGTTTTTCCTTATTTTTTTTCCTCGTGTAGCATTTGAATGTGTGGAAGTGAAAGGAAACCGCGTCTCCTTCAACGTGCTCAGCCCAGATGTGCAGTGCCTGCGGGGCTCGCCACTGAGCTGCAGCACTTGGGGAGTCCCCCCGCCAGCCTCCCCTTAAGCTGCCCGGGAATTATGAAAGTTGAAGGGGTTTAAACTGGTTTAAGTTAACAAACTGTACTTAATTAGTTCTACCACATCCTGTAATCTGAATGAAATCTATAATATTCAAGACCAGAAGAGTTTTATGGTGTTTATGATTCACTGAATAAATATTTGGAATCTGAACTCTTAGTAATTCATACCCAGTTTTAAGGGCTGGTTATTTACTGGCAGGCAAAGGAACTAGTTAAGAAAACAGCTAAAATAATCAGTATCGACTCATTTTCAAGTTAGGGTTTTGTTTCAGATTTTTCTTTGCTTGAGTTTTTTTGGCTTACTAGTGTTCTATTTGAACAGACATTTACATTTGCATGTTAATACAAATCAATTTTCTTTAGAATAGGTGTGAATATAATGCCTACTGCAGAACAACAGAAAAAATTGCCCCCTTGAGAGAGAAGTAGTCTCTTCTTACTTTGCAATATTCTGGTACTTAACTTCTTTTCCCCAAAAAGTTTGTGCTGGAAGCTACATGTGATACTTGTATCTTGCTATAATGAAATGCAGTTGAAATTAAATGGGTAACTATTATTTTTTACATAACTGCTCTTATATGAGGGAAATCATAGCCATCTTTAAAAAATGTGTTTCCTGCTATAATTTATATGTTAGAATATACATACTTCTACAAGTTTTTTAATGAAACTGCAAGAGAAATTAAACTCCTTTTTTATGCAAAATTTATTTTTTCCTTTACCTGGAGTTGCTAAATTTTTCATGTTGCACTATTACTATTATGTTATTTAATGGAACTGTTATTTCATATGTTTAAAGCAACTTCTCAGTTTAGTATATTCTTTAGATCATCTGGGTTAGTTGTAGCCTTTTGCCACAACAGCATGTCTTCCTGTATTTAGGAACCAACTGGTGAACCATCTCCTAAAAGACCAAGAGGAAGACCCAAAGGAAGCAAAAACAAGAGTCCCTCTAAAGCAGCTCAGAAGGTGAGATTATTAAAGAGAAAGAATTACTTTTGCTGTTTTTTCATCAGCTACTAGCAAAAAATCCAATAATTTAGGCTGTGAAGTGTGGGATTGAAACTCTTTTAATAATGCTACATAAAGCATGAATTTCACATTTTTAAAACTAGAATTAACATGAAGACCTTAAGTACAGAACCCATAAGGACATTCTTTTTTAGTAGTCTACAGGTTAATGAAATAAGAATGTATTTCACAAGAAACCATGAAATGTCCTATATATAGTAAGGAAGTCAATATTAAGGATATTATTTTCTTCATTAAGATTTTTGTAAGATGAAGATTAATTTCTTGCCCACTTACAGTTGTTACTACTACAGACCAAATCTGTATATTAAAGCTAAGTGCTTTGTCAAGCATAAGTTAATTAGAAGTAAATCCAATTATGTGTTGATGGAAATAGTGCATATATTGAAATTTACAGCTTTAAAATGTGATGGTAAAGTAAACTTTGAGTAAAAGCCTGTTATATCTTGTTTAGTAATCAGTTTCAAAGAGACTTTTACTGGAAGTGCTTTTGGTCTTCTGAACCACTATTTCTGATTGGTGATGGGACCAAACTTTTATTGTGGTGGTTCTGATTGCCTTTATCTACAGGAGAAGCGCCCTGAAATCACTGCATTTAGTGCATGGGCTTTACATCACAGATACAACATGAAAATCTGACTACATTTTATTTAAATTGGGGAAAGCACAGCATTAAAAAGCTATGTTATCAAGGCAAATCATGCATATCCTTCTGTAGGAAATATTTTAGTAAAGGCACATAGTTGTCTATGGGCTTGAAAACAAATATGGGAGATTTGTTTATGTTGTTGGTTATACAGCAGTTAGCACTGGTTTACAGGTACTAAATCAGAAACAAAAGCTTGGGAAATCTGGTAGTGAGCTGTAGTGTTAAAGTGTATCTTTTCAGGACGTGTGTGACATAATGTGTGGAAGGTATTTGTGTCTTCATCTAATTATGGTTCATTTTTCAGTATGCCTATGGTACTGACCATATTAAGTTTGATAGTTTTCAGTGTTATAAATTACTATAGCAACTACTGATAAATATTAAATCATTAAAAGGTGACTATGGTTGCATGTCTGTTTTGTTTAAAGTGTTCTCAACATTTGTTTGAGGTACTTTTCCAACTGTCTTTAAGTTCAAAATTGGTTTGGTTTTTAGTTGTTTTTTGGTTTTTTCCTTACTTTATGGGCTGGAAAAAAAGCAGCATGTTCTGTCAAGAAATCCATGAATTAGTGAAAAATGTTTTACAGGTTAAGTATTAAAGTATTAAAAACCTTTCAAAGCCATTCTGCAAGGTAATGTGCTTAAAATGTTATTTTTTTTTCTTTATATACTAAAAGCATCCCTTAGATTCATGTTAAAATAGTTTATATGTCACTCTTCAAAAAAGAGAGAGCAGTTTTTTATTAGTCTAGCAAATCCAATGAGCGTTAGTATTTTAAATATTACTCCTAAGAGTGTTGGCTTTCCTAGGAGAAACATTTGTACTAAGATTAAATTTTAAGTGATTTGTAGAAATGCATTTTTAAAAGATTCTTCTAAAATAAATATTGACATTAGTTAATTTACATAAGTGATTTGGAAATCAGTGTAAATGGAAAATAATTTTAAAACATTCATATATGTGTAGGTTTATTAAATCAAAAAGTTTTCCAGATGATTCTGGTGCATAGTTATGCTCTCTTAATCTAATTTACAAATTGAGTCATTTCATTATAACATTTTGATTTTCATAATGCAGCAAGATACTGCACTAATTAAAGCTTTTGGGTGTTGCGAATGTAAAAAATTGACCAAAGACCACATCATTTTTTGTAATAAAAAAACCCTTTGAGGGGTATGTAATTACAAGTCTTACTGGTTTCTAGGTTTATAGATAAAGTATATAAATGTTTGATAAATCCTCTAAAACACAAAACACTTATAAAGCCTTACTAGAAGAAAGAGGCTGGTATCACATTTCAAATAAATATTTTAGCCCTTTTTCCAAATTGATAATTAGCCCTCTCTAAAATGGTTCAGCTTCTCACCAGGTATCTGAAAGTATCTCTTAATGTAATATTATTTCCAATAGTTTTTCTAACTGTAATAATGATGGGAAAGTTTTAGCACTGTAAGAAAGCTTCATTTGGTAGTGAGGGTATCACCTCTAAGAGGCGTGAGCTATATGTTTAATTTTGTAGTACACTTATTTACACATACATATGTATACATACATTTATTAAAGCTCTCTCCAGCCTGTCCCAACTACCAGAATGAGAACTGGCTATCTTAGCTTAAGCCCCTCTACAAGTGAACCTGGGTACTATACACCCAGCTGGAATTTGCTGGAATTTCTAAAGAATAGTGCGTGCCCTGTGTGTTTCAAAGGGAGCTCATTGAAATGCTTTAGAGTGTTCACAACATGTTAGATAAACGTCGACCAGGAGAACCCACCGAGCAGCCATGAGAAGGCACTCATGATTAATTGATTGGGTGTTCTCTTGCAAAGCATTACACATCACAATTAAAAATGTATTGCACAAACTGGCAGTGAGTTAAAAATACTCCAGAACTGGGGCTTTGTTTTGTTATACTTCAAAAAGGAAATACCCTTAAATTGCTTGATGGATTTTCCCTGGAATTGTGGTTGTGTTGTATATTTAAAATTACTTGGTGCACAGGATTTTATTTTTTTTTTTTAATTTTTGTTGGAGTTTTTTTGGATTTTTTTTTTTTTTTTTTTTTTTTTTAAACTTTAAGAGCTTGTGTTTGGTCTTAGTAAACTGGCCTTGGGGCATCTGAAAACAAACTGCTTGTTATGAAATTAGCAATGTGAAACTTGACAATGCATACAGAATGTTGCAAAACTAACTGAACAGCTAATAATGTGGCAATTACTCTAATTTTGGTTAATATGCTTTTTTTCTTTTCCTTAAAGCCTTGCATATCACATGTGCCTAAGTTTTTATAAACTAGACACAAAAACTTCTATGAAAGTGTGTTTTATAGAAGACCAAACAATTTCTCAATTGTTTAATTTTCACAAACAGGAGGAACACAATGTGTTACCAAGTAGATAAGAAGAGGTAGAGACAAAAAACTCCTGATCACCTTGCACTTGAATCCCCACAGTTAGGTGGTTATTATGCAGTCTGCATCTTTAAACAAGTTATTCTGTCATTCATTTAAAATATTTGAAAAAAACCAGCAAAATGTGAATTGGGTTTTGGGTTTTTTTCTCCCTAAAGCACAACCATATTTTTCAGGAAGATCATAGTGGGGAATCTTCCTTTTTAATTTCCTGGGTGTTCTGCCGTTCATTTTCCTTTTCGTGGTGAGCTGTGTTCCCAGCCCATCACATTTCCTTTTCTAGGGTGCTTTTTTTTGTTGTTGTTGTTGGGGTTTTTTTAGCTCCTGTAGTTTGGCTTGACAAAAATACTGTAATACTATATAGGTACAAATAATTTCCTGTTTGAGAGAGGGAAACACATTTGTGACATTAGAAAAAGGAGTAGTATATAACTGTCTTTAAAGAAATTGTCAAGGGATGTCCCAGGAATATACAATGGTAAAAATTCTTTAATAAAATTTCCTTCAGCTAAAATATGTTGAGTTTTGTTGTAGTTATTGGTGTAGTGAGTTTCACTGAAAATGCCTACAGAGCTTGATGCATCATCCTCTGAAAACTAGAGCTTGTGATCCTGTGTGTGACTGTACTTGCTGCTGTCACTACGTTACATGGCCAGGTTTGGTATGTAGAAAGGCATGTCTCTGGGTTAAGCAGTCCAAAGGTAAAAGAAAAAAAAAAACAAAAAAAACAAAAAAAAACAAAAAAAACAAACCAGAAAAGTGCATGTGATCAGGACTCTGCCCTGAATTGGTTCATGAATGTTGGCTTCTCCATGCTTCATTCATTTTCACCAACACCAGTCATTGCAAGCTTAAAGGGAAACAAGATAAAGTTTATCAAGTGATTGTAGCATGGTTATTGCACTGAAAAAACGAGAGACCTCAAAATCAGATGTTTTGACCAAGATAGGAAAAGCAGAAGACTGATTTTTGTTTAGAATTAAAATGGATAAAACAGGACACGGAAAGTGTGATGGTTTTGTACTTAGTCAATGCCTAAGGTTGTTTTTTTGAGTGTTTTTTGACTAAATAACTGTGTGGTTTTTTGAGATGGACACATTCCTGGGCAAGGTCTTTTGACTCTGTTTGACAGCAGTGATCTTCATCCTGAGAACTATCACTTACTTTACCTGACTTACAGCTCTGACACATTTTATCTGAGATCTCCAGCAGATCATTTTGCAAAGTAGATAGAGTTCTTAAAATTTGGATTCTGTTACATTTGAGGTCTTCTTGACAATACATAGGTGTCCAAAGAGCACTTTATAGCCATTCAATTTTTTCTGTTTGTCTTGTCTTGTTCATTGCTTTCAGTAGTAAAGCCTTGGTTTCTGTCTGGGTACAGTGCATTTTTGCAATAAGGAGGCAGAGATCTTGGGCAGTCAAGTCCTAGAGCTGCTGAGAGAAGCTGTTTGGAAGCAGGGTTTGATGACCTTGTGGTACAGGGCTAAAGTGGATTGCAAATCTTCCTAGGGACTGTTAGCTCACTTCCAGATAGCAGTGATTGAAATTGTGATCTTCCTCACCTGTGATAAATAAAAAACATTTCCCATATAGTTCATGCATTAAAATGTGAGTAAATTTAGTTCTGTTCCTTGCATGTGACATTGCAAAAATGGTGTGTTCATATTATTGTTTATAAGATGTTTCATATTTTTAGTGAAATACTCCTTGTGTTTGATAACTTACCTGATCCTTCTTTAAGTTTAGTGATTCCTCTTTGCAGTCTTAGCTGCAATAAGCAAGGTCACGCCTCATAGCATAGAAGCACCAAATGTTAAAAACCCCCTGACCAAACACCATCTCTGGGTGGCCTGGAGCTCTGTCGGGATTTGTCCCTAGCTTCAGAGACAACTCTTCAATTGAAGCCAGGAGCCAACAGACTGGAGTGTTGCTGATGATGCAAAAACCTGTTCAGGGGAAAGGGAATGTTTTAGTGCTTTCATGGAGAAACCAGTATTATCTATCTGATACACAGTAAAACATTCCTGCAAGGTTTCGGTTAAAGTCTTAAGTTGTTGGAGAAAATACAGGCTGTATTTTAGCAAAAGTCAGGCTAAAAAAAGAGGGAAGGAGGTGGAATATTTTCCTAAACTTCATGTATTTATTGTTACCACTGTGCTGCTTCTACTCCTTTTGTTTGTTCTTACAGTGTTTTGTCTTTCTCTTCTCTTGAAGAGAAGATTAAAACTTCCACTTTGGTGGTTCTTGTCATTCATTTTCTGCAGTTTAATCTGTGAAAACCTTGCTATTTACTTACAGAATCTCTCTGTACCAAAACATCACCTCTGGCATGCCTGGCTGTTTGCTCAGCTCACCTCTGGGAAAGATTTGGTTTTGATAAGAACTATGGAAATGTTTTTCTTCTAACATGAGGTGGAAGTCATATACTGCAGGAATATAGTGCCTTTCAATCTGCAAGGTCCCCAAGCACTTGACAAACCATTACCCAAACTAGCCAGCAGGAACACCAGCCACTTCTGATGTGGACCTTTGGTGGTGGTAGAGCTCAGCACTGCTCATGGGAAGCGGCCACACTGTGTGACAGTTTGTGGCAGGAAGCAAAGATTAATTATTCAAAGAAATCTCTCATGTTCATTATAATTGGTAGTTAAAATTTGTGTCAGGTTTGTGCGGACTTTAATTATTAGACCAGAGTAGTTTCTGTTTTCAAAAAGTTAATTCTTTTTAATAGAATTTTGGAAAAGGATCTTTTCTTCAGATGCATTGATACACAGAAGAAAATAAATAGCCTTAGTGCTCTGATAACATGTCAAGTGTTGATTTGTTAAGACCAATTGTAACCAATAATTTCTTTTTTAAGCTTAATGCCCAGTGTTTCATGGAGTAAATGTGGAAGCAGGGGGCTACAGCTGATCAACACTAAACTGTATCTGTTTGTCTGCATCCTTCAGGTTACAAGGTATAAAGATATTGAATGCTTAAGGGAAACAAAACTCTGAAATAGACAGCTACAGGATATAGTAAATGCACTTTAACAAGTATTCTCTTAAGAGGGTTTCACCTTACATGTAACACCAGTATAAATGATTAAAGCTCAAGTTTACTCTTTTAACAAGTCTGAGTGATAATTTTGCCCTTTAGGAGTGTGAATTTTATTTTTCACAGCTTTCTTATTGCGAGGTATTTATTTCAAAGTAATTGCATTTAACTCACAGGGCAGGTTTTTTGGTAGAGATTCCTCCACTAGTTTCTCAGCTCAAGTTCTCTTATAGAGAGATCCGATTTACACAGCATTAGGTTACAGTGTATGTTACAGTGATTGACCAGCAAGTGACTTATTTAATGGCACAGTTGATTTCTAAGGGCAAATCAAATACACGTACAGGTAACTGGGGGAAAAAACCAAAGCAACACAATTCATGTGTATTAAAAGTCTTCATTCTTGGTGACTTTGTATCTAGCAAGTCCTGCCCTGACTACAGGTAGTGGCAAAATCCTGAGTGGAACAGGATAGTTTACCTGGTGAAGTGTATGGATGTTCATAGCCTAGCTAGAGAGAATAACCTGACTTTTCATTTTAAACTCTGTAAGTTTTTTAGTGTACTGCATAAGTACTGTTATTAGTAGTAGTATTCACAATTTCATGCAGTGGAATTAGTGGAAGAGCCTATAAAAGAACACATATTTCGTTTAAGCTAAGCTCCGGGAGCAACTGCTGGGCTTACATAAATATAGCTGTCACTTTTAGGGCCTCTTCCCCATTGTTTCCTTAAACCTGGAAAGGGAAGGTGTGTTTTGGGCCATAATAGGTTTACTTATTGCAGCTTAAAGATGTGTGTTTGCCTGGAAAACTTCATGTGAAAAATGGAGAAATTGTTTCCCAATAAGATCACAGACATGTTCATGATGATATTCTGTCCTAATTATTTTCATGCATGAATATAATGAAAAAGGAAAAAGGAGAAAAAGGAATTGTAGCTGCTGTAAACTGCTTTGATCCAACTTGAAACAGGCTGTATTTTTAATTTAGTATCTTCAAGTACTTTTTGATGGCCCATGGAAGACTAGATTTGATGTTATTGGAGGTTCTCAGGTTTCCCAGTTGCTCTGAGCCTGCATGTCAGTGGCTGGTCAGGGCTCTGCTGAGGGCCCTGAGCAGCTGGGGCTGTGTGGGTGCACTACTCCATGCCCCTGGACACAGTGTGGATCAGGGCTGGGGACGCTCTCAGGTGCAGGTGAGGCATGTCAGAAAAAGCAGCATAATCACCAATCTGTGTGAGAAAGCACACAGATTAGCTGGGGGGCCTGGTGCCACCCAAGAGGTATAATTGTAGCTAATGTTACAGGAAAGGATTCCTAGTTACTGAGGCTGTTAAGTAATGCTGAGGTATAAAATATGTTGTGTTTCTTTTACAGAAAGCAGAAGCCACTGGTGAAAAGCGACCTAGAGGCCGGCCCAGAAAATGGGTAGGTATTTCACTTCCAGATTTATTTGCTGTGTTATAAAGCATGTTAAAAAGTCCATTCCTTTAGAGAACAGTAATTTCATTTGTAAAAAAAAAGCATCTGTCTTCTGTGTCTTTTTGTTCTGGTGGATTGACTAAAGAGTTAAGAGAGCAAAGAGGTTGATCACAGTTTCCTACCTTTAGACTCTGGTAGTTTGCTCAAGATACTTTACAATTGAATGTTTGCTTCAAGTGAATATTTATGTGTATCTTATCAGCATGAAAAGAGCCTCAACTCTTCCTTCAAAAGAGAGTAACAATGAAATAACTTGTTTAGTAACTGAGTAACAAAGGTGAAAGGGGCAATATCAGACATCAGAGGGTGATAAGGCTCAGATGAAGGGTGCGGGAGATAAAGTTTAGAAGCCAAAATGCTTTTGTACTACATTACCTGGAAACATGCATATTTTCCTTAAATCCAGTGAGAAAGAGCACAGATGAACAGCAGGATACTTGCACTTAGAACTTAGTTTTTCCATTCACAGTCATTTTCATGCCTCATATATTTGTAGTGACTGGTAATATATTTCATTAAAAGTTTCCGCTTTTCCTGACCCGTTTAGTCTTTAGATGTGTCTATCAGATGTGTGCTTTTATTCTTCAGCTATGAAAGTATTTCAGTCTTAGGTACTTGAAATTTTGTGCTCTCACTGGTGTTTACAGATAATGAGGGTCCAGCTGGTGCACCTCTCATCTGCATGTTTTTCACTTGTGCATGGGCTTTCATATGGATTGCCTCTGGAAAAATGGGATTGAGTATTAGAAGATATAAAGGTGTGGCAGTGTGCTTAATCACAAGTTAATATCTCTGATTTCCCTTCTCCAGTTCCCTTTCCCTGCTCAACATTTTTCTTTAAACTTTTTTTTTTTTCAAATCCATGCCCAACATCTCAATTTGAACCCCTTATTTCACTCTGTAATCTCTTTTCTCGTCAGTCCTGTCATTATCCCCCCATTTTGTTCCATTGTTTTGCATAGCTGTTAAAAGGGTTGTAAAAGTATATGCTTTCAAAAGCTCAAGCAGCACCAGGAGGTACTGAAAACTACAGCTAAGGTTCCCCAGAGTATCAGCCACTAAACACAGGAAAGCTGCCTTTAGCAGTCACTTTAAGAGCTGGTTCTATTGCACTGTCCAGTGAAGGCACCACAGGATATTTCTTTGGAAAAAACAGACCACCGCATACTAGACGAGTGGTTTGTAGCTGTAGCTTTTAAGTCAGGCACATGAGGAATTTTCACATTTCACATTTTCAGGTACATGAGGAAGCTCACTGGCATTTAAAAAAAAGGTGGCTTTTTGAAACATATCTATGCTGGTGATTTTCTCCCAAGCAGCTTGAGGAAGGAAAATGTCAAGTGCCGTAAAGCATGGGTCAGTTTCTGTCTGCTTCCTCCCATCTGGCTGGAACCTTGCATATCTGAGCACTGAGTGTTGCTTGCTTGATCCTCACCTTGGGTACAATCCCTGGGAAACAGCAGAAATACTTGGTTTATGAGAGTAATTAATTTATAACAGTCAAGCCATCCCCTCTGAGTTAAGAATGTGTGACAGGTGAATAGGGATGGTTGAAGAATTTGGGGAAAAGGCAACAGCCTGAAATGTAAAAAATATTTTCTCTTCCAAGTACTCGTAGTCAGAAACTGAGTGTTCAGTAGAAAGGGCGCTTCTGCCATCTTGTAGGCTAGAATGTTTCCCTTCTATGTCTATATTTTTATGGGGAAGAAAGAATGGGCAGTATCAGTGGAGCATTCTGAACGGAATGGGCTATTTGTCAGGTCAAGAATCTGATTTTCAGAAATGGAAATTACCGAAATGGGTTGTATCCATTAGTTTATTGTGAGACCAATACTTTCAACAGTTTCACTCATGTTTTTAATATTAATGCATATTTTGAAACTTGGTACTATTTTGCTGTTGTGCCTGTTGAAAGCACAATCTTTTTATTTTCTTATTATATAATTATATTTATTTTCTTATCATATAATGATTTGATTGCTTCTTGTAATTTTCAGAGATAATGCTCCAATCTGCAGCTTGCATTGAGATAATTTTTCAGACTGTGAGAATCAAATATGCCATTTTTCCCCCTTCTCTTTTCTCTCTTTCCAGTTTAAATTAAGTTTATGGGGTTCCTTCTAGCTTGTAGTTGAAATGAGGGGAGGAGTCTGCCTGGAAGCAGATAGTAGAGCATCATCCTTTCTGTTTAGACCTCCAACATGTAGTCAGAAAATGTCCCTTTTTATCACCCATATTTCAGTTTAATCCTTAATGATTGTATTCTTCCTTAATCCAATTTATTTATATGTCAAACCTTAATGATGATGGTTTAGTATCTGTGCAAGTAAGGAGCGTGCAGGGTGTTTTTCCTCAGAGAGAGCAGAATTCTACATTTTCATAAGTTTGTAACCCTTTTTTTTTTGGGAGTCTAGAGGTTCTGTGTCATATGTTGTTCATCAAATTGTAAAATATTATTTCTGCTGTTTCCTTCAATATGCACATGCAGAGACATACGAGCTAACAGACCACTGTAGAATTCCGGTAGCTGGTCTTTCTGCTGGTTCAAATTAAGTATTTAATGTTTGTGACTCACAGTGTATTTATTTATATATTATTTTTTAGAAGAGAAGTAAATCTTTTTTGACTAGTATAAAACTGAAAGGGGGAGGGAGAGCCCAAGTGAAGAGGGCAAGAAGCCGTTTATCACAAGCATATGAGCCATCAGATGATCTTTTTAATGCAATAATGTGTACTTTGCAAAGTTGTCAAGGGAAAGAAGACCCTTGTCAATAGAGCAGACGGTAAAGATTAAACAAAATCTTCTGAAAATAAAGTATTCAGCTACATAGAAAAGCTTTCCAAATGTGGAGAGCTAATTGAATGAATGTCCTGAAGTTAACACGGTCAAGCAGGTGGGAAATGAACATAGCTGAAATCAGAAACACAGTGCTTGATGCGATGAAACTCACCTTCACTGTCGGTTGCTGCACACGCGTGAAACCCATTGAAGGCTGTGAGTCTATTAGCTATTAACCCTCTTCATGGGGGCCTCAGTACTCCTTGATTTTAGAGGTTTTTTTGCACAAATATATTCTAAGCTCCTTGGATGCATCTGCATTAGTGTGTTAGGTCAGATCACGAGTATGCTTTGGAAATGCATCTCCTAGTTTTCCCCACTTACTGTATGCGTTGTGTAGCAGTCCCAGAGCTCATTGGCTGGACTCCTTTCAAATGAAACCAGATTGGAAGATGTGCTGCAGAAGTGCAGTCTGGTAGACATTCAACCCACAGGACTAGGCTAGAGTGAAATAAAAACCTCTTGAAAGGTGTGTGGTTTGGACCTTAGGTCCTCAGCACCATCGTGTGGTCCATATTGTAGACATAGCCTTTGATGCTTTAAAAAAGGCTATAAAGCAACCTGGTTTTTATTAGCAGAATTATTTTATGTAGCACAGGCGTAAAGTCAAATTCACATTCACAGGAGTCAGTGAAAGGTTTGTCATTAACTTCATCAGGGCCACGTGTTTGCCATTGAGGCCTGATGCTGCTGCTCATGGACTCAGTGACTTTTACTCATGGCTTCACGTAGCCCTTTGTAGAGAGCTATCAAAGGGTTTTTATTTTATTTATTTAATTTGTGTATGCCTATAATTTAACTGAAAGGAAGGGACTGAAGGTTTATGAGTAGAGCAGAGGACTAAGGAATTAATTGTTTTGCTGTTTGTTCCAAAGAACTGCATTGAAAAGCCCTGGAAATTTCACAGTCTTCTAGTGCTCTCAGGCATCAGTTTAATGTAAGAATCTGGAATCCAGTTTTGAAGTTGATGCTGAAAAGGGTATTTGGTTTTTTTTCCATTTTTCCATTTTGTTTTTGTTGAGTCTTTAGGTAGAATTTTTTTTGCATTTCCAAGTTGTTTGACTTGAACCATGGACTCTCTGCATGGCATGGCCGAGTTGTTGCAGAGAACAGTCCAGAGATTTTTACAGCCTTGAGCAGGACATCGGTGAGGAGAAGAGATGGCTGATTCCATGCCATATAGCTGTTTTAAAAGATGGATAGATGCAATTCTAGAATTTGCATGACTGTAAGAGCAGAAGATAGTCGGTGACCTTCTGACCAGGGACATGCAGGATGCACGTGAGGCATCTGCTTGCACACCTCATCACTGAAGCCTAAGTAAGAACCGTGATGTGTTCAGAAAACTTGCAACAATTTTGTTTTCTGCTAGACAGTATAGAGAGCACATTTCTGTTTGGTAGGAGATAAGAGATAATAAGAAATTAATTTCCTTAACCAGATTTTTAATTTGTACTAGTGATAATTATCTAGACAAGCTGAGAGGGGCTGTTCAGCCTGGAGAAGGCTTCAGACAGACCATAGGGTAGCCTCCCAGTAACCAAAGAGAGCTACAAGAAAAATGGAGATGGACTTTTTACAAGCACCTGTGGTGACAGAACAAGGGGAAATGGCTTTAAACTGGAAGAGACTGGTTTAGGTTAGATATTAAGAGGAAATTGCTTACTGCGAGGGTGGTGAGACACTGGAACAATTGTTCAGAGAAATTATGGATGTGGGAGTGCTCAAGGCCAAGGTGGATGGGGCATTGAATAACCTGGTCTGGTGGAAGGTGTCTTAGCTCATGGCAGGTTGTTGGAACTAGGTGATCTTCCAGGTCCCTTCCAACCCAAACCATTTGATGATCATATAATTGATGACTATAGTACTTTTTTAATGAGGGCAGAGTTTCACTTTACACAGAATGCCAGTTTAAGCAGCCAAACCACATTTAAAAAAAATATTACAAAAATGCTTTTTTATAGTAACATTTTCTTCAGATTATTTCCCAGTGCAATTCTGACATAGCTGAGATACAAAACCTTAAACATGGAATTGGTGAGATGTTTCTATGCCAGCAGTTCCTGTGTCAGGGCAAGGACTCCTAGTGCTCAGTAAGATTTTGAAAATTAACTTCTTAATTTTGTAGAAATATGTATCAAGAAAATCCCATTGCCTGAGAGGACCCATAAATGTTTTTAGGCTGTTTCTTGCCCATATTAGCTCAACTAGTCAGAACATGATGTTAGTAACACCAAGGTTGTGGATTCAATGCCCATATATAGACATTCACTTAAGAGTTGGACCTGATGATCCATGTGGGTCCCTTCCAACTCAAAACACCCTGTGAATATGTAAACACTGAGCCTTTCCACACCTGAGTCAAGTTTCTGCCTGATAGTGACATACTCTGTGATATAAAGTAATTTAACTGATTTTTCTTACTTCTTATGCAGGCTATCTGTTTTGTCTCATGTGAAGTCATGGTCTAGGAGATGCTTAAATCCATGCATTCACTGGGTGGTAGAGAGAAAGAAGAATGTTCTGAGATCATAATCCATCCTGCTGCAAAGAAGGCTTTGTTATAGCAGTGGTGAATTCTCAGTGGGAGATACTAAACTTTTGACACTATTGAAGACAACCTAGACAATAAAATAAGACACATAGTTGACTTTTAGATAGCAAAAGGTTAGCGTGAGACTTTCCCCCTTTTGATGTGGTGCTTACAAGTGTATCACTAAGCTGAGCTGGAAATTCTGCTGTTATGTGAACATGTGTTTGTTTAAATTAAGTACTACCAGGTCCATTTGGAGCAAGCCATGGCTGAGGTAAAATTTGTGTATATTGGATGCTGAATGAAAAAGTTACGATTTATGTAATTACAGAAGATAGCACAGATAAAAATTCAGTTTCTTGTTCTTCGAAGAAAACCGTATTTTCAGTTATTTTGAATCTTTACAACGTTTGACTGCTGTATCTGTGGTGTTACTGCTTCACGTGAAGCACATTTTGACAGATACTATTTTATAGCTTGGCAATATAAAATACCTTCTTTCTTGAACATGTTCTACATCTGCAGGGCAAGAATGTCACCTGAGAGTGTTCATTGTTTCAGGGGTCTAAAGAGCCTGAAGAAGCTTTTATAATTATGAAAAAAGGACTATTTACCTCTCCCTTAAAATTCTGAAACTTAGGAAGTGGATGAAGGACGTGAATTAAAAACCTTAAAATCTTCATACCTGTACATTTAGTTTCCAGTTCAGATGACCTGTAAAAGAAATAATCTCTCAAAACATGAACATTTTGACAAAAGCAGTGATTGTTGAACTTTTCTCCTCTGACTAACAGATGCTCTTTTTTTTTCTTTTGCCAGTTTTTGGTAGTTTGCTTTTTTTACTTTTCAATTCAACATTCAAGGGAAGGAAAAAATAATTTTACGTGCTTGTACCAAAAGCATTAAAAAAGTCACTAGAAATATGATCTGTCTCCCCAGTGTTCAGAGAGGTATGTTCATTTCTTTAGACATTTGTCTAAGCAAATACTGTCCTTCCTTGGAATCTCAGAATCCTGTCCTTAGTTGGTATACATGGATGTGGCATTTATTTGAAAGAGACCAAAACAGAAAATTGAGCCATGATATTTGTTTTCTCAACTGCATTTATATTAGCAAAAGGATATTTCACTTATTCTTTAATTCACTTCCATTTCTGTTAAGGTATATTAAAAGATATCGTCTTAGCTAAAAAAAAAAATATTTTGACTTCATCTGACATTTCAGACTCCTTAAAGGAAAATTTTTTGTTCCGTTTGAGGTCCAAAGAGGAAATTTTATCAGGTAAAAAAATGCACCAAGTAAAATTAGAGCATCTCTAATGAAAGGCAAACTGAAATTCTTAGCTATTTCTTTTTTATGATCTCAGATAACAGGTGTTCAAGAACTTTAAAAATCAGTTTTCCATTTGGCTGTGTACTTTGGTTTTATTAGCCTCACTGCCTGTTTTACACACGAGGAAACTGAGCACTGGGGCTGTTTGCAGTAACATCAGGAGGCATTTTTACGCCTACAATGTTTGAATTCTTAGGGTTTTTTACTAGCAGTTATCAGCAATTGTGCATCCAAATACATGACAAAAAAAAAAAAAAATGCATCATGTTAAGAAAAGCACAGGCACTCATTTTTGCTCCTGCAATTCCATTTTCAGCATTGAAAATGTTGTGAATGCAGAAAGAGAAGCTGGGCCTCACCTCCATTGAAAGTGTACTCCACAAGGTTAATTGCCTTGCCCAAGGAAATCTGTAGGAGAGCCAAGAATAGAACTCGGATTTCCTGGCAGCCTGCCCTGTGCCTTCAGCTCAAGGCCATCCTCCTCCAGTAAAACTTGCTTGAGAGCATATTGGATGAGGCAGGGAGGGAAACACATTTTTTTATCCTGTATTTTAAACCAATAGATGTTTTTTCACCTGTTTCTGTAAATTCGGGTGTGATTATTTCAGTATCTCTGGTATATGTCTAGCTGGTGGGCAGTGAGGAGTAGGAGTAAGATATTTAAAAAGTCTCTATATCATCCCTGCAGATATTTAAAAGACATGTAGATGTTGTCCTCAGGGACATGGTCTAGTGGTGGGCTTGGCAGTGCTGGGTTAATGGTTGAACTTGATGATCTTAGGATTTTTTTCCAACTTAAATGATTCTGTGATTATGTGATTCCATACAGGATAGAATGAAGAGATTCAGGACCAGAAGGGTTTTGAACCAATCCCATACACAAGCTTGAAGGATATTTGATGCAAAATGATGATATTTTTTCATCTTTGTACCTTGATAACAAGGAAGTCCAGTACTGATTAATTAAATGGCAGACATAGTCACAAAAACAAGATGCCTGGTTCCTTGAATATTTTGAAATATGGTTGCTCTCCTTTTAAGCATTAGCCAGTCTGAGTCATAGCTGTGGGACAGGGCCATTCCAAGTCACCTCATCTAGAAACAGATGAGTCACCTCATCTATTTCCATTCCCTGTCCTCTTGAAAGGTAGTGCTGCAGAAGGAACGAAAACCCATGTCTTGATGTGTGATCCAGAAGAGAAGATTTGGAGTCAAGACTCTTTGGTTTTTTTTAAATTTCTGACTAATCGTGACACTCCTTTAAGATAATGTAATTTAATTTAATTCTCCTTTATACTGCAAGCCCCCATAGTGCAGTAGCCCTACAGGAAGGTATCACATTTTTTCTCCACAAGAAAAGGACATCTTATAAATGGCATTCAGTCTCTACATGAGTGAGTTACTCCTATCAGTTAAGAGTTACCATAATAATTAAAGGCAGTAATACTTTTGGCTTTGTTCTGCATTTTGTACAGACCCAAGCAGGCAATGTGGATGCCAAAGGAATGCAGGGTTGATCCTCTTCTGGAAGAGTTTGGGAGAGACTGATACTGTGATAATTAATATTTGGAGAGTACTTTCAGGTGTTTGAATGAAAGTCATTATATGCTCTAAGTGCGAGTATTGTTATTTCCTCTTTCTTAATCCTGAGTCTAAGCCTCGCTTCAAATTACAGTTCTGTGTTACATTTTAGGAATGAGGCTAGATTTTTAACAAGAAAGTGGGCTTCCTCCGTTAAATAGCTGCAAAATATCCTCACCAGTAACCGTCTCCTAATTCTGTAGCACACAACACTTAGTGAAGAAAAATATTTTTTTTGGTCTCTGCTGTTTTGAATTTCTTTTGTGCTATTTCCAATATAAAATATAAATGGATCATAGTTCACAATAGCATTTACAAGTCCCTAAGTGAGATATTCATCAAGCTGCAAAGGGGAACCAAAATAAAAATAGAGGGACAAGACCCTGACATTTGAAAACTCTGACTTCACAGGCTTAAGTAGTCAGATTGGGATATGCAATTTAATGTTTTAAAGATGTAGTAGTGACACTGCTGCTAGAAGAGGAAGAAATCTTTTCAGGTCAAAGAGAATCCAGATATTTTCAATCTTGGGGGAACCCTGAAATGGGAAGCATGGAGGTCTGGGAAGATGACAGTCTGAATGGAAAAGCCATATGTTGAGAAGCAGGTAATTGTGGAATGGAGGCTGACAGTGCTGACAACACTGTTTGTTTTGCATTTCTATGTTGCTCTCTGTTCAGAATGGCTCTGGTTGCACAGAAGATGCTAATTTGCCTTGCTGTTTCTGTAGGCTGTCTGTAGGATATGATTTCCTTTGCAATAAAGTGAGACAAGGCTGCTTTTTGGTTGTTTTGATGTTGCAGTGATTTAATTTCAGGAAGGAGATCTTGCTTCTGCACATGGGCAGCCACCAGCCACCCTGTGCTGATGGGAGGGGGAGGTAGATTTATCTCTGAAACGCAGGCATCTCTGGGTTTCATCTTTTTTCTTTCTTGGCATAACATTGCTGGGAATCCATTACACCCAAGCTACAGCCTGTCTTACTAGGGTTATAGATTCTGTCATCTATTCCCTTCCAGGACAGGCTCCTAGAATATTTTAAAAGTCTATGTATTATTTCTGTAGATATTTAGAAGACATATAGATGTAGTCCTTAGGGACATAGTTTAGTGGTGGATTGGATTAATGGTTGGACATAATGAATTTAGGAGTTTTTTCCATCCTGAACGTTGAAAACCGGCCTTAATTAGTACTCAAAAATTGTGTAGCTGCTTCTCTGCATGGCATTTCAGCTTCAAAAGAAGGGCTGGAGAATATTTCTCATCCAGGAAAACACAGGAGCTTGTGATTGGGACACTTATATAGAGGGTGTGTGTGTATTTACATCTTCATCATGTTTGCTAATAGATTGACCCCCTGGGAATAGTCTTGCTCACAAATGCTGGTGTCCAGGCTGGACCTGAGAGCTGTGAACAGTGCTATGCTCTGTCCTGGTAATTCATAGCTCTGAAGCCTCCTCCAGGGATGGAGCTAGATCTTGGATGGCTTTTGGCTGGAACTTGAAATGGAGTGGAGTTTTAGTGGGGAGGTAAGGCTAGCTGCCTTGGATTATCAATTTTGACCATGTTCAGCTAATTAAACTGAGGGGGCTTGAAGGTCAGTAAGAAAATCCTAGGCAACTGAGGAATTTCCAGAGATAGCTGCAGAGAATAGATGGGTCTAATCCCACTCCAGTGAAATCTCCACACACATTAGATGTTATTTGTGTGTTTTATATCATGGATGCTAGAATTTTGCTGGCAACAGCTTGCTGCAATCTGTTTGCATGTGATTTTAATTCCTTCTCTTGCCAGTTTAAATTGTATTCCTTGTTATCGTTGCAGGTATCATAGAGTTTCAGGGGATTTTTTGGCAGCTCAGTTACATGTCTTTATGAATGTTATTTCCATAGCAGTTTTAGGAGACTAGTAATGAATAATGTATGTCTTTATTCTGCTTTTCCTTTTCACTTCTTTAAAATAAACTCTCTATTTTCAGTTTGTTTTATTCTACTCTGTCAATCCTGACAACTGTTGAATTGTGGAACTACAGGGTCAGACTATGGTGCTACTTATGATTTAAATAGTAGTACTGATAAATTTTATCTGTGAATACAATAAATTTATTATTAATGTCATCTAAGTTTTGAGCAGTCACTGCATGAGTAACAGGTGGACTGGACTTGTACAGAGATACACACAGAAGACTTTTATTTTTGCTTTTTTAATTATAAGACAACTTGTATGCCACAAACAGCAGTACTTCTTAGAAGTATAACTTCTTCTTTAATCATTTTGAACTATTTGAAAAGTGAAATATGGACAGCTCTGTACTGTAACCTTCAGCAAATTTTTTAAAGATATATAAAGATGTGGTTTTGAAAATGCCAGAATTATCTTGCTTTTTCCACATGCATAACTTTCAGTGAGCTGTGGTGATAGGTAGATACATACTGAGGGTATATTAGTCACTGAAACAAATTCCTTTTAAGGTGAGTCCGTGTAAAGTAGTGCCTCCACTGAAGTGAATCCAATAACAAGACTCCAGCTTACTTGGTTGAAGTCAGGATTTCTCTCTCCAAAGGCTTGTGAATGGTGATATATAAATTGGAAATCCTTTCTTAGTTATGCTAACAAAAAACCACTTATTATGGTTTTGAGTAAGGGAAAGAACTTGCCCTTTTATCTGCAGTATATCTTGAGGGAGAAGGGTTTTGCAGTATTTTTTGTTTAAACTAGAACAAATCCTTTAGGTAAAGACAATATCCATTGGGCAGAGAACAACAAAGAAAAATTATGCTATAGCTGTAGTTCACACATGAGCACAGAAATGTTTCAAAATTATATTCTTGATAATATTTTTTTCTCCAAGCAGAAAGGTACTTTATCCCTTTCACTGCTCATTTCAGGAAGCAAGTCTCAGAACCTTTGCAGGCAAACCAGATACAACTGCTTTCCAAGAAAGAGGCTGTTAATTCCATTGTGAGAAATCACAAAAAACACTATTTACAGGAGAAGTTAAAGTCATCATGATCTTTTTGCATAATTATGAATCACTGTGGTTTTCTTTGCATGATTAAAATTTCAAATAATAATTAAGTAATGTCCCAGAGCAAGTTTTGTGCATTGCAAAGCAAAAGACCTTTCTTCACATCCCTGAAGCCATTATCTTGAATGTATAATAAATGAGAAGCAGAACTATAGTGATTTATTTGGCTTTCTCATTTTTTTAATGTGTTCATTTCCAATAAAGCTTCTAGAGACCTTAAAACCAAAAAACCAAAACGAAACCAAAAAGAGAGGAGGAATTCTGTCCTTTTTTCATACTTCTGTGAGCATTCCAGACACTTTGCACAAGTATAGAAGCATGGGTGAACATAGCAGTATCCATTCTGTGTTTGTCTTCTCTGGCCAACATTTGAATCCATAGCTTGCCTGCTCTCCTCATTCAGGGCTATATAAATATCATGGATAGAAACTTTGAAAACGTTCTCATTTTCAGTAATTCAAACATGATCAGGCTGTTGAAAAATTGAAAACGGCATTTATTTAATTTAAAAAAATGTGTAACACCTTATTTGGAAGGCATCTAACAAAATAAAAGTCTAAGCCAAGACTAATTATGAGAATATGAGAAGTATGAGAGATAGCAGGTAACCTTTGGGAAAAGCAAACAGTAAAGCGTAGAGGACAGGCAAAAAGAAGGAACAAAGAACCCAAGTCTCTGTAAGAACTGGAGTAGTGGGGAATTGTCACTTTTGGGTTCTTAGATTGAATTTGATCTCACCAGCTGTCAGCTCAGTTGTGTCCCGTGTGCTGGTATCAGAGTTTTCAGTGTAGGGTGAGTGAGTGTCTAAGTTTTCCATTTCTTGTTTTGCATGCCTATCATAGCCCCTCCTCCTTCTGCAGTCTAGGAAGCGGAAAGGAAAAATAATTTTTATTTTTTCAGAAACAAAGGTGATGTGTAAAGCTCTTTTGGTTATGGCAGCTGCGCTCTGTATATGGAGGCTCAGGGTAACTCAGTACCTGGGTTAGGTACAGTTTACACGGTTACATTATTCTGTTTGGATTCTGTTGCTGAGCCAGGTACCTGGGGATCTCCTAGTAACTAGTTCACTATGGTTATCTTGCTTTATTGGAGACAGAATAGCCAGACCCCAGAGACAAAAGCCATGTCAGCTTGAGGAGGAGGAGGGCAGAATGATGGGAAGTGTGAAGGCAGTTCAAAATCACCTCATTCCCTTCATATCCCCTCTTACGCTGTATGTCTGATTTTGTACTTCCCGAAAGTGCAAAGAGTTGGACCCACAGCTTGTGATTTAAGCTGCTGCTGACATCAAGATTGAATTTGGGTGGCAACACATCAGCACCATGAATGACTTATAAATAAAACAGAAATTTGAAGGGACATTTTCATACTTGGCTCAAGTGAAAATTAGAGAATATTATTTGTGCAGATGGAAATGTCCATGCCCACTGAGGTGCAGTGTTGTCTTTGCTAATCTCAGATATATTTGGTTTTGAGTGTGGATTTTCTCCTTTGCACAGTGGTTCTCCTTCTAGCCAGTCTGTCAGTGAAGTCATAACCCCACAGCTGACATCATAGTCTGTAATCATGGAAAGTATTGCAATCTCACAAATACAGTCTCTGACCAGTGGGAAAATGAGCTGTAAGACAGGAAGTTGCTGTTTAAACTCAAACCAATGGCAATTATCAGAAACAGAGCAAGTAATAAGACGGTTCTATAGGGCCAAACTGATTTTTGGTGCAGCAGTGCTGGAGGCACTTGAGTTACCCCAGGGAGGAACTTACCCCCTGTGTCTGGAATGACTTGATGGCAAGCACAGAGAGGAAGTGAATTTGTGCTCCAGTTTAATACATTGGAAAGTTTTCCCTTGTCTGAAAGTCTTTCTTTATCTCTGAATTTCCTGGCTTTTGTGGATTTATATTAGATCTCTAATGTTATTTCAATGTGCTTTTTCTGGTGTTTGATGTCTTTTGAGTTGTTTTTACAGATATGTGTTTAATGAAAGAAAAAGCTGTCTTCCATTAAGGAGGTTGCAAAGCTTTCATGAGCACTGAATAGCTACCAAATGCAAGGTGTCTCCTTATTTCAGATTGGTGGTTGTTACTTGCACAGCTGAAACATTCATTTCAATAAGAAGACACAAGTATCTCTTAAAGAACATTTAGAACCAGAATATTTAGCCTGTTTTCCAAGGCTAAATATTTTTGCAATTTTTACTTTTTCACCAAAGGATTGCCTCACCAGCTGTATGTGCAGAGTGTTTGTAACCTCTTAAAATTAGTGATCTGCAGTATAAATAGAACATCAATACATTGTGCTTGTAAAACCTTGACAAACAATTATTTGTAAGACACGTGGAAAAATGGAATAAGTTATGTGTTGTATATGCAGGTTCCTCACCCTTATTCAGAAGATATCAGCATTCCATGTTCTAAGCCTGGTAGGAGGCAGGGATGATGTACAGTCAGGCCATGGGGAGTGGAGGCTTTTGAGGATGCAAGTGAATGAAGGGTGTTATTTGTGCACAAGCCAAATTCCCAGCAGAAAGAGAATTTGGTTCTCCCTTGCTTGCATGGTCTCCTGAGTCCATGGCATTTCCCCAATAGAATCATGGCGTAAGAGAGCAAGAGGCAAGGGCCACAGCTTTCAGCAAGGGGAATTCCCATGTAGTGAGGAAAAGAATTCCACCATAGAAGAGGTAAGCAGGGGACATGCTCTGTAGACAGGCTGAGCAATCTCCCTCCTTGAAGAAAGCTCAGGCCAACCTGATCTGACTTCTGATTTAGAAGTCAGCCTAGTTTTGACTAGAAGGTTGGATGATATAACCACCAGGCATCTTTCAAAACAAAATTTAGATGCTTTTATGTTATACCTGTCAACATATTTGAGCCTGTTGTATCTCAAATATTTCAATAACTGAAAACGCCACCGAGGTGTACTTCCTTCTTCAACAGTGGTGAAAGGGCGGGTATTTGAGCTTTGACTGCTTACAGGTTTTCTTTTGTGGTAGATCAGACCTGGAAAGGAATAGTAGAGATGCCCCAGCTTTGCTTTAACTGCCCATCTCACTCGGTGCTAAGTCAAGGGAGGAGGACTAAGAACCTTGATTCTGGAAAGTCTTAGTGAGAGCCAGATGTCATCCCAGCACTGTGTGTGCTCTTTGCTTCTGAGAGACAGATTTCTCCCCACTATTAAGTGGATTTTTACCCCTTGTGCTGAGAATCTGCTGCTCTTTGTCTTAAAAGCGAAAGGCAATTTCATCTGTGTTTCTGCTGTGTTACACAGAAGAGCAGAATCAGGGGACAAAAGTATCCAAGCACCCTGTGCTTGTTTTGCTCCTGGCAGTCCTACTGGATGCCTGTGAGGGGAAGAACCTGGGGGCAGCAAATGGATGGACTGTGAAAATGGGAAAACAGCATTGATCTGTGCCTGCAACAGGATCAACTATAAAGGTAGTAGACAACTTCTACTATTCTTTATCTCTACTGCACTTGTTGGGGTATCCCATGTATGTGCAATGACAGGCTACTCTTCTGTGTTGTGCAAGAGAGGGGCAGCTTGTCATTGCATCAGGGGACTGTGAGCTGGCATGGCTATGCACCAAACTGCTGTGATCCAGGAGCTCTGGGTGGCAATCAAAGCACACTTAGCTCTGGGATCTCTGCTGCCCACAGCACTTTAGGCCTGCAGAGGGGAAGTGCTCCCCTGTGTGTGGGCTGCACACCCCATACTGATCATGCATACAGCCACAACCTCTCTCCTCTGCTCTGACCTCACCTGCTGCAGCTGACTGATGGATCTGCCACTCCACTGCTGCAAATGGCTGCTGCCAGACTGGGACAGGGAGGTTACAGTGGTCGGTGATTTGATGGGAAAGGTCCTTGCTCAGGCCCTATCAGGCAAAAGTTTCAGCTGAAAGCTTATGCCTGTGCTGCCATGTTGACCCTGCAGCTGGCCAACTTGGCTGTATCCTGTGGCTTACTGCACCGATGTGACTTGCCAAAGAGAGAGAGTTCACTCTGAGCTTTAGGCTGTTTCATGGCAAAGATGTGTGGGTACCAGTTGCTCTGATGGATGTTGCAGCAGGTAGACATCGTGAGGAGTCAGTTCTAATTTAGTCTGAAGTCCGTCAAAGAGCTTATTTTTACCACTTGGCTAAATGCATTGTTTTCCAGAGGAAAACATTATCCATCCATAGATTAGCCACAGAATAGTTGTTTTGTTCTGTTTTTAGAAAGAGAGAAGCATAAGGTTTACAGTAGTTTGAAAGTAAGGTCCTGGGTTCTGTGTCTTATCAAAACACAGCAAATATATTCCTAGCCAGTAGATCTTCTGAATGTTGCCCCTGGACCAAAAGACATGAAGGAAAATTTTTCTCTCCCTGGTCTGTGTCAGCACTGTGTGAACATATGTCATAGATCAGGTCTGGAGGAAAGTTTTTGTTTTCCTCTTTTTTTTTTTATTTCTGTTCTGTGAATACTTCCAGTAAAACTTTTTTAACAGTTCATCTGTTCAACTTGTTTATTCCCTACTTGCAGTTTTACTAATCCTTATTTTTTGTGACATCATAATGATTTCCACAGCAACCAGTTGTAAGATTGCAAACAAAGGATTATGACTTCAGGTGCAGAATGAATGGACAAACTCTTAAGAAACAGGTTTTCAGACAAATGATCCTATTAATAAAGAACAAGGGGTTTGGATAAAAACCCGCAAACAGATGATGTGCAGTACTGACAGAGGTGATTCAAGCTGAAGTGTTGTTAGGATTTCCTGTGAGACTATAGTATTGTTTGAAAGCCATAAAAATACATGAATCTGCAAGAAATTATTTTTTCATCTCTTTAGAAATGGTCAAGTTCCTATTTAAAGCTGCTGTGTTTGTCAGAACAAAGTTACCTCTTGACTTGTTTCAAAAAAACCTAAGCCCCCAAGGTGTAACTATTATTGAAGAAGACACTGTTGCTTCTCCAATGACTTTGAGTGTCATCCATGTGTAGGTGAGATCCATAATGAGTTTCTTGCAAAAGCTTCCTCAGATTATCAGCAGCAAACATTTTTGATGAACTTCATTGCATTCACAGTTGGAATGAAGGGATATAGTGAAGGAACTCTACTGCCCGTAATTTTATGCTTGATGATGTTTCCTACATCCAGCTTCACTTTTGGATTTGCAGCTCTTCTTCCACTTCTGCTGCTTAGTAGGACTCATAAACCCTACATGAAACATCAATGAGTCCTTCTCAGTGTTGTGGACTGTCCCCCATTACGTTCCCTCCAAGCAGACAGATTATTAATTCCTCCTTGATAGACTAGAGCTGTTACTTTAAACAAGATAGGAGATGCAGGAGTGGATCCATAAGAACCAAGTAGTTTCTGGGGCTGTGCTTTTATATCTGTAAAAGTACAAGTCCTTGTACTTCTTCCTTGGTCAGTGTGTATGGAAAGCTTACAAATCACAGCAGCTTTGTGAGCTGGTTGTTTATACTTCTTCCTGGCTTCTGACAGAGATGGAAACCTGTCTGTATTCATGCTTTGGCCTTGGTTCAAGACTCTCTGCAGAGTTCATGGCCTCAGCTCGCTTCAGATAGGTACCTGTCACCCTTTAACCACTTCATCTCTTTGTGGTAGCCATCTTCTCCCCCTTCCCTGTCTCTGGGCATTTTTTATCAAAAAGCACTTGAAAAGGAATAGGAAGTTTTTGAAGATTTCATTAAATGGGCAGCATATCCCGTGTGGAGCTTTCCTCTCTCCATGCTTTTTCTTCAGCTTCTTCACATGTCAGACCTCAAGACAGGATTCATATTTATTGCCATGTCAATTAATAAAGTTACAGCAGGTCTTGCTTTATTTAATTGTGTTTGTGTTCTTCAGGCATCTTTGTCTTACCCTTGTTTCCTTCTTCTGACAACAACAGGAGGAATTTCTGTGTGGGCCACTTGTTCTAACTCTAAATAATTTCCAAATTTCCTTTCCCTTATAGTTTCCCACAGGCACTATTTCTTACTTTCTCTGAAATACTTCCCCTAGGATTTGTCTCTTTTTCCCCCCCTAGCATTTCAAAGTTTGGACAGGGATTCTCCACTTCCTGGAGTTTTAATAATTACATCCTCTGTGCCCAGCCATGGCCTGTTAATGGAGTCATGTGCACTGGGTTTCTTACAGGAATTTTCTCTGTGCTGCTCCCAAGACAGCAGAAAGTATTCTCACAACTGGTATTGCAGTAAGAATAACAAATGCATTGGGCTTTTCCTGGGCAGTAGAAGTACCTGGAAGGGGCTGCTAAATCTTGATTGCTCCATCCTGAGGAAACAACCAGTGTAGGTTTGCTCTTCATTTTGATGAGATGAGATGAGAACAGTCATTCTGGGGAGTGGGATGTGTTGTGCATAACATTTCAATCATATTTCTTGTATAAACCTTACATTTTTTTGTCAAGATGATACCTTTTCGCTTTTGAACAGTAAGGCATTTTTGGTAGCTTTGTCCCCAGTACAGTTTCTTCAGGTGCTTGAAAATTAAGCTTGTATAAAGGTGAAAGTATTAGATTGTTGCATAGATACTGACAGCTTTTCAGGGACATGGAGTATTTTCAGTTTGTGTGGGTGATATTCAGCTAACTAGGGTAGATTTGAGGTGATTGATTTCTTTTCCTCAATGAGTAATGAGTGAAGATGAGAAGTGATCAGTCATCCCTTGAGCTGCCTCTGTGGTCTGAATATAAAGCCATATATAATATAATATCATGAAAAAATGAGATTAGTTGTAAGGTTCTTGTTTTATTCTTCTTCCCCCCCGTAGCCTATCATGTTTTCCCTTTTGTCCTGTGGGCCAGGTTTTCCAGCTTGCTGCAGGTTGCTGTAGCCTCTTTTTGCAGTTCTCTTTCAGTTAAGTAAATCAGGGAAATGATGCTCCTAGAAATATTTACCCTATTAAATACCCTGCTTTCCCTCATAGACAAAAGAGCAAATCCTTCAGCTTTGGGAGGAAACGTACAGACATCAACAGTTGGTGTCTGCTGAGGTTTTTGCATGGCAGAAAGAACAAAATAGATTAAAGAAATACCTGTGAAAATACCTAGAAGACCTATGGTTGTTGGTGGATAAATGCAAGCGCACACACTTCGCATTTCCTGCGATTCTCCAGAAGTGCTCTGAAATCCTACTGCAATTCTTGTGAAGTCACTCACCTTTATTCACGCTGAGCCGTATTTCAGTCATGCCCAGGGTGGTTATTTTAGTGTCAGTTTCACAGTAACTGTACCTGGAATAATTGCACCATCAACAATGTGAAACATCTCAATGCGAATGGCATCAGCGGGGGGCAGTAGGCTGGAATCTTCCATGCCCCCAGCTCCGCTGCAGCCGTGCTGCACACTGGGGCTTCCCACAGCTGGGAGTACTTAACTCACAGCCACCAAGTAAGTAGCTTCTATTTAAGTTTGAGCACCAGAATAACTCTGCTAAAATAGAAACTGAATTTCCTGAAGCTTGTGGAGTTAGGGTTAGAGACAAACACATTCGCTAGGAGGTCTAAGCATTAAAAAATTGAGATAAGTCTCATGTTCTGGGTTTGACTTTTTTTTTAGTCTCTCCTTATCTGATTTGCTTCAATGAGTATTTTATTCCATTAGCCTTGGGGAGGAGGACTTCCAGGGACTGATGGGAATGCTTTTTAGTTTTCATTCAGTTAAATATTCTTCAAATGTTACATATGTAAAACAGCCGTGGCTGAGATTTCGCTATAATATATTTATGTCACTTCCAGAAATACTTAAAGGCTCTCAGTCTTTTTGTAACACCTGAATAATTCCTTTGTTTAAAGAAGTCAGGAGGTTATGAGTGGCTGTGATGAGGAGCTGTGTGAGGATCGGTCAGATCTGATTTGGTCAGAATGAAATGGTGAATGAGAAGTCAGAAAGAGATACCCTTTGTGTGAATTGGATTCCATCTCAGAAAGAACAGACTGACCAGTATGTAGCTTGTGAGGTTCTTTGAAGTGCCTGGTTTTGAGCAGCTTTTCTACATACAGACACACTCAGACATTCAAACCGAAGAAGTTCCAAGGCAAACACCTTTTATTATTGATAATAGAAAATACTAATATAACAGAAATAGAAAATATTGTACATAAAATTAATTTTTATTTAATTGTCTACAAATAGAAAATACTAAATAATATAGAAAATACTATTGCATTTAAAACTTTCCAATCTAATGTTTTGAAGACCCAAAAACCTGAAAATTCCGGTTATATTTGGAAAAATGTCCCCAGTAAAAAACTCAAAATGCAATCATATACTATTTGCCAGAATTGGAAAAATATGTGAACATTTACAACAGTTAAGGTCAGTTGGCTTTGTCTCCTCCTGATGTCCCTTTCCTCACAACCAGAACCTTTGTGACCTTTCTTGTAGAGAGTCTGGAGTAGTGACCCCTAATACTAAAGCCGTTTTCTTCAATAAGTTACTTTTCATTACAGTTCTGACAAACATCAGTAGGGACAGAATTGTCAACCTCCCCAATGAAATCACTTGGTTCTTTTTCTCTTTTTAATGGTGGTATTTTTCTTTCTCTCTTTTTAATGGTGATTTTTACTTTATCTTCAAATAGCTTATCTTTGAAGCTGCAATGCATACAGGGATGTAATTTAAAGAGAGCTGGCCTACCTTCTGACTCCATTTCATCTGATGGATCTGTTTTGTCTGTTGATGCCCAGCTGGTGGGGAGTGTGCTCAGGTCTGTAGATTGAGTTTTCTGTAGGTTAAATTCAACCTGCAGGTCGTGAGAAAGACATCATTGTTTTGTACCTAGTGATAGCCAAGATACTTAATTTCATATTTCTTACCAAAAAAAAGGAGTCCATCTTGCTCCTGAAGTCCTACACAACCAAAAAGCATTGATCAATGATTACTTCTGGGTCTGTAGTCACCAAAATAATTGTCTTTCTGAAAAATGATATGATACAAATCCTTAAATAAATAAATAAATGAAACAGAATGTTGTGTACAATGTACATTAAATGTATTGAATGCACTAAGAGCAATGTTTAAAGATTTTGGAGACAATCTCACTCTCCCTGCATGCAGTTTGGGCTGCATTTAATGTGGCATGTCCTACATGTGGCACTCAGCTCCCAGTGACTTTTCCATTTAGTTCACTGATATATGCACTGGTTTTCTTGAAGTGCTTAGGAAAAGGAAGTTTTGCAGCAACTAATCTCTTTCAGGAGAATAATGATAGTGTAGCACTTTACAAAACAAATATGAAAAGTAAATGTTTGGCAGGGTTAGTGAGAAGAGTTAAGGTTAGGTAGATAATCAAAATTGAACAATCCTGTCTTTCACTTGTTTGCATACTTATAGTACTAATTGCTGCCTCAGTTTTATTTTAAAAGTTGCAAGTTGATATGCTGCTTTAAAAGGCATGAACTTATCTTACCAAGTGAATGAGCAATGATACACTTTCAAGAATACTTGTTAAAGAGTCATTTCCTAGTACCACGACCTGAGGAAGTAATTTGAAATGACTAACTAGTTGATTTAATAAGTCAGCTAATGTACTCTTGAAAGGAATGGAAATAATTTAATATCAGACTAAAATATTTGATAAAGAACCTATTGTACCTTCATCTCTCAGGCTTGAATCAAGTATTTAAAATCTGTGGAAGCGTTTTCTGTGACTTTAGTGTAGTTAATATGATTTTTTGCAAATACATTAAACAATTTGATTGGTTGATCCTTTACAGCATGGTTCTTAGAGGAGATTATGTAGATAGATGGTAATTTTGACCTTTATTAACATTGACGTCTGTGGTGATTTGTGAATAGTTGTGAGGGGTTGATGCAAAATTGTCAGTTTGCTATTAGCACCGAATGTCTCCTTAGTACCAGAATGCAGTTAGCAGACCTAAGCAATAAAAGCTGTTTATTCAGCTAAAGTCCCAAACTTTGATTTTAATATGTTTGACAAGGTCTTTCACAAGAAAACCATTTCCCTTCAGGCAGACTTCCAAGTGGTTTTTTTTGTCTGTTTTAAAGTGGCATTTGTAGGTCAGTCAGAAGTATTGCTAAGCTATCTTAGCCTGTTGCAATTAAAACCACCTCCTTCACACAGTAGTAACAGAATTTTATGTCTTGGCAATATTTTCTAGGTATTAAAAATGATTACAACAACAGGAAGAGGTGCACTAGTAGCTATTAATCATAAAATTAATGCAGAAACCCCCCAATGGATGTGTAGTTGCTTTTCAGTACTTCTTTTTCGATGATTTTTGTGATTTTCTTTCCCAGGGAGGACTTTTGCACATGCTATATAAGCAGGCCTGAAAATTCATATTCATTGTAAAGTCATTAATGATGGATTAGAGTAAAAATTGATGCAACTATAGAGTTAAATTTGTTTCTTTATTTTTTTTTCTAAAAGGACAACAAAAAATAAAAAAAATACATTTTTTAAAGTATAATGCATAATACGGTAGCAAAGACGCAATTATTTATTCAGTTCAATACCTTTGCAGGGTTGTTTCCTTTTGCTGACATTGGTATTTTTTTAACAGTAATGGAATTCGTGGTGCAAATATTTTTGTAATTAAATTGTTGGGGTTTTTTTCATCAAGGGCTTGAGAGTCAATATGCAGAATGGTATCTGCAAAAAGCAAAAATGCTTTTTTGCCTTTTGCTGTCCATCAGTTGCTCCCCTAGAAGCATGCCAGGTTGTTGTGCAGTCCCACATGTTCTCAGTCAGGAAGGCATCTACAGCACTGTCTACAGCCTGAATCTCTCCTGGTGTTACAGCTGTGGATTTTCACAGATGTGGAGCCAGACAGCTCCTGCAACCACTGCTCTCCCTTACTCTTTCTCAGGTTCGTGATATGCCAGAGGGTCAGTCCTGCTGGCAGTGTGACATTCTCATCACATGCCCTATGAAAGAACATGGACATAAAAGAGTTTGTGAACATAAAGTGTCATAAGATAGCCTAGCTTATGGAGGCCTAAGCAAAATAATGAATGTCTACCATATTTCCCTGCTTCAGTTTCTCCTTAGATTTATGGGGAAACACAATGTGAGAGGTCTGTGATGCCCTTTCTGGTGCTTCTGTTCTCTTCGGATCATAGAGTCACTTTCTTTTTGTTAGTGAATTTCTATCTGTCTGAGCTAGTTCAGCAGTGAGACATTTTCCCCTCCAGGAAAGCATCTTTTTCTTTCCTGTTAAAGTCTCCTGTTTGTGTGAGACCTGTCCCTGTCTCCCTTACCTTATTATTTTTAGAGCTTTCCCCAACACTTTATTTCTTTGTTGTGTTTCTTCTTCAGACCTGTGTTTCTCCTCAGAAATTAGGAAAAAATCTGATTGAGAAGAAGTAGAGTAAGAAAGAGCATCTGACAGTGATTATGGACTAGTCTGAAATCACTTCATGGACAGTGGGACTAAGCTTGCACAAGAAGAAAAAAGGGGTGAAAAGGAGGGTGCTTCCAGAGAAAGAGAGGCTGAAAGGATAGACAAAGAAAGAGTTGTACTCTTTAGGCAGTTAAAAACCTGAGGAAAGTTTGTAGAAGTAATAAGTGTAATACTTGGGGTTCCAGAGGCTCTTTCCTCTGTGTCTTTGATTAGGAGACTGAGCCCTCAGGTATGAAAATGGAATAATAAAATAGGATTGAGTGGGAAAGATGTAGTGTGAGAAGGAGGAGAAAAGAAAATGCAGAGGTAGCATAGAAAAGGCATCAGAGAAAGAAAAAGAGGAAAAAACAGGTGGATGAAAAGGAAAGAGATAACAGACACTAAGGACAAATGGAAAGAAAGATAGACTGTAATCTACTGTACAACATAAAAGAAAGAAAAAGTGGAGCAAAGCCAGAGGAGATAAGAAAAGCAAGAGATTACACTGCATTATACAAAAATGTGCTAGAAAGTCACAGGGCTTTCTTGCAATCAGGGGACTAGATGAGGTGAGGAGTTTTCCACAGTGCAAACTCTTGTTTTGTGACACTAAAGAAGCAGAATGAGGAAGGGAAGCTCAAAGGAGAGATGGATTAAATTACAATTTGAGAGGCATAAAAAAGGCAAAATTCTAGAGGAAGCCTTGTCGTTTTCGAGTAAAACTCACTCAATTCTTGTGTTTATACTTTTGAATGGAGATTCAGTGAAGTTATCTGCTGTTTAAGATTCTTTGTATGGGAAGCTATACTGTATTGTATAGCTGTATTGTGTGGGAGCAGTCCTGAGGACAATGCTCACAGCCTGATCAGGAGCTCAGTGTGATCAACAGAACTGTCCCACTGTACATTGGCTTATTTCAGGAGTCTCTGACCACTCAGCCCAAAAGGCAGATGCAGAACTTTTGCCATTACAATTTGGCAAGTGTTTCTGAAGCAAAGGAAGTAGTCATGAGCATATTTTGCCCACTGATCTGCCCTCTGACTAAACTGTTGGTGTAGGAGGAGAACTCTATATAAGAGCAATGAGACAGAATATTTCTGCTATTAGTGTCCCTGGTTAAGGGGGAAAGGAAATAACTCAGAACTTGGTCAAGCACCATCACCCAGCAAACAACACATGAGTATCACTCAGGGAGTGTTTAGATGGCATTCCTATCTTAGGTACTCAACAGTGCAACATACTTCTGTCCCTTAATAATATCAGCTAGAAAGGATGACTAAGAGTCTAGATACTATTTTCCAGTTCTGATTTGTTTTCTTCCCTTTCAATAGAGATGGGTTGATTCTTTATACTATGTATAACCCTAATGGATACCAGATAAGCAACAATTGTAAGCAAATATAGATCTCTGTAACTAATCAACAGTTGCTAAAACGCTGACATTCCTTGACCATATCTGGTATGCTGTGAGTTTCTACCATCATTTGATCAGTAAGTTACTCTTCATGGTCTTTTCTGAAAGAAAACTGTATCTGTGTTTTCCCATACAAGCTCTCCACCCACTTCTGCCATATGTTCCATTTAAAGTTCCAGGACAGGAAGTATAGTACAGATACCCCTCACTTTCACATCTAATTACAATTAAGTGCTTTACATTGAGTCAGACTTTCACTTTTCCAGTTCCAGCATTCCACAGATGAGACTTTGTGTTAAAGAAATGACAGTAAAAGAAAGCTTTGCCTCTGTGTTCAAGTGTTGATTCTGTAATTTCCTTTCATTACTGTCCAAGGCAAAACCAGGCAAAATGCCTTTTGTCTTTTGTGGATTTTTATTCCCATGGAAAGACTTGTAGACACAGTTTCATATTTTAAAATAATCTAGAGGTCTATGTTACTATGTCCTTCTTTTGGCAAAGGTGCTAAGTTCTATGAGCAGAAGCCAGCTTGTAAGTGAGTGGAAGTAGAGAAGGATTTGCATACGATTTCTTAGCTGCAACAAGCTTCAATAACTCTGATAAGGTATTAAATTTTATACTAATTGATGATTCCAGCATGGTGCACTCATTATTTAAAAGCAGTGTTGGTTTTCATGTTTTGAGATTTTTTTTACAAGTTGGAATATCATCAGAAAAACTGAAGAGCAGCAATGCTGAGGTCTACCAGAATTGTAGTAGGTGCTTCTGGCAGGATCATTAGTCAGTTTCAAACCTCATCTTTTTAGGGGTCTTGATGTCAGTGCAAGGCATTATGTCATGTGAAGCCCAAATATCCTGTAGAAGGAAGATTGTAACAGAGTGTCTATATATCTGACATATGTGACTATATTTGTCTATCTTGCATGCTCTTTTATTCTTTTAAGCTACAGAATATAAAGACCTGAGGTGATGGGCCAGAGCTTCTGAAATTTCCAGGAATTGAAAAGGAGTAACTGAGAGTAGCTTTTGTCCCAGACTCTTTGTCTTTAAACCTCCTGTACTTAGAAGTGGAGGCTGTACTTTTATTCAGTTTTACATGCAAGAGACATCATGCAGTGGAGAACAGGCAAACAGATATTAGGTGCATTTGCCCAGGTTTGTTTTTTTTCAGTCCACACTAATTTAGTTTTGAAAAGGCAAAGCCTAAAGTAGTATTTGTCATCACATAACATTTATAGTTTCATTAAACTTAGCCAGTATCCAACAATTATGAACCTATCCTTTGTCACTTTGGATACGATACCTTGAGTTTTATTTTAGTACTGCTGAGGATGCTTTTATCTACAATTAAAAACATGTTTCTAGCATGATTTTTTTTAATGGTCTTCCTTTTTCCTTGCCTGGAAATTCACCTCAGGAAATAACTGTGTTTGCCATTTATGGTATTTAGAACATGAACTACCTGATCACATCTACAAATTAGAGAATTAAACATATAAGAACTAGAAAATGAACCCCTGAAATAACCCTCACAGGTATTCCTGGAAGCAGAATTCCAACCAGAGAATTAATTAGGTAATAATCTTTCAGTAAAAGCCCAAAGAGACTAAATTAATTTTATTGCAAAACAGTTAGTGCCAAAGTTTTTGTTAGGTGAATGATGATACAAATATTTGGCTAATAGAGAAAAGCAATGACCTAAAATGGTGATTAACAGTATTGACAAAAACTTGTTTAGAATATAGATACATTCATTAAACTAATGGTATTAATTAAAGGTGATGGATAAATGGCCTCTAAAAGAGTATTCTGCAGGGAAATAAAATTTTGATCATGGCTGGAAGAATTGCAGGTTGTCCCACACAGTTCGACTCGTTGAAGGGTAGATTTAAATACAGGCTCTGAAGACTTTTCTCTGAAATCCTCAAAGATGTAAGAAATAGTATCCATGAGGAGCTGAATTTGATGCCACAGACTCATTTAATGAAATAGAATTAAACCAATGTTTAAAGCCCAGCAATACTCAGTCACTCGTCATTGGGTCTGTATATGAATGCACAGTTCCAGAGGAAAGGGCATTTTATTTGTCCTTTGGAAAAGGAACTTCAAATTCGCTTATGTAAAAAGGCCATATATAAAATTCATACAGTCATAGTCATGCTGGGCAAAGATGTGCTACCAAATCATCCTTGTTCTTCTACTTCACTGTAATTTCTCCATTGTCATGTCTGAGTTCATAAGTAGGTACAACATAACACTGAGGTTAAAAGGAAGGATCAATAGGGTTAAGTGACTTTCTCTCAGCAAGAAGACTGCTTACAGACATCTTAAGTGTTCCAAGTGCATATATACCAACTATCAAAATTACTTTAGAAGGATTATGAAGAAGTTGCCATTTTTAAGGAGATGAGTGGACAGGAAAATGTTAAGTAAATAGTTCTCAAAAAGTAGAAGTCGTGTCCAAGTGAAGGAGAAAAAATTTACCTTAAACATGTGTGAAGCATTGTTAAATGGGAAGCACTGATGAAAGAGGACTAAAAAGGTCCTGGGGAATAATCTGTTAAGGACTTGGAAGTACTAATAAAAAAAAATTTAAATACATTCTGGAAACGGGAGGTCATTGAAGAGTGTATAAAAGAGAATGAATCTTAAACAAAGAAGAGTTTAAGTAAGGCAAGGCCACAGGAGTAGAAAGATACAAATTCTAGACATCTTAAAATAATTTTAAAAATATTTCCACTCCAGTACCTTTCCTTGCAGGGAAGGATTTGGGTGAGCTGTCTAGTGTTGGAATGCAGGCGAAGGAGTTTACAAGCAGATCAATAAATCAGTAGTGACAAATTTTCAGGAACAAACACTGTTCTCCAAAGAAGTCAGATCAAACTGAAATATGGAATTTCTGAATTTCCTACAGTAAAGCCCTAGCTGTAGAGTATAGGGAAGGTGGCTTAGCCTTAGAGAAGGTGGTGGCAGTCACTAGGACACAAAGAAAGCTCCTGGAAGTGCATGCCAGTAGGTCTCATCACCACTCAAGGCAAATAGGTATAAGCTATAGAAGATAAAAAATTGTAGAGACTAAAGTAAATATAATCTTTATAGGTAAATAAGTAAAAAAATAGGAAAAGCAGTAATACTTTCTTAGAAGGGAACTGTGTGTCACAAGCCTGTTGGAATTCTCTGAAAGAAAACTAGTAAGTATGTGGCTCAGGCTGGTTCAATCAATGTGATGTGTTTTGTTTTCCAAAATAGTTAATTTCAGTGTTATTCGTGGAGCACTTTAGAGGAATTAAGTGGTCAGGGAACGAGAGAGAGGGTCCTGTCCTGGGCGATTTTGACAGTGGAGGGGACATACCTTTATATTTCCAGCAGGACTTGTGATGGGATCTATGCTGCTCAAAATTAATAATATTGAAAATAATTATGCAAAGTTATGCATTGATAATGATTAGAAAATCAGTTAATACTGAAGTAGGCGGTGTGGTGTTGTAGAAGGTGTCCTGGTACTGAAAGGCCTGGCAATGCAATGGGAGGCAGTGCTTTGCATTGTGCTCAAGGGGATGAGAAGCAGCTCTGGCTTTGCAAAGGGGAGCCCTGAGGCAATTATTGCCAAACAGGAAAGAAAACTTGGAGTCATGATGAATAATTCTTGAAAAATGTCAGTTTTGTGATGGCACTGGTCAGAAGAAGGAATAAAGTATTAATAATTGTTACAAAAGGAAAAGAGGACAAAATGTCATGCATACTTCTGGCATGGATGACTCAGTGGCCCACTTACATTTTTAATGGGTTTGAACACTCTGTATAATAATGAATCTGAAGAAGTGCAGATGAATGTTAGATTGTTCAATGGTACAGAATTATTTCCCCACAAGGGGAGATTAGCAGACCGGGTGTTCTCAACTGAAAATAGGAGAGAAACTAAGAAGAAATAGGACCTAGACCTGTACATCTAATAATTCTGTATAGAACGTGAATGGAAAATAAGAATTTTTTGTTTTCTGAAATACGACAGCTAACAGAAATTATTTAGGTAAAACAAGCAAAAAGAAGGGCTTTTTTCACACAACACCGTTAAATTGAGCTCATTATCACAGAAGTTCTTCATGTCAGATGTGTAAATTGGTTTACAGAACTGTTAGACAAATTAAAAGAAAAAAGTAAGAGACAGAAAAGGGATTTTTACAGGCCTTATACAGAAAATGTTTTTAAACTCAGTGGACTTAATGCCATCTCCCACTTTAAAAATGCAGGAAATGTCATTCCGTATTTGCCATGTGTTTTTTCCTCAGCAACCATTATTAGCTGCTGTCTGAGCTGGCACCACTCTAGAAATAGATTTATATTCTGACTCACTGGTCTTAAGATCATAATTTTTAGTTTAGTATGCTTCTATATTATAGTTAATATTTAAATAATAAGAATTTCAGCTGAAATAGTATTTGTAACATATCCTACAGTGAAGAATATGTGTTTTGATGTCTATAAAGTATCTGGGACCCCTGCATTGGATTGGATTGTATCTCCCAACTTAGATACCTTTTAAATTACACAAATCAAGATTATAATTTCTGTTATGTGCAGAGAAACTGTAGTTGTTTTGGAGTGCTTTCTGTCTGTTCTTTATCTGCTTTAGGTATGTGGTAGTGTAATGCTGGAGAAGTTTTCTGAGCACTGAATGGAAATACTAGTATTTTTAATGAACGTAAGTATAGAATGATTTGACCTAGAACAGCACATCTTCAGTTCCATAGCAATGTATATATCTCTCTTTTTCCATTATCCTACATATATATGCACCCACGTGTATGTGTCTGTGAGAGAGAACAACCCTTACTTAGCACACTGCAAATAAGTTCTGGAGGCAAAAAGCTTTTTGTATTAATGCTCAAACATTTCCAAATGTTGAATGTTTGATAAAAATAATGAAGTGTACTTATTACATAGAAAGACTTGTGGACATGCTGAATTTCAGGTAATATTTCAGTAGAAATTACACTGGGATTCACTGAATTTCATCCCAATAGCATGAGGTGAGATGTAATAAGTACAGGCACAGCAAGATAATACCTGCTGCATTGCTGTCTTTTGGACTCTTTTGTTTTTTGTTGGACTCAATGATCTTAAAGGTTTTTTCCAACCTAATCAGTCTATGACTTTATTCTTCCTGTTAAAAAACAAACAAACGAAAGCCCACCCCAAAACCAATGTGTAGGTCCCCAGGCAGATGGGGTGGAGAGGTATCTCTGGGTTATCTCTCTCCAGGGCTTTCAGGGAGGGCAGCAGCAGGTTCCCTTTCACAGGCTAAATCCTGCTGTCAGGATGGCAGGAAAAGGTTGGGTTAGAGCATGTTCTGCAGTATGGCACAGTTACTGTCCCCACCTGATGGAAAGGCTGGTTTTTTTTCCTTTTTCTCTAGTTGATGTCAGTGGAAAGTTGCATGAATTAGAGATGTTTTCTAATAAATTCTACCAGGCCCTTTATACCATATAACATTTGAAAACATCGTCTTTACCTTTTGCACTTCTAGAAAGGTTTGTGACCTAAACTGGAATAGATACAAGACAGTAATATCTCTTTCTATAGTAAGCAAAAAATATGTTCACTGTTTTGCTCAGAGGAGTATAGAAGGTCTTAAGTTGAGTGAGGAACAGCATTGAAATCTATCAGTCCTGCTACCTACAGGGTCCTTCCTCCTCAGCTTCTGCTGATCGTAATCATGAAACCTTTGAACAGTGATTTGTGAAACTTGAGGACACGCCATGGTAGATTTATGCAGTATTTTACAGAGGTTCCAAATAAAGTTGGGGGACCAGTTGCACATTTTTAAAAATATGTTTATAATCAGGTTAATTCAAAACTTAAAAACATTGCCAAATATTGCAATGCCTGCCTCTTTCCTGTTCATGTTGTTCAATGGTGGTTTAATTTCCTCATTTTTTTTTACCTCTTTGGAGAACAGCAGATGTTGAGTGGGCATAAAAGTCTATCAAATGCCCAAATCTGCACAGAGTTCTAAGCAGAGACAATGTGATTACAGTAATTCCATTTTCACGGCAAAATTCTACTCCGATTCCAATTCAGGTCCAGTTACTGCAGCTGTCAGCAAGGAAACCAGATCCTTCAGGCTCCTGTCTCCTTGGCTGAAGGGGACAGTTTAGCAGCAGAAAGACTGTGTTACCATTTGACAGATCCTGGTTTTCCCAAAACAACTGGAATGTTGTGAGGAGCAATTTAGACAAGCTCAGGGCAAAGGTGGGTTGTTGCAAAACTAATTTAGCTTTGGTTAAAAAGCAAAGGAACCATAAACAAAAATAAATAGTGAGAATATGTACTCTTCATGCTTAACAGGAGTCTTGGAAACTCTGGTGACTTAGTGAAACAGTCACAGGGTGTATTTTTTTTTCTGGTTAATCTCTGTAGACCTATGAAGAGATCAAGATAAAACCTGCACACCTGTCCCCAGTTTTGCCTTATCTTTCCTGCCCTAAGCAGATTGGACTTCTGGGGAAATCAGGGGTCCCAAGGAAACGTTGCAGTTGAGCAGATATTTTACAGAGATGGACAGAGACTTAGTGTGTGGCAATTCCAGTGCAGCTGTTTCCAAAATGTGCTGTGCTCTGTACCGTCACAGGAAAGGGTTGTGATCAACAAGCCAGAGGAGGAAAGAGACAAAAGGAATCGTCTGGCACCAGGTTTCAAGCCATTGCTATATAGTTTATGCCATGTTTGGGGCAAAGTTATGTGACTGACACAGGGAAGTTGAGACAGCAATGGGCTTCTTCCTTCAGCAGTGTGCTGAAAGGGCATACCGGATTTTTAGGATGCTCGAGTTCACACTCCCATCGGAAAAGCATCACAGCTCCACTGAGCTGTAAAGGGCAAAGTCAGGGTGACTTTGCATGTGTTGCATGTCCTCAAACAAACAGGAATTATTACTAACCCAAACAGCTGGAGGTGTAGAGTGAATTTCAGGTGATGAATCTAATAGAGCAGAGCTCTTTAGCCAGGAGGGAAAATGATTGTGGGTAGGATGCATTTAGGGAATCTCACAAATCAGTAGTGGCACAGAGAAAGTGAAATGTTTATTCATTCTTGTGGTAACAGAACTGTGAGTCATTTAAAGAACGTAGTACCTATTAGGGCTGAAAGAAACAAAAGAGGATGCTGTATCATATAAGGCATACTGAAACACCTTATGTTGCAGAAACTGAAAGTTTTTATGGAAATTCAAAGATTAGCTGGATAGGTTCAAAGCATGTGATTTTTGAACTGGGCTATTCAATACCACAGCTTAGGTTCAGGAAGTCCCAGAGCCATAAATAGTTGAAAACTGAGGTACCATTATGGAAACACCACTATGTGCTCACCTTACTCATATGCTCTTCCCTACCTTGCCCCCATTTAGAAGGGGTACTGGCCTTGATAGTGTAACAGAAATGCCCATTCTGATCTTTTTAGGAAAGAAGTAATGGAGGAAAAGCAGTATTTGAGATCTGAATAATGATGCAGACATTTTACTAATAATAGGATACTAGTAACCAACTAAACAAGGCATTACTGTAACTGAGAGGATCAAGCATACCATATTAGCAGCCACTCATTTTCATTATGAGAGACCTTTGCAACCCTGCTCCAACTGTTTGGAAGCTCTGTGATGTCCCTGAGCTCCAGGTGCTCAGGACTGTCAGTTGTCAGTGAAGGAAGTCCATCTGAGAGCACAGCGATTTCAAACTGGCAGCAAGCAGGATTCCATTATTCATCCTCCTTCCCCTCAGATGAAAGTGCTTATTTAGGTCACATGGAAAATTAGTTTCCCCCTTAACAGATGCCACAAAATTAGCAAGTGATAAACTGCATACCAAATTTTGTTAAATGTTACTTTGGAATTGTAATTTTGCTAGGTGGTCAGTTGACATTTTTTGATGCCGTTTCAGAAGGGGAAAGTAATAGGGAAAATGTGCATTAATTTGCTGTGCAAATATTTATGTAAGTGAGATGCTGCAGCAGAATATGCCCATGTTAGGTGCAGGAGGTAATGTTCATGATAGGAGGTTACTTATTACAATTTAACCCTCGCCTATGACATCTGTTTTTTTGTCATTTGGAGCCCTTCTTGAGCTGGGAGCTTTGTGCCAAGCTGAGAGTAGAGGATGCCAAAGAGCATCTCTGCTTGTAATATGTGTTAAGACCTTGTGCAGTTGATGTGAAATGGATTAACATACTGTCTGGTAGCTAAAATGCCCTCAGTGTTCTTCAAGCTAGATACAGAAAAAGAAGGGATCTAATAGGAAGCTGGAGCTAACTTGAGGTGAGTTTAGGCTCTTTTTGTCTTTATGTGGTGTAGATTAACAATTAAGTATGGTCTGAATTGCAACTAAAAGACAAAAGGGAATTGAGTACAATAAAATTATATGTGTTACTTGAAAGGGCTCTGTTTTTGTAATTTCCATTTAGTTGGGCCTGCAGACTGTAGAGCAAATAGAGCCACTGAAGTAAAATAAAATGTAAAAGTATAGTGATAATGTACAAACTATGTTCCTTGGTTGTTCTCTTGTTTGCCCGTTAGTTGTAATTTCTCTTAAAACATCAAAAGCTCTCCTGTATAAAACCTATAAATGTGATTTTGAAAGGTGCCTTGATACCTTTTGTGTGTTATTTCTGTTCAGAAGTTCTTCTCAAAAAGAACATATTCATCAGTCTTCATGAGAATGACTGAAAATTGTTAAGAGACCCAAAAGGGGAGCTTCATTTATATTTGCCTTCAGGATTTTAAACTTCTCCTTTACAAGAAATTTAATGGTGATGTATTTTAATGTTTTTATATGTCCATTTGGCTCCAGCATCTGAGGGTTTAAGAAACTCATTGAGTACCAGATACCAAGTACAGGACCCATCACAGAATTTGGTGAACCAGTCTTTCAAGGTGGCAATTCCCAACTGCTTCTCTGTCAGCCTTCATTGCCACCCTGTTTCCTCTTCAGCATCCTGTCCACTCCCAGCTGTTGCCTTCATAACCTCCCTTGCTGGCCCGAGTAGCACAGCCTTTCCTCTCTTCCTCCATTCTCTGCCTCTTACCAAGTCCCACCAAGGCAGCACAGAGCTCAGCCTGATCATGATGTGTCAGGAAATGATCTTGGGCTCTGTGGCATGTCTCATCCCTGTTCTTGCTACACCTCGCCCATCAGAAATGCTACATTTCTGGAATGATGATTTTGATTGGCTTCATCCAGCAATATTCTTATTCATGAGTATTTCCAGGCTTAGATCTGTACCTACAAGTACTACTCCAGTCAGTACCAGCGGCAAGGTGAATGGCAGAAGGGAACACTTCCCATTCTACTAGAATAATTTTTACATGGAAATCTCTGAAGACGTTTTCCTGACCCTTACGACATTCACAGCAGACTGCAGTAGATCCAAATAAGCCATTTCAACCCAGTTTATGAGTCAGTTGAATGATTTGGTATGTTGTACATGATTTTAGGGCAGGGATCATTTTTTAGGGAGTGGGAGGGGAACATATGTGGGCATAGTTAAATAAAACTACTTCTTCAGCTGTGTACTGGTCTGTCTATTAAAGGTGGAAGACCAAGTCCCGCTTCAACCAAAGCCATTTTAAGAGGTGGGCAGTAGGCAGGAGCCACACACAATACCACTCTCCCCATTTGTTAGGAAAAATGTAGTAATCCAGAGCTGTACTAAGATTTCTCATTACAGAGATATCACAGCTTTTTCAGTACTCTGCAGCCCATTTTTTGCTGCATTATCAGTTATTTGCACAAGCAGTAAAAAGTTCATCTGAAGAATGTCATGTTCCAACAGGCAAATATATTTCTTCATCCTTACTGTGTTTCTTAGTCACTAGATGGCAAGTATAAGACAAATTAGACCTAGCAAGTACAGCAAAGTCTGGTTGCCATAGGCTAATAGCAGGAGATACAGTGGTGGTTTATTTTCTGAGGCTACATAGGCAAGACAGGGATGCACAGATTAAGTGTATCTGTTGCAGCTGGCATCCCAATGCTACGTACACTGGTAGGCCAGGCTGTAGATGAGGTAGGTGATGGAGCAGGAGCAGTATTGGAGTGTTTGCCAAGCTGTGCATCTCCTGAGCTGAGGTGATGTAAAATAGCAAAAATCCATCTGTGATGCTGTCTATGCTGTCTGCATCAATGAGGCTCCATATCATGGTCATGTTGAGGAGCTGCAGGCAGACAGCTGACAAATTTGTTGGTGCTACACCTGGGGCAGACAGGTAAAGCACAGGGTTGAGGAAGTATGACAAATCCACACTGCCAAACTGTAAGCCTTTAATTTCCCTCTGCCTCGGGTGAAAACAGTGGTGCAGGATTGTTGCCCATGGGGAGCCTTGGCTCTGGCAGGTGGATTCCCCCTCTGTGGTCAGTCTGAGCTCCTTCCACACTGAGCTGACCCCACGTACAACATGCAGGTCTCGGTTCAAGAAAAGGCTCTTCAGTGAACCATTTTGAACACCTGTCAGTTTTTCAATGATTGGTTTGATGTTACAATCTTAGTGATACATCAGAAAGCTTTATGGAGAATCATGGATGGCCATTCCAGAAGGTTTTCTCCCTATGACCAGATCTATGCTCTACATACCAGCAGTAGCATCGAGGCTCTTTCAGAGAACTAGCCAGTGCATGCTGCCTTGCAGCTCCTGCACATGCAGTGTGCCTGCATGGGGCTGGGAGCTGCATTTGTGCAGTAGAAATGCAGAACCAAACTAAGGAGCACCTTACTCACAGCAAGGCTAGGCACACTTTGTTTCAGCCGCTGGCTCGTAAAGAGCCATCTTAAACGCTTGCCATTGTGTCTGGGCTGTGAGTTTTCACCATCACGTGTGTAATTTAGCATGAAACAATTGCAATTTATTCAGTATGGGGCATCATGTGAATTCTGGTGAGAAGGCATGTTGTTCGAGCAAGGAGCGAGACATCTGAATCCTTGCACACCCAGAATATGCACTTCCAATTGCCTTTTTATGACTGAATTTGTTGGTCATTGCTCTTTTTTTTTTCCCCAGTCAGATTAGTTGACTAGCACATCAGTGTTTCTTTGTAAAAATTGAAAATATATGCTAAAAAACAACCAGATATGGTAACTTCATTTTCTGTACAAAACATTAGTATGATTTTAAGAGAGCTGAACAATTATCTCTGAATGTAGTTTTAAAAAATTTTGCTCCCTGGCTGACAGCTGTGTGCACTAAGTTGTGTTCAGTGGGGCAATTATAAACTCGCATATAGGGGTTTATAAGGGAACCTGCAACTCTGCCTTCAGCAAGTCTGTGTAGACACACCACTGTAATTTCGATTTGATTAGATGCTCAATCAGTTATTCCTGGTAATAAAAGCAAAGGGCACGAGGCATTTTAGCATCACATGTACTGCTTTTATCCAGGATACTTGGCAGGTGAACATCTGAAAGGGAGAACTAGAATTAGAGGCTCTAAGCTGTTTGAATTCCCTCCTTACAGCCTGGGTTTGTGAAGTGATTTATTTGAGCTGCAGCCTATAGACCATACATCACCTTCCTGGTTGGCTTTGTTGGCACCTTGTCACATTCTTGCCGGCTTGAGGAATTCATTGTTCTTGTTTGAACTGATAAGAACAAAAAAGGATTTTCTGCCGAGACCTTGGGAAAGGCAGAGGGGGAGGAATGTTGACATGAAACAGCAGGGCTGCACTTTCCCAAGCTTTTCAGCCAGCCCAGCAGCCTGCATTCTTCCCTGGCTGAGGAGCTGTGGTGGAGGTGTGATAAGCACCATTTCCTTGCTGCTACTGCCCAAAAGCATAGCCCTGGGGTAGGATTCCAAACTGCTGCTGCCCAAAAATGCAGCCCTGGGGTAGGAACCCTTCAAAGAGAATCTCTCTTAGCAGCAGGAGGTCACAATTGCCAGGATGAATGTGTAGCAAAAAGTGTTGCTCTGTATCACGGAGTGGGTCAGGTTGGAAGGGAACACAGTGGTCCAACCTCTCTGCTTATTGTTATTATTACAAAGATACCTGATATTATTTCAAGGATAGCCTCTTTAGGGCTTTCTGCTATCCTCTCAACAAGAGATCTTTAGGAGGCTTCACAGGTACCTGGACGGCGTAATACAAGCACAGCACTCCTCTGTGCACAAAGCAGGAAAAAAAGCTTTGGAGCAGATGATTACCTGCTCTGGAAAAATTCTGGGTTTACTTGGTATTCTCTGTAGCTCGCTGCTCATCAGTACCAATACAGTTCATACTGGCACATCCTTGTCAGTCTAAAGCCCTTGTGGTGACATTTTGTGCTTTCAGGGTGAGTAAGAAAACAAATCATTTTCATAATATTGAGGAAATTTGAAAGAAACAACCAGAAGTTCAGCTAGAGTTTTCATTCAGAATAGTGACCCCCAGGACAGTGATAAGAATCTGTGTCTGTGACAGTGCTTGTTACGAAGCCTGTAAGAAGCAAAGCAATGCTCTCAAATAACCATAACATGTTCCACCTTCAAGGAATGGCTCTGGAACCAAGAACTCTGTTCACCTTCCTAAGCGGAGCATTCAAGGATAAAGTGGAGGAAGAAGGATCGGGGTGGTATATTTCTCAAACAACACACACAAAGCAAGGTGAATTTTGGAGGGCTGGCTCTTCTCCTGGAGCAGGTCCCAGCAGAGGGCTATGAAAATTATTAAGGGCCTGAAGCATCTGTCTTAGCAGGGTAGGATGAAGGAGCCAAGCCTGTTCAGCTTTGAGAAGAGACAGCTGAGAGGGGACCTCATCAATGCCTGTATCTGAAGTGAGGGAGCTAAGATGATGGAGACAGGCTCTTCCCAGTAGTGCTGAGCAATAGGACAAAAGACAACTGGCAGAAATTGATGCACAGAAGTTCCAGCTGAACATGAGAAAGAGCTTCTTTACTGTGCAGGTATCTGAGCACTGGAACAGACTGCCTATGCTGGACATATTCAAGAACTGTCTGGAGGTAGTCCTGTGCAGTGTGCTCTGCTTGAGCAGGGGGGCTGGAAGATAACCACAGCCTGGATGGCTGGATCACTGGAGGCTGGATCACTGTGGTCATCTTCCAGCCTCACCCATGCTGTAAATTCTATTATAGCTCAAATACTAAGGCTGAGCTAACAATGCTTTTCAAAGAATACAGTTTGTGTGATATGTTGGATACTCTTTGGGGTTTTTTTCACTGTTAAGAGCAGGCTTGTGTCTTAGAAGACTTAGCAGTCTGTCTCTGCCCATCTTTGTGTGGACACAAAGCCAGAAGAGATGAGCTATGATTTAAATCACCTTTTGTCACCCAAGGAGGCAGCCCTCACTAGTCAGAGCACTGTGGGGAGAACGGAGTACGAGCATCCCCACCAATGCCACTCTCACAGGAGGGTGGGAGAGAAATGAGGCACCAAACAGGGAGGAGGTTGATGTTGACAGGACAGAAGGAAAAAAGTAAAGTGGTGAGGGATGTTGAGGTGGCAATGGCAGAAAGCCAAGATGCTATGATAGTCAAAAAAGCCTAACTGGCAAGGTGTCCTGGTTAGACGCAGGTTGGGAAGCATCAGTGTGCAGGGCAAAGCCTGCCTACCCAGCTTCAAGTTCTCAGCCCAGACAATGTACTTTGTGTGCTTTAGTTTTCATCATGTGTAAAATATGAATTGTAACTCCAATCTTTCACTTTATTAAATATTTTGACATCTTCAGATGAGAGGCCAAACATTTAATTTACTAACACATGGGATAGAGGAAATCCTTTCTGCCTGAGAAAGCCTTCTTCTAGGGGTACAGGTCAGTTCCTTTGGGGCTGGGATATGTAAGGCTATCATCTACCTGTTGCTTAGACCACAGCAATGAAATCTGTAATTTAACATTCAGTACCTTTTATTGCCTAAGAGGGGTTTGCATTTTGACTTTATTACCAGTAGTGTCTATACGGAGAATATGCACAAGGATCAAATACACACAAGGTGTAAAATGGAGAAGTGCCAGTGTGTGTGGATGTGCCTGTGTAAGCCTATCTTTGTAACACATGAAGCAGCTTTATACAGGACAAAGATTGAGACAAGCTTGTTGGGTTTTTTAAGTCAATATTGGCAGGTTAATAAAAAAGTCTATTTCTGCTTGCAAATCCTGCCTTGCTCATAATTTGAGCTGGTCACATTTACAGTGCATTTCAAACACAGTTTGTTAAGAGGTGCTCTTCTCTTGGCGGCCTGGCACCTTCTTTTTGGTGTCACTTGAACAGGTATATGCAACTTTAACAATGGTTGCCAGAGAGTATTTGACACCAATTTAAAGGTGGATGCAGTTTTGGTGCAAATGGTCCCTGCACTGGACTTACAGTGCAAAATGCTGCAAGGATTGCATCTCTGATCTCACGTGAGTATTCCTCCTGAAGGCTGCTGGCTCAAGCACTGCCTTTGTAGGTGTTCTTAGTGATTTTCTCTTCAGATGACCCCACACTGTCATCTTTTTCTCCAGCTCCTCTGACATTCACATTGGCAAGCTTGCCAACTTTGAGCTTTGCCTTTTCTCCAGCTTGGAAGCTGCCCTGCCTTCCAGCACTGAGTTCACTGACAGTGTATCACTGCTCTCTGCTGGAGAAGCACTCAGCTGGGCCAGGCCCATCTGGGTCTCCAGCTGTTTGTAAGGAATGCAGGTATGATGGCCAAACCGATAACCTCTGAGCCTTCAAGAGCAAACTTAACGTACTGCTTATTCCTGTTCCTCCTACAGCACAATTTAGGGTCTCTGTTGTGCAGGCTGGAGACAAGAGTTTTCAGAAAGATGAGAGAGATAAATAGGGTGATACCAGGTGAACAGAAACATCTGTGGTCACGCAGACTTGCTTATTGGTAGTGCACTATAACAGACACTGGTGTCATTTTCACAGGTTGCTGCTCTAGCCTAATTCCCACTTGTATTTGCATATAATGCATATAATTGCATATAATGATGCATCTGTGGAATGTTTCTTCAGGTCAGATGGAATGACCAGTTAGGAGAGTGCCTTTCTACTCCAGGGGAGCAGTAAGCATGAGGTCCTAAGAGTTCATGTTGAAAGAGACTGGTTTTGGCTATCTTAATCCAGTTTTGGTAGTTGCGGAAGTTATTCTGCTTGTTGCATTGAGTCATTTTTCAAAGACACAGTAAAATTATCAGATCTTCCCCACAAAATGAGAATTATTTAAAATAGTGTCTCCCATTTGAGCCCACACACGTACACATCTATATCATGTACTTGCACACATGATACATCTTCTAATTTTATATACTTTTGTAGCTCTGGCATCTTTTTTGCTTGAAAACCACTCAAGCATAAATCATAAAAACGCAGCTTTACAACAGCTTTAAAGTGCTTTTATATTCTGCAGCATTCCATGTGAATTATTGCTGTGCTGTCAAAGAAAACAAAAACATTTGGGAAGGACTGTTTATTTTACAGTGGTTGACCAAAAGTATGCAAGTGGTTATAAAAAAATGTAGACAGCTAACAATGGGAGGTGCCATTGCTGATTCTGTAACTCATTCACAAACCTTTGACACTGATGTTAGATCACTAGAGACAGAGCTAGGGACTTCCCACAGGAAAACACACACACTTCCAAATCACTCAAGTTATGAAAAAACCACACCATTCTCCCCTCTGTCTGTCCACCCTGATTGTTCTTTCCTACTTACCCACATAGCCAAGCAAAAAGCATGAGATTCCTATATGTGTAGTGAAGCCTTTTTTTTCAGCCACCTATTTCTTCGGAGTGGTTTCCACTACAAGATACTAGTAGAGATGTGTATTTGAATTTGTCTTGTCTTTCAGAGAAACCTTTTTTTTAAAGTGGTACTACTTCTTGTGCTGTAGGGTACCATTTCCTATGATTAGTCTCCCTGTGTGTTGAGCTCCCCTACAAATTATTGCATGCAGGTTGAAGGTAAGTTGGAGTCTGTGAGATATTTTGATTCTTGTTAGAAATAAGGCACTTGGTTCCAGTCTGCTCATACTAGAAAGTGGGTGGTAGTACAGAAGGCAGCCCAAAGGCTGACCAAGGAGACTGCCATTTGAGTGGCTGTCCTGTGAGAAATGGCTGGGTAAGCTGGGATTCTTCAGCCTGGAAGAGAAGTCTACAGTCATGAGAGGCATGGAGACATCTGGCTGGGATTGGCTCTTGACTAGATTTTCTAAAACTGGAGTGGGTGGAATCAAATAGAATCAGCAGTAGACTGTTCCAGAAAAAGCAGAGAGTCCCTGAATTAGCCATCTTGCTTTGCTTGGTCCTAGTGTAAATGTTGGGGTGGGCAGAGAATCCTTGAAGCAAACGGTAATAGTCATAGTCATACTCATGGTCATAAGAATGATAACAATTATAAGAATAGTTTATGAAAAAGAAAACCCTGCAAGTATTGCAGGAGACTAAAAAAGAGAAAGAAAGAAAGAAAGAAAGAAAGAAAGAAAGAAAGAAAGAGAGAGAGAGAGAGAGAGAGAGAGAGAGAGAGAGAAAGAAAGAAAGAAAGAAAGAAAGAAAGAAAGAAAGAAAGAAAGAAAGAAAGAAAGAAAGAAAGAAAGAAAGAAAGAAAGAAAGAAAGAAAGAAAGAAAGAAAGAAAGAAAGAAAGAAAGAAAGAAAGAAAGAAAGAAAGAAAGAAAGAAAGAAAGAAAGAAAGAAAGAAAGAAAGAAAGAAAGAAAGAGAAAGAAAGAAAGAGAAAGAAAGAAAGAGAGAGAGGAGGAGAGAAGGAAGGAAGAAGGAAGGGAAGAAGTGTGGGAGGCAGGAAGGAAGGCAGGAAGGAAGGCAGGAAGGCAGGCAGGAAGGCAGGCAGGAAGGAAGGCAGGAAGGCAGGAAGGCAGGAAGGAAGGAAGGAAGGAAGGAAGGAAGGAAGGAAGGAAGGAAGGAAGGAAGGAAGGAAGGAAGGAAGGAAGGAAGGAAGGAAGGAAGGAAGGAAGGAAGGAAGGAAGGAAGGAAGGAAGGAAGGAAGGAAGGAAGGAAGGAAGGAAGGAAGGAAGGAAGGAAGGAAGGAAGGAAGGAAGGAAAAGGAATGAAGGCTGTTCAAATAATATCATCCACCCTCTGCCCTACTCTGTACAAGTTCCATGCAGTTGCTAATGAAGATCTGGTGATGAAGAAAGGATATGAATCCTAGCGAACCTGCATTTCATAAATGTGCAGGGATTACTGTGTCACTACTGTTGACACATTTCCTTTCCCTGTAGGTGCACTCCCTTCCCCATGCATTTCTGCAGTGCATGTAATTTGGTCTTAGTAATCCTCCAGTCATGCCTCTTATGTGGAATTTTATTTGAAAATTGAGGTGGGGAGTGTCTGAGAGCTCACTAGCAGCTGATCAGTCCTTTAGCCCTCTATTTATTGCCCTAGTAAATCAATGGTGCCAGAGGCTGTGCAGTATTGCCTTGCATGGCTACATAATTAAAGATATCTTCCCTGACCAGAGGGAAATAAGCCTGCAAAAGAGGCTGCAAAAGCCTGCTGCTGTTTGCCAAAAGGAGCATTAGTCAATGGGAGAGAGAGAAATGTTTTGTGCTTGGTCTTTTTGCTGCTTATATTAGAATCATGCTCTGTTATTTCTATCTGTTTTGCCAATTGGCATCCATCCACCTTTTCTATTCATGCTCAAACAGCCAGGAATGCTACAGCAGGAGAGGAAGCCCCTTCTCATATGTTGCTGACTGAGCTGCCAATGGCTTGTATTTGTAGTGGATCCAGCAACAAAACAAAGCACAAAGCAACCCCATCACATCAGCTGTGTGTGCTAACGAATAGGTTCATTGAATAATTTTGGAGCAGAGTCCCAGACCTTCCTTCCACTTCAGTTGCACTAAAGGCATGAAATTTATTTAATGTCCAAAGCAAAAGTGGCATATGTTTCACTGCACTTGAATAGCTATTTTGTTAGACAAAAACCCTACACAACAAATAAACAAACAAACAAAAACACCAGAAGGAAAACCCTGAGTGCTTACTACTCAAATGTAGGTGGAGATGAATGAGTTTAATCTGAACTGATCAAGTTGATTAGATGGTTTAATTGAGCTTTGGTACAGCAGAAAACAACATCTCTTCTGACCAGGAAATGGTAAACCTTCTTATAAACAGTCTGTAATGAGAGAATCTGAGTCATTAACTTGCACATGCAAACTGCATAGACACTTATGTGTCTCATGCCCAAGTTACAGCCTCAACAGAAATAGTTTTACAGGGACTGAATAATAGTTGGGAGAAATAGAGGGGGTAGGGAAGCAAGAAAAACAGCCAAGTAATTGAAAACATCCTCCAGAGAAACAGCCAAGAAATGACATTTGGGATGTTGAATGTGAGCTGGCAATATGAATGCAATTCCTACCACAAAGACTTTTTGTCGAGGTAGTCATCATTTTGGGATGGGTTGATTTGACAGGATACACTTGCTGATAGAAACAGGCTTATCCTAGCCTTCCCTATTGGTAGTAAGATTTACTGATACTGGAACTGAATTCTGCTCTGGGTGTCTCGCTGAAAAGTAATATTTCAGTTTTTCTTACATCCACTCATTCTGAACTACCAAATTATGTGATCACCATGGGAGTTAAGGTATACCCAAGGTGCAGTGCCCTGTGCTAACCCTGTAGAACCACTGTCTAGCTTTAATTCACAAACTCGGATCAGTTTATTATGTTTTCAAGCAGCTTGCTATTAAGAATGATAGAAGGGAATATTTCTAACATGAACAGTATGATCTTGTTGTGGTCGGACACTTCTATTTCCAGAATTTATTGGTACCTACAAGTACTGCTTTCTCTCATTAAGACAGAGGCAATAGTGATTTTTTTTTCAGCCCTGTGAAAACTCTAGAATAGGATAAAGTAATGTAGTTAGGAAAAGGTATTAGTAATTTATTTAAAATGTACTAACCCACATTTTAAATAGTTTCCTTTTCTTCTAAATTCACTGATATTTTTGTTCTTGGGCCTCTGGACCTTTCATTGGGGAAGTACTTTTTACAAGAGTGAAAAACAGAATATCTTCTGTATATACCACATTTCTGATGTGTAAATCTTGTGGGCACTGTATTAAAGAGAATGCTGTTGTTCCATGTAGGAAATTAGGCAGCAGAAAGTGGATTGATGATGTATTCCAATACTACATTCCCTGCCTGATAGCTATTTCTGTTACCTATAAGTGTGTTTCAGGAGTTTATATTTTGTTATAAAACACGTACTGTATTTTCCTATTGTTTGCAAGAAAAACAATGCATTTTGAAAAGCTTTATCCCTTAGCTGGGAGAAAAGATTATTGTGAAGGTGTTTCAGAAACTAGCAGCATGTTTTTTTCAAAGATTGTCCTTTTTCTTTTATGTGCTGAGCCATCAGTTTCTGCCTCGGCTGAGGAATACTTTGAAAATGGAAAATCTAGTCAATGGGCTGCTCATGTAACAGAAAAAGAGCAAGAGTCGACCCCAGGCATTTCACATGTTCTTATTCAGTATCTTTTCTCTGCAAAGCCAGTTGGAGCTGTGATTATTTCTGTGTGTTATTTCATAGAGAAAACTCTATGAAAGGAGTGGAAGCTAGGGTTGGTTTTGCCTGTTGGCTGACCTGCAGTAGCTGGCCACATGTGTGCAGTTAGCTTGCTGCAGATGGGAGGCAAACGGCATTGCTTCAGCTGCTATCAGTGAGCCAACATGTGGTCAGTAACTTGACTGTGGGCCTGCAGTTCCTGTTTTGAGCTGACCCAGAGGCAGTCTGCCGGTAGTAAAAACCTACCTGAGAAACATTTGTCAGGGAAAGTTTAAGATATGGGTATGTGATTTGGGTATTAAATTTAATTAAAAAGATTATGGTATGGGAACAGGCTTAGAAAAAATGGGATTGTTAGCATAGCTGCAATGTCTAGGGAAGGTGGACATTCACTTATGGGATGTCCCCAAGCCAAGGGTATCTGGGTGTGGGAACATTGCATACACAGAACAAAACACTGGAGCTCAGAGATTCCAGAGTTTAATATCCTTTGGTGTGCTTTTCCTTCCTTGCTTTTATAGACAATGAACAAACCTGGGAGAATAATATAAGTCTAGATTTACAGTACACATTTTAAGTCTCATATTCTTTATGACACAAGGTAGGCTGTAAAAGTTCAAGGTTTCAGCTCTGTGTAAATCCATGTAGTGCCATCAAAGAGATTGAGACAGTTCTTGTAGAAACTCTTGAAGGATCAGGGCACAATAATTTCGAAAAAAAAAAAAAAAAAAAAAGCTAATTCAGCATTACCCAACTAGAACATTTTCATTACCTTACAGCAAGTAAAAACATCCAAGATTAGTAAATCTTTTCCTGTGGCTGAACATTCATCTTGATAATTTTCCAATCCTTTAGGAGCAAGCTAGTAATCTGTAAGGCCCAGTGGAGGTGCTTTCAGTTGTGCTGTAAACCTTTTACGATCCTGAATCTCCAGTTTTGCTCATATGCCTAGTGTTCTGGGCTGTCACTGTCATTCTTCATATGGAAAGGAAATATTTTCTCTAAGATGGGCATTGATTTTTGCACTAGTAGATGATACCAGCACGTTATTTGAAAAGCACTGAATGGCAGGTTTCTTTTGTCTGAAAGCTCTACATTAAGGAGTACATGGATTTTCGTTTTTTTTTTCACCAGGAGTATTCACTGTATTCTTTTTGCTGTAGTTACTCAATAGTAGCTAGTGGGTACATTCAGCTGATGATGACTTGCAAGTGCTGTGCACTACCTTTTTTTCTTTGCTTAAAACCCTATTTCAGAATTGTATTGTCAACCCTTACTGCACTTCCTGGACACATTCTGCATAAAATCAATGCCAGTAGCAAAAACCCTAGAGATGGGCACAGGACCTCTCATTCTTCTCTGCAGATGAGGTAAAAACCTTTGTTAAAGGCACAAATTTTTGAGCTGGTGGCTGGCCAGCTCAGGTGGGGCTGTGAGAGATGCTCTTGCGCCTTGCTGAGGGTGCTTGCTGTAGTTGCAAGATACCCTCAACCCTCAGTGACAGGGTTGACAGCTTTTGGAAATGAAGGAAAAACTCGTATCTTTGGATCCGCAAGTTTCTGTACTTGTCTGATGCTTGCTGAAGCATCCAGAAGCTCATGTGCTTTACTTGCAGCATGCCCCCTCTCCTTCACACGTGAAGTGTATTTATTCTTTTCTCAGCTGTAAGCATGAACTTGGCACACATCATAGCATTACATGATATCCTCTTTTCTCTCCTTTAGCAAAGTGAAATGATATGACCTATGCACTCGCATTCCTCAGACTCGTATCAGATAATACCTTTCTTCCCATTCACTGTAGCCTGGGTCCTGCCGGTACAGAAAAATAGCTCACAATAGAGTTAGGCAGCCTGACAGCTCTGCCTGGTTGGAGGCAGGCTGCAGGATGGACAGATGAAGAGTGTGTCTCTGAGTGGGTGGGAGGATGTGGTGCTTGGACACCTCACAGTGCTGTGCAGGTTGCAGTACCCAGCTGGCCTCACACATCTCCCTTTCCCTCCCTCTCTCCATTTAAACCTCCTTCTTGCTCCTTTTCTCCTTCTTGACTTACTCCACCATCTATTTGGTTAGCTAGTCATGCGATTACAGGTCTCTAACTCTAGCTTCTCTTGCTTGTGTCCTCAAAGGAGAAAAAGGAAGAGAGGGAGGGAGGCAGGGAGGGAGTCCCGTCTCTCCCGCTGACACTTGCCTCCGAGGTCTTGGCTAGAGGACAGCCACTGCTGGCAGCAGTCTGGGAGGAACTCACAGTGGTAGCAGAGGAAAAGAATTTGGCAGGGAGGTGAACCACATGATTGTGATTCATCCTGCACTCTTGAAATGTGTCAGGAGGAGTAGGAAAGGATTCATGTGCCAGCACTGAGAGCAGAGATATTCACATTCAGACATCACATTCTTATTATAGTAAGGCATGTCTCATAGGAAAAATATTGAACTTGGCCTTCCAGGATGAAGAAAATAGGCCTAACTGTGATTTTACTGCTTGAGTCACTCACTTAATCAGTTACTGGTTGCATGTAGGAAGCCTTCTATTAGGCTGACTTGGGAAAATTGTTTTTCATTAATTAATAGTAACACTGAGCTCTTTTTCAATTTGCTCAAAATTGCTTTCATTTTTAGGTCCCCTTATGCAAAAACACTCCTAATATACCATGGTTCAGAACAGTAATCACCTTAATCTAGTCACTTGATATAGCTGCCTTCTAGATAAAGCTCTAGTTTTCATCAGGAGTTAGAAGTTTGCTGGAGAGGTGAACAAAGCTGTGTGGGAATCATGATGACTTTCGGGCCTGATTCTTCTCATTTTCCTCATATGGAATAGCCCCTTATCCCTGGGTTACACGCGTGTCCCATTCACATAACACGTAGGAATGAGAGCAGCAGAAGAACTCATTTAATGCTCATGGAAGTGCAGGGTGGTGGTTTGAAGACCATGTAATAAATCAGTTCCAGTACAGCTTAAAAATCCCGGCTTTCCTTTTGTAGGCCACATTTTTGTGAAAATCCAGCGTAACAAGACCATCTCCTTTAGCCTTATTTTGGCCCAGCTCCTCTTTCCAGCAGGAGGTGGTTACAAACACAGCTGTGGAAGTGCAGTTCAGCTGAGGAGCACCAGTCTGCACGGTCCCACACACTTGCGAGGCCCACGTTGGCTTAAGGGGCAATTGCTTCCCACGTGCCATAAATCTGCATTTGCATCCAAAAATGTAGAGGCCACAGTGTATGGAAGTTCCTTTTCCTCCCTCAGTGTGTTTATGACAGATTTATATTGATGGCAGCAGTGTACACAGCCACAAATGTCTATTATATTCAGGCTCTCCTAACTCAGTCCCTGTTTCCTGCTGAAGGTGAGACAAGGTCCTATATGAATGAGGGGTGAAATTACAGCTGAACTTTCTAATTGTGTTAATACAGGAGAACCTTTAAGAAATAGAGCAAGACCTTTTGTGTTCAGAGCTACCCCTGCCCTGTCTTTACCAATTCACTGTGGTAGTGCATATTTCTGGGAGTTGTTATGTCAAATTCACATTTTTTCCCCCTACAAAAAAACAGTAAATGTGTGCCTATATATCTCCCTGTGTTTACAAAGGATATTTGAAAGGAAGGTCAGAAGTGCTTTGATTCTTGAAAAAAGCCAGCCAGTTTCAGCTACTCAGAACTTTCAAAGTGTATACAAAAACACAAATGCTGGTAACTGTTATTTCAGGCCTCAGGCTTAGACACGATAAATTAACACTGTCCAGATTTCATTTTGGAAGCAGTGCCTACTCCTGCACAGACATTCATATCCTGATGAACTCCGGGGCAGCTCAGAGGGGCAGTCACCACATCCTCTGTCTGACCCTGATGGTGACTGCTTCCTCCTGCCTCCCACGCTGGGCTGAGCAGATGAGTCTGGGTGTGAACACCAGCCACCGCTATGAAAGCCAAGCCAATGTCAAGTTCAGATCTGTGAGAGTATTATAGGATCAGAAACCTATTCATCTCATTCTCCTTCCTGCCCTCTCCCTGTTTCCCTGTGACAGAAGAGGAAGAAAAATCTGATGTTTACAGTAAGGGTTTCAGAGGTTCCCAGTGCATTTTAGGAGTTGTACAACTGCCTTTGGGGCTTTGAAGAATCTTACTGTGAAGCTGCTCTGATAAACCATAGTCCTCTCCATGGTCTCATACCAATTTGACACCTCTGTTTTAATTGGAATAATTCCTTTTCAATTCTAAGTCTAAATTGGGAACCAGGAGGCAATGCTGAGCTCTAACCAGAAAGTGGCAGTGACATCTTGCCCATTCCTCTCTCTGTGAATGTTTTTGCTTCTTCTTTGGTGGACAAACATCCTTTCTATTTAACTTCTTATTGTGGGCTCTGGTTGCTTTGCCAAAAGACTCGAGGAGAAGCATGGACATGAGCAGAACCTAACTCCTTAAAGAGACTATCAAATAAACTGGACCAATCCCAGAAATCATGGGGTGCAAAAATGCCTCAGGTGCCTATCCACTTTTCTTTTCACCTGTGCCAGCTTCTGAATATAGGTTGGTCAGTTATTTATTGCTTCAATTCTTTTTTCACTGCAGGATTTAATGGCTTAGGATTTAGTAGTTGTTTGTAGTGGTAAATTCCTCCACCTTTGATTGAGAGGTCAAAATCTTCTGAACCAAATCCCCTTTTTAAACAGCCCAGCTCTATGGCAAAGATCACTGGCAACTGGTTGTTGTCTGTTTGCCATGATTCATCCATCAGCCACCTCATGCAGGGTGGTTTCACACTGTTGCTGCCCGAGCCTCTGCCACCTCTTGTGCCAGAGGTTGTGCTTCTGGCTGAGCTGGGGCATCTGAGTAGTCAAGGTGTCTGCACAGGTTTAACACAGGTTTTTTGGGCTGACATACTGCTGCAAACATCTGTCTCTGCCTTTAGGTTCCTAACATATCTTTAAATGCCTCTGTGTGTGTGTCTTCCCAAAGACACAGAGGAAGTCTGTGGTAGAGAAGGAACTTGTCCGGGGGGAGGGACCCTGACCATGCAGAACAGTGAGCAGATCTCTATGTCCTCGTTCATGGATTTTTTTGAAGAGAGCTCAAAACATCAGCTAGTAAAAGGAGCATGTGTGAGATGATGTCACCCTGGCTTCAGAGGAAGAGCCCAGGGCTTCATACTGCTCCGTGGCAGTGTGACGAGTCAGGCTTCCAGTGACAGTCATTCACCCTACTAGCCTGGATTTTAATGGATTATGGCTGAAGTTGTTACGGTCCATTTGGTGGAAAACAATCAAATAAATAGGCAAACAGATCTGTAGTTTTAGGAGGCTACTTTAAAATGTCACCCATCTGCTAGGCAGAGGCTCGATAAATCAAGGCTACAGGAGGAGGTTAGCATGCACACATGTGCGCCTGTGTTCTGAAGGCTTTGCATACTTCTCCAATGACCAGTTTTTTAAGTTGATACTTATTTTGCAGAAGATGCTCCTAGGATTTACGCAGATGGCGGCAATTAGAAGACTATGCTGGGGAGACTATCTCTCAATCTGTTTCTTTTTTCACTATAGCCCCCTATCTAACCTTGGAAGGTGCTGAAGAGCTGCACTTTTCCCATTGCAATTAATTTTCACGGAAGGTGTTGTATACCTTTGCTAGAGGAATGATATGTCTTCAGATCTGTTGTTTCAATCAGTGTCTTCTTTAAGGCTGGGTCTGGGGTGGAGTGGGAGGAATAACCCTTCTAGGTTGTCTGCTTTTAAGTCATTTTTGTTCTCATGGCCCCGTTCTCAGAGCAGCTCACCCATTAGAGCAGTGTGGTATCCTGCTCTCAGAGGAGTCCTGTTGAAGGAAACAGGCCAGCATGAATGAGGGTGAGAGACTCCAGCACTGCCTTTCCTACAGATAAGGAGATACTGTCCCAAGTCAGTTACAGAGGCAGTGTTCCCACTGATGCTGAGGTAAGCTAGAGCTCCCTAACCAGCACCCTTGGGGGGTTATTCAGGAGAAAGCAGAATCTAGGGTTAGCAAAAAGCATTGTTTGCTTTAATTCATTAAAAAACAAATGAGAAGAACTCTTTTAACATGACTGCTTTTTTTACACACAACTGCAGAGTGTGGTGGTGCTGTGCACAGCCTAGCTTGGTTTGTACACCCAGATCTTTATCCCTTCACTGCCGCTGCGATGCCACATGGATATAAACCCCCTTGGACCAGCAAAAGGTCATTTAAAACAAAGAGGAAAATGAACAGCATTTGCAGAGCAATAGAGGAAGCACCTTTGCAAACAATTTGCTCCCATTTTGAAAAATGTTGGAGTATCAGCCTCCAAAGTTGCAAATAGCACTTTTGTTAAGTTTCAGATGTAACATATGCCCACCTACAGAGCCCACTTCCATCTGCATGAATATTCCTTCACTCCTCCATCATCACAGCAAATTCTTTAATGCAGGACATAAAATAAAAGTAATTACAATGTTTATGAGGAAGCATATTGTGTTTAAGTGCACATTGTGGAGAAAAAAAGGCATTAAGATTATTCAGAGCATAGGAAGTGAGGAGGGAGGAAGTTGTGTTTGTTCAATGTGTTTATGTGAGGATTACATGCAGTTTACGCAATTCAAGATTTCAGAAGCAGATAAGGTCTTTTAAATCAGCCATAAAATTTGTATCTGATTTTTCACACCAAAGAAATAACAAAAAATGGTTTTGTTTTCTCTGGAGGAAAACAGACTGAAGGAGGCATAGGGCCAAATTCTGATCTCACTTTCACTGGTGTTCAGTAAAATTGTTGGAAATATGCTGGATTTACACTGATGTAAGTGAGATTAGAACCTTGCCTGTGGCAGACAGAATGTTGTCTCTGAACATCTAGTATGGTTTTGGGCTATCTTAATACAAAAACTGTGTTGCTGTAATGTAGTTGAAAAGGTCATGGTGAGCAAATACAGACAAACGTTATATAACAATTTGCAGCTTTAATACAATTTTGATGATATTTGGCGGAGTTCTTTGTGTCACTGTATAATTTTGCTGGTTTAAATTTGTTTCTTATGAACAAGTTATTAACTTAAGAGAAGTAAAAAGCATCCACTGCGTGAGTCTGAAATGAATCAACACCCACATGTCATATCTCTTTCATTTGCTAAGTGGATGCTTGTCTTGTCCGATCTTGTGGATTTAATTTCTGCCAGGATGTGTTTATACTCTTAAAATTAATCTATCCAAGCAAATCTTTCATTCTGCAGCACAGTCTTAGCTGCCCCTGCACACCTTATAGGTGATGCCTATTCGTTTGGCACAGACAAAGGATATCCCACAAGGTGAGATGAATCAGAGAGGAGGCATCCTTGTACCTTGTCCACTGACTGTAGGTCCATTCTGGTGTTTGGGTGAATTTATTCTATTTTACAGGCTAAGTCTGAGGTCAGATTCTGTACTGCTGTAAGCCTGGCAGAGATCCTTTTATTGCAGTGGATCTGTAGCAATTTACACTGGCTGGGAATTTGGGCCCTAAAAGCTTGTGTCAACAAAAGCTTCAACTGGGGAAAAAGCGGTAGAAAAACTAACTAAGTGAAGCTGTTGCTGTCCAGAGACTTTTCTATTATGTAACCCTAAAGTAGTAGTGTTTCGAGTATAGCCCATTCGGTCATCCTAAACAGAATTAGTACAGTTGGGAAAAGGGGGGAGGTGTGAATGTTTCAAGGAGGTCTTTGAACGTTTCTTCAAATGTTCATTGCATCTAAGATCCCATTTTTGTGTGCCTTTATTTGCTCCAGAATACCGCTGGACTGCCAACAAAGGAGGGCTTGTCCTCCCAGGAATTTTCTGCATTCCTCTCTGGAGTAGGCATTTTTCTTAGCTACAAAGGCCCTTTGGCAAATTCCCTCTAATCAGTGGATTTACCCTGGGCTCTGATAGGTGCCATTCATGAACTTGGTCTGCTGTTTGATGGAGCTGAAGCATTAATGGGATCTTTTCATGATAAACAAAACAGAGTAACATTACTGGAGGAATCACAAAGATGCTCTTGTAGGGCAACGTGGTTCTTTCTCACTCTGTTCTCTTTCTGTTCCACTCTCTTCTCCATTTTCCTTTTAGTTTTTTCCTTATCATTTCCATGCTTTTATGAACATACGTTCTTTTTTTGTCTCTGGGACCATTTTTAGTGGCAGATCTTCCCAGATCTCTTTACCTCAGGAGACAGTGGGCTAGCTCACTGTCTGTGCTTGGCCCCAGGAGGTACAATAAACCCATACAAAGAGCCCAGCTTCAGCAGCTTGGTGTTTTCTCTAAGGGTCTTATACACCATCAGAGACATCCATAGATCTTAAATCCCATCTTCACTCCCTTGAGTTTCATTCCCAACAATGGGTTTCACTTCCATCAATGAATGACCAGTGTTCAAATGAAGGGAGGAAAAACAAGGTGTAGAAGGACTCACTTTTGTATTGAAATAAAAGCCAAAGTTGCCTCTGCTTTTGAAGTCAATTTGTAATGGTGACTTTGTAGTCTTTTAGACAACATACATGCAGGTTGTCACTTTTAAAATGTGCTGTACTGTCCTAGAAATGGATATGTTGTAAAAAGCAACGTACACAGAGGCGATACAACAACTTATAGAAAAGAAGCTCAGCAACCAAAAATAAAGCAGAACTGCATCTTTGTTTTGAAGCTGTTTCTTCTTTCTGGGGTGATGGGACCCAATAAAGTGTAAACAGTACACTGCTCTTTCTACCACCACTCCTTTCATTGAAATATCTCACATACCTTCTGATGAAGTATCACACTTGGGTTTGGGTGAGCAGTATAACTTCTCTTGAGAAAATAAAAATTGCAAGAATTTTCTTTAAAAAACCTTTCATTTTAAATTTCTGATTTTGAAAAACACTGCATTTCCAATCAGTTTTAAACCAAGTAATTTTCATATTCACCTCTTCTTAAATCATCTGTACTTAAAGCTGATAATGAATTGTTTGGATGAACATAAACTGCTGGTTTTGTTTCAGAATTTACTGAAGTTGCCCAATCTTTTTTCAGAATTTTTTTTTTTTTTTTCTGTAATCTTCTTCCCTAAAAGAGGGAGGAACCAGAAGGGAAATAACCAGGTTTTCTTTCAAGTGCTGCACATAACTTCTCACACTTATATCCTGCTGAACAGTGCTGTGTTTGCAAAGTGTTGGCAGGGAAAAGTTGAATGTACATTGAGAATGTGAGAGAGCTTCTTAGACTTAGGTCAGCAGGCTACATGTGAAGGCATTGCAGTCAGTAGTTCCTCTTTTTGGTACCCTGGAGACCCTCCTGTGTTTTTCAGATAAAGGCCTTAACCTTTAAGCACCTGAGGGGATTGCTTAGGTTGAAGGAAGCATAAGATATTTGCTGTAATTTGGCCTACTTGTAGGTCATTTGGGGAAATCTCCCTAAATCTTCCTTTGTTCCTCCCTCAGTCTGGTAATCCATCGATCCATCTCCTTACAAAACTACCAGGGAGGGTAGGGCTTTTCTGATGTACTAGGGAAACAAAAAAGGCTGCCTGAGCTGACAGTCACTGGAATGGAAAGCCCCTGTAGATCCAGCTGACAGCTCTGAAGGTAGAATGAATTTGAGTACGAGGTTGCATCTTTGGCAGATGAAGGGAAAAACAGGCCAAGAATGACTATGGTGCTGTGTAAGCTAACCAGGCTGGCTAGCCTGGACACCTGGTGGGGTACAGCCAGGACCTGTTGGGTGTGTTTCACTATCTTCCAAGTGCCGTGTTTCCAAGGGCACCACACCTGCTAGTGTGTGCTTGTGGAAATTTGGCAGCTACAGAGAGCTGGGGACTCAAGGCATTGGGTTGACAAAAATTCAGTCTCTTCAACTGCAAGGAGACAGAAGATACAAATGATCTCAAGGTCCCAGAGCCCCTCAGCTCTTCCGTATCAGCTTCCAAACCTGAAGTGTACAATGTTTTATTAACAGTTGCTCTAACTATGAACACTTACTTGGCACCAGTCACTGTGGTGTCCAAGGACCTTCGTGCATTTTAGTGAATTAACTAAACATATTACAGTGTTTATTGCCCACGGTGGGAGATTCAGCTGGGGGCCATGGGAACACAGAGTTGCATGGTTTGAGTGGGACACATGATTAGAGGATGCATAGTCATAATTCCAGTTGTGCACTGACAACTTTATTTTGTATTTGTTCTCTTTTTAAATTCACCTTCCAAAACACTTGTTGCCAAAAATACCATAGGGATACTGAAATAATGTGAAAGTAATGTTATGTCCAAAATTACATGTTTCATACCTCCTGAGAATAACTTGAATGGTGTAGAAATTAGAGCTACCTTTAAATAACGGAGTCTTTTTTCCCTCAAAGTCTATTGGTAAAAATTAGCTTTGCTGTCCTCAAAGAACTAGTGCTATAAAATGCCAATCATGGTTTAATTGTGATTCGGTATGTTAATTCTGTGTGACACTCTAAAGGTCTTTGAAGTCTACTTCTTGATTGTGTCTAATAATCCGGGGTTTTTACAGTGTTGAATTTTAAGAAATAGGCCTGCAGCTAAACTGCTGCAGGAGAGTATAGTTGTGAGGTCACAGTTAACAGTGATTGAAGGTGAAGTCCTAGTGTTCACTTGAAGACCGGAGTCATGAAGGGGTCCCTCCAGAGGTGAGTTTCCAACAACAAGCTCACATTTTCTGCAGATCTGTTTTCTGTGTATTTGATCAAGAAAGCGTAAGAATAAGTCTGAAAACTCTGGTGATTCAAGTAAAATGCTGTCCTTCCTATCAAATATAGGAAATACTGACACAAGGAGGGGGAAGGCTGTGCCTGCTTGGGCCAGTTGGCCTTTTTGAGCTCACTGAAAAAAGGTAATGGGCCTTTGTCTCTGGTGGATGGAGTGAACTAGCAGATGAGGGTCTGCTGAAGGTCTTCTCCATAGAAAAACTCTTGAGTGGTCTGATACCTCCAGGTGAAAAAATACTTGAAGGAGAATGTGTACTCTGTGTGGGAGGTGAGATTTACATTGAGGAAAACTTGCCAATACAGAAAGAGCTCAATGACAATTGTCTCCTCAGATCTCAGTGATGCTAAAGGGTTGAGGTCTTCTTCAAGGGAGGAGCAGATGACAGCATATGTAAGTGCTTATTTTGGACTTCATTCCAAGTTAAGAAAACAAAAGACATGCAACACTTATTTTCCCCCATAAAGGTGTCCCTTACTGCTCATTTCTTCCTTCCTGCCCACAACTGCTGCACAACTGGGCCGTGAGCAGCCCTGTCCCACTGTTGCCGTGAGTTCACAGCATCACCTCTCCTTTGCCTCTTGGTTGCAGAGATGTAGCTCGAGAGCAATACCAACTGGAGGTCAGGAGTTGTTCTCCTGAAGGTGTTCTCTCTGTGTTACCTACAGGGCTGTGATTACAACTATAGCAAAATTTGAGATGCATTGGTTGGTGTGGGTCTCAGCTTGGGTAAGAGTTTACTGGAACTGAATTGGAATTTCTGGAGGTTTTCGTTTTTTTCTTCCAGAAACACTAAATTGTTAAGTCAAAAATTCCTAAGACAAAAGGTCCATTTCAAGAGATGACACATCTCAGTTAAAACCAATGTAATGAGAAATTCCAGCTGATTAATAGAATTGCTGTTTTTGTTTCATGAAACCTTTATGTTTTACTTTTAAAGGACTTCTACTAAACTTCTCTTCCTTGGTCTTTGAAATAGCAGTTGCTGTATCAAGCAACTTCCACTTCTCTGATCCTTAGCCCAAAAATTGTCAGATTGCAAGGCAAATTCACTCTGGTTTCATGTCAGCTGCACATCCTCTCTCAGGGTTACTCTGGAGGAGCCAGAGCTGTAGCTGGAAAGCTCTTTGATATCATTGTAGTCTCTTAACTTCCGGAGCTGTCTTTTCAGTCCCAGCTGCTTGGCAGGCAAGCCAGTGTGGTGGCCAGAAAAGAGCCATGGTATTGCTAATATGGTGACTGCTGTAGATGTACCTGTAGATGTGCAAAAATCTTGCAACTTGTCAAGTCCATTTCAGTGTTTAGAAGGAAACACAGTCTGAAAAGCTCTCACAAAGGAAAAATGTTCTTTTTGCGCTGAATTCTGCACAAGATCTTCCAGAAAGATAGTATAGCTCCTTGTACAGAGTTACAATAATCTCATAAAACTGACAGGAGGTTCACTCTTCACCTTCTACCAGAGGACCAAAACTTGGCTCCTCAGCCTTTATGTTTTCAGTTCCTGTGTGCACGAGGTATATATGAAGAATGAAGGCAATTGATCATGGGAACAACTTGGTTAGGGGATGTGGTGAATTCTTCAAGACTTGCAGTCTTTAAATCACAGTTGGATGTTTTTCTAAAAGGTATGCAATATTTCAACGTGAAATTATGATGTTGGTGCAAGAATTGCTGGGCAAAGCTCTGTGCCTTGTGCTGTGGAAGAAGGTCAGAGTAGGTAATGGCAACGGTACTTTCTGGTCTTACTGGTGTCTGTTGGGTGTATTTGGGGATTTATTAATCACTACGACATGTACACTGCCTCAGTTCGGTGTTTTATTCAGTTTGGTGTTACCATTGGTAACAAAAATCAGTAAAAATAAAAAACTCCTTAACACCAATGTAGTATTAAGAATCAGGCATTCTTTATTCGGCCAGATGCACCTGGCAGCACCATGAAGACTGTTCACATTGCTGTAGCAGCAAAAATTATCTGAAATCAAAGCTTCTTCCTTTCCAGAGCTGTGTGCTTGCAAGACCTGATTGCCTGGGCACAGAGAAAGTGGGTGTGGAGGAAAGGATGAGTGTGGAGGTTTCAGTGGAGGAAAGAGGCCGAGTGGAGGACCCCCTGTAGTTAAGCTGTTGGAAGATGTCCCCACTGAGCTCCAGCTGTGCTGGTGGAAGAGGTCACTGCCCTTGGCTGCTCATCACAGCCTCCCAGCTGGAGGTTACTGACCTTGCCCAGCTGCAGCCAGGTGCTGCCTGTGAGCGCTTCCTAGTCTGCTCCAAGCAAAATCAGCCAGATTAGTTCAGCCAGTGTAAATAGTTGATCAGAGCAAGCCTGGCCACTTTTGTCTGACGTGGTGGGAGGACATGCCACAACACATGCTGATGGCAGAGCGCTGAGAGTGGCAGCTCTCACATTCAGCTGGAAGCAGTGCTGTCCTGCAGGAAAAGGATGCATGTCCTCAGATTTAAGGCTAACTCTCACTTTCCCTCTCCACTGCTCACTTCCCACCTTGGAGACTGTCTCATCAGGAAGAGATGATTAGGCTTCTCTTATTCCATATCTATTTATCCCATAGCACGAGCTCTTTTGTTGCCGTATTTGCACACATGCGGCCCCTACCTGAATCCCACTGTAAATGTCTTGACTGCACAGCTACCATATCAAGCCCAGCTTACTGGCACATCATTTTGAGAAAGATTTGTTTTATTTACTCATCTAGGAAACAGAAGTTCACATCCTGTGAGTTGTACTAGCCTTGTTTTTCCTGCTCATTTCTGGTATTACTCTGCCAGTACTGCAAAAATCTGTTTAATTTTGTGAGCTCCTGGCAAGCAGTAATTGCATTATCAGCTCTATCAAGTTATCAGTGAACCTGTAAAGCAATGTCTTTTCATGAACCCCTGTGCCTTGCAGCCTCAGTGTTTGCAAGGCAGCACAGATGAAAGAGATTGCTGGAGCTGGCATCAGTACAGACTTGTGCCGAGACCAGCCTCATTTAGTGCAAGTTTATTACCTGTGGAATTTAAAAAGGATGTTCAGTGTAGCGTGTCCGACAGGCAGGAAGCAAACTAAGGCTTGATTTTTAACTCTGGTTAATATCCAAGTATTTTGTTTTACAGGAACTGCTAATTTTTATTTAATCTTTTCAACAGCTACTGAGCCAAAGGCGGCTGTAGTCATAATTTCAGTAAAGAGGCTGAGGTCTTGCGTAGCCAGCAGGGATATTCTAGGTTTAAAGGAGTGTAATCTGGTCAAATGAAGAGGCAGTCTAGTCTAGCATTGGTAGTTTCTGCTGATTTGAAGAAAATTCATCAGTTTATAAATCCTGACATTCTGTGGGAGGAATTTGAGGATGGCAGTCTTCAAGAACTGACAGCAGACAGTCCACACTGGTTTAATTTTATTCTGAGCATAGTGTTAGTTGGCATGTGATGAGACCAGAGTTTCTATTAGATGTTAGCTGAATTTATTACCCCTGCTGGTATCCTTTCAGTAGAAGTCCTGTCTATATTTCTAGACTTTGTTTACTAGTAATTACTCAGCCATAAAAATTCTCACTTGATTGAAATGTAGTGAGCAAGTTATCGCCAAGATCCAGGAAAATTTCTGTTTTCCCTAAATTTTGAGGGAAATTGTTTTGGCTATGTTTTTTTTAGAATAAGATAAAAGGATTTGGGTACATTTTTTTCACTAAAACAGAAGCAAACATTCTATAGGCAATCATATTCTTTATTGTTTTTTTGTATATAACAAAATTAAGAAATCAGACAGTAAAAAGATTTTGTGTACAATGTAACTAGCTATCCACATGTGAAAATATGGCATAATTCCCCATCTCCTCAGCAAAGAGATTCTGTTTTACAGTTGGCAATGATGGTATAGGGAGGGATTGTTACTGCCCTGGTTTCATCTGGGATGCAGTTAATTTTCTTCCTAGCAGCTGTTACAGTGCTGTCTTTTTCAATTTAATATGAGAATAATGTTGATAACACACTAGTATACTGGTTGTTTCTGAGTAGTGCCTACTTTAATTCAAGGACTTTTCAGCTTTTTGTGCTCTACCAGTGAAGAGGTGCACAAGGAGCTGGAGGGGGCATGGCCAGGACAGCTGACCTGAACTGGTCAAAGGGAAATCCCATACCACAGAATGTCCTGTTCAGTATATATAAGGTGGGGGGAAATTGGACAGGTGGGGCTGATCACTGCTGGGGGACTGGCTGGGCACTGGTCAGTGGGTGGGGAGAAATTGCATTGTGCATCACTTGTCTTTTTGGTGGAAGTTTATTTCTCTCTCTTTGTTCTCCTCCTTTTCATTGCAATTATTATTATAAAATTGTTATTGTTATTGATTATATTATTATTGCTACTGTTATTATTCTCTTCCTATATCAACCCATGGGATTTACCTTCTTTCTGATTCTTCTTCCCATTCCACTGGGATTAGGGTGTGTGAGGAAGTGACTGTGTGCTACTTAATTTCTGACAGGTTAAACCACAACAGTTACACTCTGCAAGTAACATGTAGGCATCTCCTTATAAAAAAAATACATTACAATACATTTTTGATCATGGATTCACAAATCTAATGTCCTGTATATAGTAGTCAACACCAGAAGAGGATACAAACATTCTCCTAATAGATAGCCATTAACACAGGAAGCCTGCAAGAGGAGATTCAGTCCAGTTGATGGACCTGTAATGCTTGTCAGATGCCTTGAAAAACAAGGATGAAGATGTCAAATGACACTAATCCACTTTTTTTGTCTCTCTCCATTCTCCTTTAGTTTCTATAGCTACTTTGGATAACTTGATGTAAATAGATGACCCACACGTAGGATAATGCCCCACAGACCACTCTAGCTGCAGGGCATTTGGGGGCTGTGCTGATGCCATGGCCTAAACCCTGGAGCACAGTGATATGCTGGTGCCCAGACTGTTTGTGAGCAAACAAATCCAATGGTTTAATATGAGGTAACCTTCTCTTTGCTTAGGTGATGAGAGGATAAAAGTAGGACTGTCGGGGTCCAAGTCAGTGAAGTGTCCATCCATGACCCTGCAGGCCATGTTGAAGGCCAAAAGGTGTAGGGATTGAGAAAGATACAGGTTTCAGGAGTGGGAGCACAGAGAGGGGAGCTGTTACAGCAAAGTGTGACCCTTTGTTAGCTTCTGACAAGGAATATTTTTGTTGAAATACTCTCATCAGGAAATAGGGTTTCAGGTGAAAATTAAATTTTGAGTTGACACCACTTGGTCACTTCAGAAGATATTTTCTTCATGGAAAAACCCAAAATGTAACAGTTTATAGTCCATGTTGGGCTAACATGTCAGTAATCAGTTTTCCTAAGAAAAGGTGATGTTATCTCTCCTTCAGTGAGAGGAAGTGTGTGTGGAGCAGGGGGAGGAGACAGAGGTGCATGTGCACTTTCCAGCTTGATTGAACCGCCCAAGACCTGAACCAAATCCAGATTGTTCGGTGGTGTACTGAGATACAGAGCAGTAACGTATTCACAAGTTTGAGACAGAGGGCAGGAAGGCGGTTCTCACAGCCATACCATGCTCATGTGAACCTTGCAGGCCAACTGTTGAACTGGTGTAAATTGGTCTGGCTCCAGTGACCTGGAGCTATGCTAAGTATGCATTAGGGGGTGGGATGCATTCAAGCATGTCTTGCTTTGTTTGCATTCATTCAGAAATTGTGCCCGTATCCAAAATGTGACACGAGCGTATGTATTAGAATTTAAAAATATAAATCTGGCTGATTTTAAATGTGCTGGGTTGTTTTGTTTTTTTTTCTTTGTGTTAGTTATTTATGACACTGAAAAGTACAAATTAGCATGGATCCCAAGGAAGTGTTTGATCTAAAATAAGGAAAATTCCTTTAAAGGGGAATTGTTTCAGGGGCTGATTGTTATTTATTTTATTAAGCACATGAGGGTTGTTTGGATTTGTGTTCTGCCTATAATTCCTGTGTTTGGAGCAGAGCTGGTGGGAAAATGGTACCAGTAATTTATGAAAGGTGATACTGTGTCAACAGATAGGCAATGGGTTAGGACATGTGACAGTAATCTTCCATGGCATTCAGAGCATTCAGACCATATGCTTTCAAACATCAGCAAAATACATGTCAGAACCACTTCCTCTCCATGCCCCCTCCCCAGGAGTACAGTGGGGGGACACTAAGGAGTGGAGCTGGGGGGCTGCTGTGCCTTCTCCCAAATGAATGAATGAATGAAATTCAAACATGTGAGGAGGTGAATGGACAGGGCAGCAGCCATGTGACATTAGCAGGACCTGGTGGGCTGCTGTGAGGTTTGCTCATGAATATTTAGTGCCTGCTTTTTGAAGGGTCTTTTTGCAGTAACTCATGGAAATAAATGGTAGAAGCATGGGCATTGGCTGTTGTTTCTACTCCTGCTTTTCTCACTGTCCTGGTTTTCATCTATAGGTTGTAAGAGCCTTTTAGAAACACTGCATGTCTTGGTGTATATAGTTTGCAGAGGGAATAAATGCTAAAGCATATTAGAGAAATCTTTTTGTCTTTGGAGGGTAAGCATGAGAGAAAGATTATTTTTCAGCTCAGTTACAGCTCACTATCAAGACATCCCATCTCTACCTTCTACTTCTGCTCAGTGAATGCAGGGGTTGCAAGCGCAAACTCAAGTCTCAAAATTCAAGAGAATAATTTGGGATCCCCAACAACATACAGCCTGGGGGATCATGGGAAGCCTCCTTTGTAATTCTTAGGCTCAATCTGGAAAACTGAAAGTTCAGACAGGAGGAAACACCTCAAACCACAAATAAACTGTTCTATCCATTTGAAGGTAATGGGCCAAAACCTGGTATTTTTACTGAGGCAGAACTCTCACTGAAGTCGTTATCCAGTTTGTCTGAGGAAGGGCAGAAGGTCTTGCTCTGGTGTTATATATTAGGACCAGCATTTCTGAACCTCCCACTGGTAGTTCTCATCTGCCCAAAAACCAGACTTCTTGGGAAGGGAGCAGCAGCGGAGTCCTGTGTGGAGGCTATAAAATGGTTTACATTCTGTATTAATATTGATTTTGCAATCATAAAATGAACAGAAATGTTTTAAAATTAAACATTTTTCTGTTTAAATATTAGACATTGGTATTTCTCTTCTCCTGATTTTTAAATAAGCCCTGAAGGTGACTGTCAGCTAGTTTGCAGTCATTTCTTGCCACCTCTCCCAGGCAGCTTTTTAGTAGCTCAAAAGCTTCCAGGCAGGAGAGGGTACCAAATGGCTAATTGTATTCACAAGGGTTATTTTCAAATATGCAGCACTGTTTATTCCTGTTGAGAGGTGTTCCTCACCTTTTGAACTTTCTGACTGGCAGCCCAGGTCATCCAAAGTGTCACAGAGATTGATATTTCTGAGTTCAGCACAGCACAGAGGGGAGTAACCCACTCAGGCCTCCTTGAAAGTTCAGTGACAGCTTCCTTAATTGAATAAGAGGTGACTTGGTGTTTTATGAACATCTCTCAACACAGTCATGAGTTTTATCAGTACAAAGTTTTAAAAGACAGTGCTTGTACAAACAACCTCTGAGTCAGTGCCAGCTCACAGTTCCCTTCTGCCAGCAAGACCTCACCATTGACACTGGCTGCTGAATCCAAACACATGGGCAGGGCTCCCTGGGAGGGGGGCCTTCTCAGCTGCCTTGTGATAGTCCTCATATCTGGAAAGGAAAATGGTGACTTTATGCTTCTTTACATTTTTGTCTTCTTGGGCAAGAGGAGCAAACCAATCCCATGCAAGTCTGGAAAAGCTTTGGAGCTGCTTGTGCCAGTGCCACATTGGCAGCTTGGACCTGCTGGTGTAGCAGCAGCTTTCAGTCTTGCCCTTGCACCGTGACAGAGGAGCCTGGATTACCCCTGGCACTGTGTAACACCAAGCTCCACAGCAGCAGGATAGCTTGTCTGTGACAGTGCAGCTCCCCAGCATGAGTGGTGCTGGTCAGTTGACACAGGGAAGCTGGTGGTGAATGCACTCCTACCTACTCTGCGCCTCATCTGTGTCCTTCTGTGCAACCAGCCAAAAAGAAAGTTTTCTTTTGACCAGACAGTAACACTCACTGCCCTCCCTCAGCAGTCTCCAGTGCTGCTGCTTGAAATAGAGATATGTCATGAAACACTCATCATACAAAAAAATTGCTTCAAGGCATTCCTCCTAGGAGTAAATTCTCTGGGATATATTTGGTCAGCTGAGAAGAAGCAAACTGTGCAAGAAAGTTCCCACAGTCATGCTTCCTCCTGACCCATGGAGAAGGATTTGGATAGACCTCCACAAATAAAGCCATTTTTGGGGATATTTCTGTGGTTGGCTCATGCTCGCTGTTAGGTGTGTTTCTGCACGGTGGAGCAATCGCCTTGGGAGAAGTGATGGGCAGCTGTGAATAAGCCTCTGCCACTGACATTTCAAGCAGCAGAAGCTTCCTGACACGTGTGTGAGGGGATGTAAGTGCAGCCTCACCACTCACTACCCCAGCTGTGGCTCCTTAAAGCAGGTGTTGCTATGCTCTGCCGAGCACGGCTCTTCCCCACCAGTGTAAGCTTGGGAAGAGAAAACAAAACAGCCAAGCATCAGTTTGATGTGGTGGGAAGAGGGCTACTAAAGCTGAATGTACTTCATAATGTGTAGAAATGCATCAGAAATGTGTAGGATTGCAGCTCCCTCTGGCAGGTCTCCTCCTTTGTGCCCAACCTCATGGCTGTGCTCAGAATGCTGAGGGACTGAAATTGCTGGGGTTTCTATCGGTGCTCACCTCAAAATGCCCGTCTGAGGGAAAAAGTGCTGAAAGGCTGAAGTTTTTTGGGGGGATATTTGCTACAGCTGTTGTAAATGTAGAAGGCTTGCAAGCTTCCAACTGGGGGCCTTTCCTTCCCCCGCTGATGGACCCAAAATACCATATTCTCACACCCAAGTGAATAAAAGGGAAGACATTAAACTCCCTGCAGAAACTGCTCAAGCATCCTGTATTCCATCTCTGCCTGCATCTACCACCCCGTTCTTCAGAGCTCTTTGTAGAGGAGAGAAAGATGCGCTCAGGCAGCAGCCCCACTACAAAGGAGGGCTGGCAAAGCAGGGGTAGACTGATGGAACAGCTGAATTGCTCTCATGCTCCAGAGGAGGTGACAAGGAGGGCTGCCTGTGAGGCACACATCTTTCAGCAGTCAGTTGTTTGTCTTCTCACTCTTCATTGTTAATGACCATGAAAAGTTAGTGGGAGGCCAGCCAGGACACCCGTTCTCTCACTTGCTTTCAGGGATCCAAAGACTTTGGGATAATGAAATAAATGTTAGGTTGTCAGTCCAAAATAATAACACTTTACAAAGTGGAAATGCAAATTTCCTGCAATATCCCTGAATGGCAGGTGGTATTTCCTGAGGTATTGTTTCTGACCTACAGGGGAATTGATATTATGAACTTACTGAATGAAAATTATTATGGTATCAAACTCCAGCCATTAAAGTAAAACAATGAGAGCATAGTAAATGAAATAAAGGAACAAGCAAAAGAAGGCTTGGATTTTGTTTATTCATTGCTGGTTTTATTCCTAATGCTGTAGACACTGAGTGTGGTTGAAAAAGAAATCCTCTTTTTACAGAAGAGGCAGCAGCAGAATAGAAATAGGAGAAAATGTTTAAATTCAATTGCTTTTAAGGGCATAAGCAAATAATATGTAATCATTCATATCATTTGTATTATTAGAGGAGTAAAAAATAGCTGTGTGTTGAATTAACTAATACTTCTGTATGTCCAGCAAGCCGGACAGACATTTACTCAAGCTTCTAAAATGAGATCAGGAGCAAACATGCCTGTGTTTCTGCTAACTAGAATTTTCTTTGAAAATAGGACAATCTGTTACTGTCAGTCAAAACTCATGATTTCATATAAAGGAGACAATCTATTAGGTTTGCTGGCCTACACTTCATATAGGGTCATTTGTATCTTGTTTGTGTGAAATCCATTTAAAATGATCTTATGTACCTAATGTTGTTTCCTCAAGCATGTTCAAAACCAGCACCTACGTAAAGCTGATTTTAAATTGATTCTGAACATGCATTGCAGCATATTCCTACATTATATATAACTTTATAGCTGAAAGACATACATATTGGCTCACACCTTGTAGAACCTCCAAGATTTATGTTCTTCTACTCCCACAACCCTGTGCTCTCCCTTCTCTGAGATTGTTCAAACAAACTTGAGACTTCTGGTTTTCTGCATCTGGTCTTTTGTGTCAACTTCTTCAGTTTTTCTTGGTTGTAACTTACTGTTTGATTTCTCTGCAACCCCTGTGTGGATGTTCCTGCAGAACAAAGCAGTGTGCTGTTTTCTTTGTACACCAGGGATGTGAATGGGGATGTATGTGTCCTCTGGGCTATCAGATTATATAGGCTATCTGAGAAGCAAGGTAAATACCCCCAGGGATCCCTAGCTGCTGTGCTGGGATGCTCTTTTATTAGTGATTCATTTAGAAATAATGATTTGGCATGGTACTCAAGAAAGTTGTTGTTGAAGGTGTTGCTTTTCAGATGAGATGTAAAATCAAGGCCCTGCCCTCTGTGGTCATCAGAGTCCCCATGGCACTGGTGTTTTGAACCCAGTGTAGTAGGCAAAGTCCAGTTTGTGTCATTACATACTACTTTCCCTGCCATGTTCACTGGGTATGCTATTCTTCACCTCATGTCCAAACTGTATGTGATGCTGTCTTGTGCTGTTAAACGTGCTGCCAGACCTCATCCCAGAAATGGCTACTTTGCAGGGCAGAGTGAAACAGGTTTATAAGGTTCTTGTGTCACTTCAAGTGTGCAAATGACTTTAGGATCTGCAGAGATGAAAAGGATATTCCAACATATTCAAATATTGTGATTGCTTTTAGTTATCTATTCCCAAGCTTTTGATAGGAAAGTCCTATCTATTGAACAGAGTAGTATTAGTATGACCTGTCACACAGTGTTACAGGACTCACTGATTGTCTGGTAATCAGCTAATTTCCATTTATAAAGGAACACTGAGGGTTCAGAAAAATATACTTGAGGAAAAGAAAGCCAGAAGAAATCCACCTGAGCTATACTGTTGAGGAGATACACAAACATGGTCATCATGGTGGTGTCCATGCAATTCCCAAGGTTTTTCACTTGAAGTTTGCCATTGTCTACTATTCACTAATAGATCAAGTTCAGATTGTGATTATTTCTGTAGTCTTCAGTCTCCTTTCTGTATTTGTCTTATTACAGGATGCTATTCAGGGAATGTGTTAGACCTTTTGCTCGTAAAGTCTCCGTGGTTCCTTGGCATCCCATCTTCAAGGAACATAACACCTACACTAAAGACTCCCAGGACATTGTCAGCCTTGTAGTCACAGTGTATCAGGGTTGAGACCAGGGTTGAGAGGAAAAGGGCACTCCCAGGTATTACTGCCCAGTGCTACAAGTCACAGTGCAAAATTTTAAATACACTAACTGTTTTCTAGGGGAGGGTGCATTTATCTAAAGCTCACTAGGCTGGATCTTCCCTACCAAATTTCTCAACAGTGCAAAGTTATCCTGCATTCTCTTTTCTGAAGGCCCTTTTCACTGTGCCTTACCTTCAAGGATGTGTAGATTCTGCTTTTCATCAGACATCTGATCTGATGTCTGTCAGTTGGTCCAAGCACAGACAGCATCATGTCATGGGATGAGCATGGATGTGAAAGGTTTGCCATCATGTTTTAAGTCATAGTTAAAGATGAGCATAGAGCCCCTGAGTACCTCTGTAAGGGACCAATCAACCAATCCCAGCCCAAGAGTTGGGTCCATCACACTTAGGAGTGAGGAGAAGGAGGACACTGATGCTTCTAAGAGCCATATGGAACTTACTTATTGGATGGGTTGCCTCTGAGATACAGAATGTTTATTAACAATATCCCAGTGTGGAGATCTCATGAGAGTTCTGGCTTTCTTGTCAGTTGGGAAGCTGTCTGAAACTGTGATGATGCATCTGGAAGACTCATGAAATCATCTGGTTTGGATGTGCAAACCAGTTTATGGTCAGCAAAGCATTGTCTTTTTAATAGAGAATAAATATTTTAAAAAGAAAATACCCCCCCCCCCCCCCCCAATATTTGCTAAGTAAAATAGAGCTAAACTATATCACTTTCATGAGCTATGTATTTGCTTATCCATGAAAGAAAAAAACATAATAGAGGACAATTCCACAGTGCAAAATGAGGAAAATAACCACAAATTGCCAAGGGCACGTGTCAGCAGGGGCAGGCAGAAATTAAAGTGAAAAAATGTGGCTGAAAAGGCTACACATTTGTTATGTAAATGCATCTAAATTAGCCCTGAAGACAGAGTTGCTGAGAGATGATGAAAGGTGAAGTGGCATGGGCAACTCCTTATCCCATCACCGACCCCCACCCTTTTGGAGTGCTTGTGTAATGAACAGTGAATATCCTGGCTGTCCTGTTTCCAGTGCCTCTAGCCACAAAGCTGAAGCAGACCCTCTCCTGCACAGATTGCTGTGCTGAGAGATAACTGGAGTTCTTCAGGAAGAGCACATCCTCCTTTAGATCTTTCTGTCATTGGCCTTGCAGGTGGGGTGGAATCCTCTGCTCTCCAGGGCAGTGCAGTCCTAGGGCTTTGGCATCTCTGTTTACTGTTTTTGTGATCTGAGAAGATGAAGCACTACCATAAAGCCTACAAAAATCTGATCCTAAAATCTGAAAAGCCCACTGGTACCTAAGAAGATTCTTTCTAGCCAAACTTCCCAACCGCTCTCTTTAAAAATGCCACAAAACCCTCAAAATATGTAAGTAATGCACATGCTTTACGAGCATGGAGGAAGCCAAAAGTATGACAACAATACAGCCATCTAGTGAGCTTGGTGGACAAAAAGAAGTATGAACAATGTGTTTCTGTTTTTCCTCTCAGTTCCTTACACATAAATAAATGGCAGTGCAGAGACCTTGTTCCCATTTGTGTGTAAGCAGAGAAGGTGGTATGTGTTTGGTACCACTCTTTTTTACCATCTCTTCTTGCCACTTTTTATTCCTTCATCCCATCCCTTTGCATCTTTCCCAACCCAAACTTCAACAAGTGCAACCCAACCAAAACTTCCCAGCACTGTTCCCTACTAGCCAAAGATTTCCAGAAGGTCCTAGGTATATGCATGATGGCACAGCCAGTACTGATGTTTCCTCACCCCTCCTCCAATTGTCCTTTCTTCTCTGGTGACCTCTTTGCTGGTCATGGGGATGGCCTGGGAGAGCAGTGGGTTCACAGCAACCTCTGGTGTTCATGAGGTTTGCCTTAAGGCACACTGTCATGTTCCCAGGGTCTTTTCTCAAGAGAAAAGTCTTGCTTGTGATTGGGCAGTCACAGCTGTAGAATGTGGGGATGCTTAGATGCCTGGGAGCAGCCTGCTGACCACCAGCAGAAGGACCTTGCTCCACACCATCACCCCTATGTGGATATCTAGAGTATCCGAGTATCCCTGGCCACATCGCTGCCAATGCCAGAATGATCTTGCAGCTGCTGGTAAGTGATCTGGTGCTGATAGAATACCTGATCTCACCAAGGTGGATTATGTTCAGCTGCAAAACAAGCTCCTGTCTAACCAGTGCACCTAATTCCCAGAAAGGGTATGCCTCTCTGTGCCAACTACAGCAGCATTTGGAGGCCAGCTCTCCTTCTTTCATCCAGAAAGCTGCTTTCACCTCTGCTGCCAGGACCACCTAGCCACAGATATTGCCAACTGGTATATTTTTGGCATGTCCCAAACCACAGAGGTTCCAAGCACAATAAAGTGTAACTAATTGGAAGATGGAAGCATTTAGCTCTTTCAGTAGACTCTGGAAATAAGGGCAGAATTTATTCAAGGAGGGAATTTAGCTATGTTTTTTGCAGCATGAAAAATTAGGTTTTGTCACTTCAGCAACAGAAGCAGCAAATTATGGGAGAGTTTTCAGGAACTGAGAATCAATATCCATCAGTCCTAGTCTCTGAAACGACCTGCATTTGCTGGAATGTTCGCAAGCCCTCCCTGGCAAGCCTAACATGTAAAAGCAGGCTGCGTTCCAAGTGGCGGATGGAGCTCTGTGAGCGAGGAAACCACGTTAAGCTTTACAAGGGAGTGGGGCTGTTGTAGGGTGCTCCAGGCACTGCATTCTTGATGTGGTGTCAGGTTTCAGTACTATTATGAAAAAATCTGCAGGGGATTTGCGTGCATACCTTACACACATACCTTTGATGTTCACATTGTTAGATCCAAGCAACAAATAGGATCTTTAGGTCACATGTAGCTTCCAAAAGGCTATTAAGTAACTATATCTAGACAGTCAGGTAATTGTCCTGTAAAATTACAGTCAAATTCTTCTCTCCTAGACTGGGTTAAATTCAGAGTTTGTTCAGGGATGTAAATAGAGCACCTCCAAAATTACACCAGGATTATAAAGAGCAGAATCTCTATCTTCCTCTCTTCCCCTTTTTTCACTCTCTTTCAGACCAAGGGAAGCATATGTAGTCAAACACTGTTCATATTTCTGCTGCTGTTGAGAGGTTGGCAGTAGGATATTGGCAATATGATAGATGTTGAGTTTGCAATCATTTACTGAATGAGTTCTAGCTAGCTAAAAAAACAAAAAAGCTGTTTGCTACTGTCTTTTAAAATACTTTACTGTGTTGCATGGATTTCACAATGATGCATGTAATGAAATTGCTGTCAATGAGTAAAATCACAACAGAAATGCAATGGAATGGGTTTTTCTGTTTTGCAAGAAGGGCCTAGAAATCATGCCTTTGGACATAATGAATGTAATTTCCATTTAAAAATAAGAGTATGAACACTCGAGAATGATCCTAAAATATATCAATCCAGGAAGTGGATTAATTGCAACAAGCCCCTAGTATATTTCAAGTACGTGGAAAATATATTTCTATTTTGGACACTGAATTCTTTATTAAATTAGGCCAGAATGTCAGCAGTCTCTGCTTGGACTCTGACAGACACTCTTAGCAGCGTCAGTGTCCTGGAGGCAGTAATAATTATCAAATCTATTCGATAGACAGACAGCTATCAGACATCTGTATATCCCAGACATACAAAAACATCCCCAGCCAACCATGTGGCTACCAATGGATCTGCTCAGACAAAGAAGTTCAAGAGAAATGCCTCAGGCCAGATCCTCAGCTGCAGAAAATCAGCCAGGCACAGGCGATTTGCCTTCCTTGCCCTGTGTGCTTTTTCTTTGGAGGAAAACCCTGCCCAGCATCAGAGGGCAATGGGAGGTCAGGGAGGCAGTGGGTTCAATGGGAAGGGGAAGCTCCTGCAGGAGCTGAGGGCTGTGCCTGGGGCTGACCACATAACTTCTGTACAAGATGTTTTATATCCCTGAAGGAGTAGAAATGACAGTGCAAAAATGGCTTCCTAAGATCCCTTGTATCCTTACCCCAGTTTGTGCAGATGAGGGGGCAGATAGCTCTTCCTAAAAGTGCCTAGTGCTGTGTCTGTGCTCAGTGAGCTGAACAGTGCCTGAGCACAGCCTCGAGCACTGCCCTACAGTGGTGTGTGCGGTGCAGCTGGGAGCTTGCTTTCCTTCACCCTCTTGTCCTCTGCCACGTAACAGATGTGGTTAAGGAAGTAGCACAACCCAGGATTCTTCCTTCTAGGCAGTCTGGAGGAAAGGTGGTATAGGTACAAGCCAGTCAGAGGTCCTGGACTGGATTGTTTTCTCCTGTTGGTGAAGTCTGAACATTTTCTAGGCTGATCACAGTCTCCTGCACCTGCCTGCCCATAGTGCCTACTCTGATGCTGTCCTTCTCTGGCTGAGATGTGTCTCACTAAAGCAAGAAGCATAGATCTCTGAAGGCAGCAGCTCTTGTGGTATGTGGCCAGACTGAAGAGATATGCCACAGACTGCCACTGGGAAATACCCAAGGGAGGTCACAGACTGCTTGGCTCAAATCTCACAACCTTCAAGCTTGAATGGCTGCCTTCCCAGAATTATGAAGGTGCCTGAGGGCCAAGGGCAGTGCATTTTCTGTATTTTCATCATTATTCTCCTTAAGAAGAAGTTCAGGTCTGGGCTGTGGCATGGCCATTGCATCATCCCCGCAGTGGAGATGTATAGCCAGGGACAGAATTACCACCGGATACTGCTGGGACACTGCTGTAGTCCCAGGTCTGCCCAGCAGAGCAGTTTGCCTTTTGCTTTCAGTCACTTCAGTTCTTCGTCCATCCCTGTTTCTAGGCTTGGACCTGTTGTTAGCAGAAGCTTTCATAGGCCTGGAAATTAATTTGATTGTTTGTATCTACAAACATTCCTACATTGTGGAAAATGGGCTGCACATATTTCAGTTTTCTAAATGATGCAGGGACACTGTTACTGAATGAGTTGATATCTTTGTACCTTAAAACTGAGAAGAGTGAGCGTCAGAGGCCATAAAGGGAAATGTTACCTGACAACAGTTACTTTTGAGCAAAACCCTTGAAGTTCAAAGTTGACTTTCCAAAGAGCAGTGGATTTTGCAGCAGGTTGGCTTGTTTGAGGCTTCTCTGTGCTATTTACTCTGTAACTTCACTGGAGATCAGTGCAAAGGTCAAGAATATCTGGGAGCTCCTGTCAGTCGGGCCCTGAGATGAGTCCACTGCTGACAGTTTTGCAGCTCTGATCAGCTCCATGCAGTGGTTCCAGTGGGAATGACCTCTGCAGCAGAAGCTGCCCTGGATTTTCGGTCTGTATGGTGGGAGGTGCCTGAGCAAGAGGAGAGAGAAAACTCTAAAAACAAAGTTGGAACCAGATTGTAATGTGATATAGTGCTTTCCACCTCTAGGTCATCAATTCAAATCTAGCCTGTTTAGCAGTGACCAAAAATCATTTCCACATGGGCCAAGAGGAGTGCATGATGAACACAGGAGTTGCTGTATCCAAACAGACAAGATAGTCTGGAGATAAACAGTTGCACAATAGTTATTTGTCAGGACAGGTCTGCAAGGCATAAAGCTAAGTAGTTTCTGATCAGTTTATCCCTGAATAATGAGGGCTTGGTTTCTTTGCAAATAACTTATATTTCTGTCTACTAAAATGTGAGGTTTTTTCTCTGCGCTATAGCTAAGAATGACTGAAACCTCCCCTCTGACTTTCTCAATAGTCTGTCTGTGTAGGGAGTTATAAATAGACAGACACACATGACGTTTGCCAGACAAAAGAGCCAGCTCGTGTTTCCTTAGGTGTATATCAAGGAAACCTCAATGCTGAACTGTGTGCTAGAATTATCCAGAAGGACAGAAAATATTTCTTAATATTTTAGCAGCAAAATGCAGAGGGTGCCAAACTAAACTTAAGCAAAATGCATCAGGAAAGCTTATCAAGTGTGTGACAGATGATAATGAGGTAACAGGGAAACCCCACAGAGCTGCAGTGACTGAGGAAGAGCAGTCAGCAATAGCAGATCCTTCTGCTGATGAGCTGTATTGATTTTAGATGAGAACACCAATTTAAACTTTGTTTATTGTATTAAAACACAAATACAAGGCCCATTAAATGGATGGATTAAATGGATAAGCTGCACTGCCCTAAGTATTTTATGGAAATGTAACTAATACTAGCTGAAACATTATAAAAATTAATAACATCTATGAAGAGCACTGAACTAACAGCTACTGTGCTTTGAATTTTGATTATATCCTTGATAAACTCACTGGAATATTGTAGAGCTTGAACTAACAGTTCAGCTAGCAGATGAATAAAAATGATGGGTTTTCCCTTCCTGTTCTAACCATTAAATTTGTACTTGTCAAGATCTGTAATGGGAGTGGGAGTAAGGTTGGGTCAAAGCAACTGAGAAATAATGGATTATATGAGCATAAAAGAAAACGGAATTGGATTTTTAAATACATTTCTTTCACTGTTTTATTCCTCTCAGAATGTAAAACCATTCTAAATTAAGCAGATTGTAGTGAAGGTAGCTTTCTACACCTAAACAAAATTTATGAAACAAATTTAAAAATGAAACAAAATTTATGAAATCCTAACCCTGATAAAGTCAGTTTCTTTACTTCCATTGGATAGACACGTACCTAACTGGATATATGTGCCACTGCCTGAATTTTAAGACTGTCAAAAGAGTCATTTGAAGCAGTGTGCTTTGAATTTGCCAAATTAAATATAAATTTTTTATGCCAGTCAAATAACTATAAAAAGTCAATCTGTGTACTTGGAAAACTGATGCTCTCTACTCTCCCTGACAAGTAGAATAGAAATACTCTTTATCATTGACTAACTGGTGTAGCTTCTGACGTGTTGCAGACTTTTCCAGCATCAGTCAGGGAAGGTCAGTTTAAAAGCTAATAAATATTTTTGCAGTTCTTTGACTTTGTATTAAAAACTCAGAGGCATGCCAAGAGGGATAGAAAATAAAGAATAGTTGCACAGATTTTGCCAGAATTCTCCACAGATTACTATTAGCCTCATTTATGAGACTGCACAGAGAACTGTGAAATCTCTTTTGAACTCTAAGGGCCAGATGGTTTTGCTGTTAGATTCTAATGACCCACAGCAGTGTGCATACACAGACACTACAGTTGCCAGTAGACTGCAAACGTGTGATGGAGGCAGGAGAATTCATGACCTGTGCTTCCAAAACACAAGTCTCCTCACTACTGATGGGATAAAAAAGCATTCTGCTGCTGCCTCAAAAGGGGGATTATTACTAAAGCAAGCCATGAGCATACCTGGACCTGAGGAGTGAATGGCAGGCACATCATCTCATGCGATTTCAGGAAGACTTCTGCTGAGGATCAGGAAGCTGCAAGTGGCTTTTGCTGGAAGGTGAGGGTTTCCTGGCAGGCTGTGTGGGCCCCTGGTCCCAGCACTGTATCCATTCTGTGCTGGAAGAGGGAGGGAAAGGCTGGACTCAAACCAATTAAAGCTGTGGGGCAGAATGGTAGTTACTCTGCTGTCATATGGAACTGCTTGTAAGACATGATTTATTTTGGGTTATATTGGTTTCAACTGGTATAATATGAACTTCCTGATTTTTCAGGGATATGTAGACAAAAAGACTAAACATGGTTTTACTCATCTTTTAATTTAGAACTACAAGTGTTTGGATGACCTATGAAATTATTTTAATGATCTCTGCACAACACTGAGCTGTCAGCACTATAAATGTCATCCTAACTGGGTATTAGTTTCCATCATGGCCATTTAGTGTCCCCAGCAGAGCTACCTCCATGCAAATCTCTTATCTGCGTCAAGCTGTTGGAAAAAAACAGTCACTGTTGCCAAGAAGCATCAGTCAGACATCTTCATAATGCTCAGCTTGAAGAGGAAGACACGAACAGAAAATCCAAGAGCACCATGTGTGCGCAGCTTACCCTTGGAGATTCAGGCATAGCAGTCGGGGGATGATTTGCATTCAAACCACTGTTTTTATTTCTAATCATTAAAAATGTGTTCCAGCATTGCTCACACTAGTTGATATAGATTTACCCTGAACATTCAATTTCCTTCCTTAGCTTTAGAACACTAGGAAGAGTCACAGGGTAAGAAGGACTTCTGTGAGTGAGAAGTGTGACTAATTGAATTTGATACAACTTTAGACTGCTGGTACAAGATGAATATGAACTCATCACATGAGGCTGTTCTTTTGTTCTCATATAGAAAGCAAAGAAATTGTTTGACCAGTATGAGTTGTAAGGATATGTGTATGATATTGACATAAAGTAACAGAATTTGAAAATAAAAAAACAAAGTGAGGGGTGTGTGTCAGAGGGGGAGTAGAAGAAGTGTAGAAGATAAACAGTTGGGCTTTTAGCACTCAAAACTTACAGCAAAAATAAAACCATCAAAATTTTGTGTATTCTCCTTCTTAGGCATTTTGTGGGATTTTTCCTGTTCAAAGTTAGGAATATTATCTTCAAGTTTTAAATCATTATCTTTTGCCTTAGCTCAGATACTTAATATTTTAAGCATAGCAAGAGAAGTACTGATGCATTTTAGATTTGTTCTTGTTTGATAGATGTTTAAATGATCTGGTCATAGGATTTTTCCAACACTGTCACTTGTTCTTTCTGTATCATACATTATTTACAGAAGACACCTAGTGCTGACTCGTACTTGCGTATGATGTAAAAAACCCTGAAGTTTGCTTTCAAGTGTATGGAACATCAGCTGATCTACATGCAGTGTACAATAGCTGTTTTTCAAACTTAGGATAAAAAGGAAACATGACAGCATTGTGTTGCACAAATACCCTCTTAAGATGGCTAAGTGAGAGAACCTCTGACAGAGGAGAAGTTCTACTTTTCTTGCCATCTTACTTCTACTTACCATCTTACTCTGCAGGCTCCTAGCAGGGAAAATACATAATAGCTCAGAGCTCTTGTTTCTAGCTTACAGCTTTATTTTGCTCCAGAGCACCTATTTAACATCTCTTGTCCATGGCTATCTTATAGTTCCAGTGTTCTCCATAACCAAGGCAGATTGTCTTTTCTTTCCAGTTAATTGAACATGCAAATGCAGCACTTGTGAATCAGAGGTGTCACTTTCAAAGTCCTGAAAAGATCTTTTAACTCAGTAAACACAAGGTTTAGCAAGTTGAAGCATTAGTATCTACAGTGTGTCAAAATGGTTCTGAAGGCATCACATTCACAGCAGTTAAAGAGATTAAAGGGGTGCTTGGGAAATTTCTTGTTATTCCTGAACACCTCAGTTCTTCTGCTCAGGGTGACCTAAGTGAGCAGGCACTAGTACTCACAGGACTGGACCTTACTGGATTTATATGTCCAGCCACCTTTCCCACTCAGCCAGGCTGAAGCAGGAAAAGCAATTCCTTTGAAAACTGGCACTTGCAGCGATTCAGCTGCCACAAGCCGGAGCCCTCAATGTGACATGAGCAGGCACGGCTCCCAGCGTGTCAGTGGTGTGTGCTACTAATACTGGCTGAGGGACTGAGCCCTGCTTCTGGGCTTGCATAGCTAAACTTCTTCCATTTAAGGGAGCAAGCATAACATGTGCTGATCTCCAGATCCTAAGTCCAGTGGAAACCTAGCCGGCAGTAAGCAAGCACTGCCAAGGAGCTCTCGACATGAAGAGGTCTTGAATGACTAAAATTCTTGAAAGCCTTGGTCAGTATCACAGACAGTTTCCAACTGGGCAAAGTACAATATTTTCCTTCTGCTTTTTATGAATGGCTGGATAGGGTTGTACTGGAGTCAGAGTCCCCTGTGGAAGCCATTCATAAAAATAACAAAACAAAACAAACGCATGCAAAAAAACTTTCAAGGTCCAGTCCAAAGCCACTGGGTGCCAGAGGCTGGGAAAACATGCTGGCAGCTCAAGCCCCAGCTATCACTGAAAGTATTCAAGGGGCTTTTGGGGTGGTCTGAAAAGTATGAACTGCTGTGTAGAAGGGCAGCTGGTAGAATTACTGTGACACATACTAGGCAGAAAGCCAGAGCTGGCCTTGTTTCAGACATTGTCTTTCCTCTCATTGAAGTGTCAGGACCTAATTCATGGAAAATATGGTAAGTTGGCAGCTCTTTCAGAAGATTTCATTGAGCTACAGTGAGTGAGAATCACATGAACATAGAGTGCACAGCCAAAAATATATGGGGATTTCTGAGCTGAAGAAAACAGTCAGCCTCTAAAAATGTCTGTGGATTTCATGTGGTTTGGGAGTAGACACATGTACAGGTGTAATCAACAGGCAAAAAAAGAAAAGAAAGTGAAAAAGCACTATTGGCAGTTTATAGAAGAGCTCAGTGAGTTCTGTAATTATGAGAGATTCCTTTAAAACAAATCATTCCTTTGTTCAAGGGCAGCAAATGTCCATTAATGAGTTCAGGGCCTGCAGTCCACCTGGAGAAGGCATCAATAAAATGTGTGCCTTGATAATAGCTTCTCCATTGCAAGGGAATTTAATGGAAAAGGAAAGGGTCCACCCAGAAGTTTAAAGACAGACCCAGTCATCACATAGTTTTTTTCCTCTAATATTTATTTAAGAGCACAACTTGGACCCTGTTATATCAAAAAATACAAGAGCAGATTCCACTGAGTTAGAAAAAGACTGAAAATAAACAAAGCATCTCTTGTTAAAATGGGACACTTGTGGTGGGCAGTCTGAATTTAATCAATTACATTTAATTTACATTTTCATTGATCCTTCCCACTAAAATATTGCTCTGAAAGGCCAGTTACACTAAATTGCTTATTCAAAAATATTCCAGTTATTTCCTACTACACTGTCATGAAAATTAGGTTTTTGGTTGTGCAGAGGGATGCCTGTTGGCTTCTGCCCAAGCAAGGCACTAAAATCATGGCTGGGATTAGGACGAAGCAGGAAGGAAGGGCAGCAAGAAAATCACTGGGTACAATTCATAGACTTTAAAAACAGAATGTCTGGGGGAGGGGGGCAGGCAGCAACTTGGTCCCACTGAAGCAAGAAAAGCCTTTTTGTCCTTTCTGTGTCAGGATTTCATCCTTTATCTGTGGTCTTATTGTTCTGTGTTGCCGCTAGCACCCACAAGGGTCATCCCACCATCTGGGCAATGCTGGTGTATTTTAAGCATGTCTACATTTGTTCCTTAATTGGTACTCCTCTTCTCCCAGGTGGAGATGAAGCGCACCAGCACTTTGGTGGGTCTCCTTACTCATGTGAGGACTGTGTTTTCCTGTCCTGGGTGGAACCAGCCAGGAGAGACTTGCTGAGAATCCATGGTAGTACTACCAGGTCCTGCATAGGCAGGTGGACACACCCAACCTGGCCAAGGATGGGCATCCCCATAATTCACACTAATAGGCTTGCAAGGGTCAGCACAGCATCACCTTCATGCAGCTGAAGGTCTCAAACCACAACTTCCAAGGGCTGGAACCACTGGCCATCCCAGTCTCCTTGATTTTGACAAGGGTGGCTTTAGTCAAGTGGGAAGCTGTGGCTTAGGAATGGGGTTATGTATCCTTCACCTCTCTGCCTGAGCTTTGACCTGCCCATGATGAGTGGGGAGATCTTCCCCACAGCAGGACACTCCACTCACAGAGACATGAGAGTGTCGTAACAGGGCAGCAGCAGAGACAACAAAATCTAGTTACAAAATCAAGTCACTCTCATGGTCTGATAAGGCAGCAGTACCATAGAAGTGCTGAGAGATGTAACATGCTAAATTAGATTTTACCTTGGTTTTAATTGTAAAAACTTAACATACTCCTCTTCATCCACAGTAATATGAACTGCTTCAGAGCAAACTAGTAGATAGGAGAGTCTGGGTGTGAGAGCTGATTATGTTCATCTTTCCATTTCTGACTGTGGGCTTTTCCTGTGTTATATCTCTATTGCTGAAGATATTTTTCCTAGCACTCTTAAAGTCACAATTAAGTGCTCTCACTTAATTTTGTTTCTGACTTTGCCTTTGTTTTGCTTTTCAGCCTCAACAAGTGGTTCAAAAGAAGCCTGCTCAGGTAAGAAAAACTAATTAAAATTATTTCGACTACTTCAAGTGAAACATTTTTTCAGTATTTCAACTGGCCTCTTTTACTGTAAAGAAAGAAGGGAAATGCATCAATTGTATGAGCTGGGGGACAGCTATTGGCTTGCTGGGCACAACCACCAGAACAATTCATCATACAGTGGCCCTTGGGAAAGAGAGGAGGAAGCAGTGGACAGTGCCTGCTCAGAATTGTCCTCTTTCTGCATCGGTCACCTTGCAGTGATAATGCAGAAACATATGCACACTTCCGTGGTGTGAGTCTAGCATGTAATAAATACCTCTGTGTGTCCTGAATGTGGATAGGTGGGAACTGCATTACAGCAAGGAGGGGCATATGCATAAAACCCACCTCTCTGCTTTCCTAAAATAGAGGTAAAGCCTTTTAAAATAAGGGCCTTGTTACCCTTGTTAAATCATGGCTCAGGTCTGCTACTCAGGCTAAGTAGAAGGGAACTATGGGAGAGTGACTCAGCTGGAATAGGGGTAGAGAGACATGAGCGATGTGCTGCGTGACTGCTGCATGCCCACATCACAGTGTGTGGTGGTTGGTTGACTTGGGCCTATTGTGCCTTAAAACTGTGTAAAGTGATAATCAGCTAACTGCTTAAAAAGGCCTGAATTTTGCAAAGGGACTCTCCTTTGCACTGCCTGGGGACTCTGCATCGCTCTGCATCATCACACTGAAGGATTCTCTAAATCCACAAAATTCAATAGGCTAAATGTAGTAACTAGACTGGATCCATCATAAAGACTAACGTGTTGGAACTTTTTGTGTTGGGCAGTATTATTCTTTTTGAACATATTGAAAAAAATGCAAGCCACAAGGTGTCATGAAACCAGTCAAACACTGCAGTTACAATCCACTTCATTTTCTTCACCCAGCCTGCCCTGAGTTAAAAACCCCAAGAAACTAACTCTAACACTTTGTTATATGTGCACCAACAGAAAAAAACCTCTGGGCATGAGAGCAAGTCCATCACTGCCCAGCAGAGCCCATGGGCTGTGCTGCTGTATCTCCATACAGATGAATTATTGCTGAGTTAGGAGCATAAAGGGTCCATTGCTCTTCTGGAAAGAGGTCTGCTTTTAGAAAGGAATAATACTTTCATTTTTCCACCTTATGGTTCTAATACATTATTATACACTGTACAATTGTCATAATATCAACTGCAGTCTGAATTAGGAGCTGTTGCATACGAAACAGAAAACATCCTAGCCATGAGTTGAAGGGGTAAAATGATGTAATCCTCCAAAGCATTTGCAGGAATCAGATTTCTACAAAATAAATCAATACAGCTGCAGCAATGATGAATCCATGGCACAACTAATAATATTAATGTCTCTGAATGGTGGAAGTAACACAGGATGAATGTAGTAGTACTTTAGGAGAGATAATGTCTTTTGTTAGGCCAGCTTGTGCAAAAAACACAGCCTGATCTGACTACACCACACAATTCAGAACACACCAAGCTGTTCTAATAGAAGATATTTCTGTGTCTTGCTTATATCCTTCAAATGTTACTGCTACAGTCAGGTTATTCCTACTACAACATGGTAGTAAATCTGCCAGTGGGCACAAAGCCAGCTCTCTCCTCTGTGGCACCTGAGAGACAGGGAGGCTAAACCCTGCTGCAGAGAGGAGACCAAATCCAGGAGGCAGAGACTCCCGGGTGGCTCTTAATGTTGCCTTTTCCTCTGGTACGCAGCAGAGCTCAATCCCACCAAGGTCAGCAGGAAGAAGGGGTCTAGAGCTGATGGCTCCAGCCTAGCCTAGCAGAAACCATTGCTGCCAGTGGCCTTGTGGTCCTGCCAGGTTTCCAAGCTCCCCAGGCACTGACTCCTGCAAGTGTTTTGTTTGCACAATAACCATGTGCAACCCTGGGTGCAAGAAAAGAGGAAATACCTGGGATTTAAGATGGGCTGGGGTGTAGGAGGACAAAGAGGGGACCTGGACTCTGTTTTGTAGCAGAACAAAGTACTGACAGGTTTAATTGATGGCAAAATGATGTAGGCATTTGAACTGAAGCACTAGCATTCCCCATATGGGTTTTCCTGACCATTTGCTGAAGCAGTGATTCTGGTAGGAATGTTGTAGTGTGTGTCAAGCAGCTGGATGCCACCACTGCTGCAGTGGTGCCTCAGCAGCATCTCTGTAGGCAGAGACAGAGAGAGAGTGAGACAGAGATAAGAAAGCCCTTTGTCATTCCCATTAGTAATGGAAGTGTTTGTGCAGAAAGGGAGGAGGCACAGAAGAATACATGAAAGGAGAGAGAAGGCTGTTTAGATCTCTCCAGTTACCACAACTGACTAGTGAAAGAACACCTTAAATTATCTATATGCCATGTCTTGACACAGACAACATTTCAGTTTTTAATCCTTAGACAAAAGGATGTTCAGTGAAATCACCGAACTTACCTTCAACCCTTCCTGGTTTCAACAGGCCCCACCCTCACGCTTACAGTACCACACCATTGCAGTTTTGCTGTTATAGGTGCATGGCTAAGAACAAAAATTTATCACTGTGAGCAAATGCTCATGATGGTGTCTTCCTTAGGCTGAAAGAAGGAAAGGTAAACCAGTGTATTTCCTGGGATGATCAAGAACTTCATGTTGCTGGGTTTCACTCAGGTCTGGTTGCCTCTCTCTGATTTCTTTTTATAGTACCTAATTTGCCTTTAAAATAGGGAGGTTTAGATTCAGAATTAACAACAAGAACATGAGCTCATGCAGGCTTTCTAATCTGAGCTGTTTCAAGGAAATAGCGATAAATTATGTAAACATGGGGACTACATGGAAGTTCATGGAGGATAATGTAGAACTTATACTACATTCGGAGGAATCTCCTCCTTTTCCATCTGTTTCCTTCAAAATATCCTCTCAGGTGGCTTTACCATGTGGCAGTCTGGATTAAGTTAGAAATGTATACTTTCTTCATTGGTGGGGGCTGTCAGAGGTTACAGTCAAGAACAGCCGGTTGATGTTGAGCCTGCCTTGGTAAAAGTGGCAAAAACTCTTGCTCAGGCTTGGTCCCTGAGTGGTCTCCTGTGCTTTGAATTTTATGTGTATTCTTAAAGATTTCTGTGAGTGTTGGTTTACATCACTCCTGTTCTTGCTGCTAGCAAATATGTCTCTTGGGTTTGTGTCACTTTTAAAAGTACAGAAGCAGTAGGACCAGATAAAATTCTCTTTTTGCAAATAACAGCTCTGTTCCTATCACCATTTCCCAGATTTTAAGCATTGTGCAGGGCTCTGCCATGCTCTAAATCTCTTTGTGGATGTCAGCTGTGCAGTTGAGGGCCATAATGATGTTTATGTAAACTTCTGCAATATCTTTAAACTTTGACAGAGCTCTGATGATTTACCAGCACACAGACAGTAAATAGCAGCACTAAAACCCACTGAAAATCTACACACCCATATTATTAATACAAGCCTTTGAATACAGTGGTCTATTCACATCTTTGTGATGATCACTGGTGCATACTCCCACACTTCCTTGGGGAAATGAAGAAAAGAGCCAACATAACTGCGTGACATTGGTAAGTTTAGCACTTTCATGTAAGATATTTGCCTAAACCTCAAAACAAGACTCTTTGAAATCTGCTCTGTCTGTAAAGAATGTACAGCTGGAGCTTACAGTCATGACGTAATATTTTTACTGAGGTGTGCAAATACATAGTCCAAACAGAAATTTCTTCATTTGTTCATTTTTAAGCAATATGTAGCAGCTGTTGACTCAGCCATATGGGGGAGTTACACTCTTAAGTAATATGAAGGAAATAGATGTTTTTAGGAAAACACAATGAAAGCTATCAAAATTTTCTGGAAACAGGACATATTTTATTTTTATCATTTTCACAGAAGACATATAATGAACATAGAGCAGCCCTTTGAAAATCTTATTATCTCTCTTAAAATCTCAAATCCTTGAAAACTTTTTGTATCTGAGTCTGAAGGGCAGCATACCAGTCAGAAAGATGGTATGTAGATCAGAATAAAAGTGTATCAGTCAGAAGAGTGCACATAAAGTATACATAGAACAGTGTACAGAAGAAAGTGTACAGAAAACATGCACTGAAGGAACAAATGAAGCATACTTCTCTACCTAATTCTAAATGTAGTAGATGTTTTTAACACAATGTCCAAAGAAATCAAATCCAACAAGAATAAACACTAAAAAGTGTTACATTGTATAGGAAAGAAGATCTGGATTTCCTATATTTTTTCCTGCTACTCATTTCTCAATGATGGTATCTTATCAAAGTGCACACACTTATAATCTGATGTGACAGAAAGGAATCAGATTTAGCAAGACTTTTTTATTTCTTCATGGCTTGTGAAGCACTGTCTAGGGGATTCAGTCTTGCCTACTGCAGTGTGCCCCACTGGAAGATGTCAGGTCCCTGTCAGCCAGTTTATGAGTCAATCAAAGAGCAGGAGTGCTGTGACTTAGTTCAACGTAGAAGGAGCCTTCATTTCTGAACAAGAACAGCAGTGGACTCTTGACAGCTCAAACACACAACATTTATTTCCCTGAGGGAAACTCTAGGACAGGTGATAGCTTTCTGAATGCAGCACTGGTCACACATTTTCCCGTTTAACACAGACATGCTTTCAGGTCCCTCCTCTTTTCCAGTGTGTTGGGCAAGAGCTGACCCTAAAAGCAGGGATGTAAAACTTCAGGGACTACAGCTGTTTAGCCACTCGTTGTGTAGCACAGGGAGTAGGTGTTGCAGATGGTGGTAGAAGGCTAGAGGATGAAGGGGTGAGCTAAAAGATTTCCCTATGCCAGCAATGCTCCTCTTCAGCCTCTCCCTACCTCTTCCCTCCCCATTCCTTGATTGTGGAAGAAGCCCGAGGTGGGCAGGCAACACCTGTGGGCAGGGTGGCTTTGTGTTTGACCCCATGGCTGTGACCACAAAAGGTGTTTAGGGAGGTACTCCTTCCAGTTCAGAGCTGGGTTCTGATTTGACACGAACTGAAGTCTCACTAATAATAGCCAGAAGAGAAGGGGTTGTGGTGTGTACTTGGGAAACACCATTGAGGAACGTGGCTGGGCAGTGTTTAAAAAAGTGCCAGTCAAGAGTAAATTAAACAGTGCTTCATTTGCATACACATGCTACATATTTTGGCTGAGATTTTCAAGAGTAGCAAGAGTCAGTGCTGCTAATACTTGGGCGTCTTCCTTCATACAAGACATGCAAGACATACAAGATTCTCAGCAGCACATGACTACTCCCTGAAAATAAGGATTATTTTAAGATATTTCCTGAGTGACACTCAGAAAGCTGAAACTACCAGCATGATCACTCGGTGGACTTACAGTAATAGAAATAATCAAAATGCTAATTAGCAAAGATGAGGTGCAGAAGGCTGGCAGAGGAGGAAAGTGCTCTTTCGTGAGAGTTTAGTTCTTAGCTTTTTATAAAGGGCTCTGCATTTTCAAGGGTCAGCATTGTTGTTGCTCTTCCACATCCAGCTGAAGCCACAGAAAGATGCCCTATTCCCTGACTTAAATATTATTAACAGATACTCCAGATCTGTATCCTTGCTCATTTGTTGCCCTGAAAAGCATGGGAAACAAACCTATGTAATGATTCATAGAAATTGCTCTATCTTTGCTGCTCCAATTTAGGACCATATAAATTCTGTTTATTTTATTTATATTTTATATATTTATTTTATTTTATATAAAATATAAATTATTTTAAAGATTAAGTATGCTGTGATGGATAAGGTAAGCACAAATGAAATCAAAGTTCAGGTCAATGAAAATACAGTTTTTGTCTGTTAAATAATTTGCTCAGATAGATAGTTACAGTCTTCACATACCAGCACTAATAAGGAACTAACCAGGAAAAAGAGCAGTATACTCAGCCCTTATTAACATATTTAAGCATGTTACGGAAGGAAGCAATAAGAAGACAATATGTAATTTTTTGGGGGGGTTTCCCTGACATCTGGGAAATTTTATAAGGTCTACTTTTCATCCAAAATAACAGTCTTAGAATAGAAGAATAAAGAGAATTTTTCAGCTACTCTGACTGTACTCTGTGAGCCACTTTTGGTACTTTGCAAATTTAGTTCCTTGATATCAGGGCTGCCATGCTACCCCAGGGTGACATCTGGCCTCCCTGGGCAGCCCCTCAGCTTGTGACACCTGTGCTAAACATTAAGGCTAGGATGGACAGGCTGAGCCTATGAGCTTGCCTCCTCCCTTGTGGCTCAGAGAAGATAACCGAGGTGATAGTTTCATAATCAGTGTGAAACAATTGTGATAGACACTTTAAAACCATTTTTCCTGGTGGAGTTTCTATTCTATATCACTTCCATTGATGCTCTCAATGTACTGTTCCTTAGTGCTGAGATGGAGTGAAACAGCCCAGAAAACAAACACAGTCCGTGACAGGCAGGATGCAGTCTGGGGGCCCGTTCAGAGCTCATGGTCATTGATTGCTCATTGGATATTGCAGGCATGGAACTGCTGTGATAGTGGACAATAAGTAGTATAGGAGCATCCCAACCTCATGGTAGACTGTGCAGTGAGAATTACGGTCCTAGGCTCTTCAAGTTGAGGGCTACAGAAGTATGTAGGTGGTTTTCAGGTATCAACAGTTTACCAAACAGTGCATGAAGGATCTAAATTTTTGCACAGCCTAGTGTTTGTAAGTATCTTAAGTTCATCCTTACAGGACCTAAATAAATCAATAAAGGTGCTTTTCTCACACTGAGGAAGGAAAAAGCCCTTTAAAACCACTGTCTGACTGTTGGGCATTGCAGCACTCACATTATCATGGCAAGCTGTCTAATGGATCCCTTTTCATTGGGATCCCAATGCAAGAAATATTACATTTTTTATTAAGTCTGCTCCAGCAGATGGTGAGCATCACTATGATGAAGTTCTGCTGCTGATCCCACTGTGAAGCATTTCTGGAAATTCCAGAATGTTTTCAGAAAACGTTGGGTGAAATCTCTCTTTAGAAATGACGAATGCTTATATTAGAGAGGGATATAATATTGTTAGTGTGGTTCCTGCTTTGCCTCTGCTCTGTCAATGTAGTTACATTATTCAGGGCCGATCTCTGATCTCAGGTTTGAAGAGTTGTTTGCCACACAACAACCATGGGAAAAGAGAATGAGAGAAATAAAAAAAATGAATCACCCACATTCTGCTTGAATTCAGATCTCAGATTTCCCACATCCTGGTATTTAATTTCTCACAGAGTTACCAATGGTTGATCTCACGGCAGGATTAGTGGGAAGAAAAATGAGAGCTCCATTGAAACCAGACTTGAGTCTGGAAGGAAGGAACATGTGAGCTCTAGGACCCCGGAGATATCAGATTCAGGGTAGTGAATAGCTTCCACCCCCTCCCCTTCCCTGATTCTCAGGCTTATTTTGAAGCAGATTCTGGAAACTGAAATCAAAACAGCAAAGACACAGTTACAGTAAGTTAGGGGGCTCACACATCGCTTCAATAGACTCCTGAGAGCTGTGTTTATAGTGAAGCATATAACTGTAATTTATATTAGTATTTTTTTATGTTTAGAAAGAGGAGAATAGATTAACATTGAGGTATAAATTGCAGTAAATCTGTCTCAGTTGTAAAATAAACATGTTTTGAACACACATTTCCACCAGGATACCTTCTCTGATTTGATTATAGAATGTATATGTGTACAATTTGAAAAGAAATTTTCAATGTGTTCAATTGGAAAAGAAATTCCCATAAGATATTCTATAATCAAAAGGAAATAACCATTATCTATTAAAATGGAGACCCTCACTCACTTTCAATCAGGTTATCTTCCTCTGAGAAATAAAGAGCTTTGTCCTGTGGATCACCGCATAGATGGATCTAGAAAAGCTGGGCTGTTGCTTTGCACTAAGGAGGATCAAACTTTCTCACACTTTCCATCAGATCGTGTGAGATATTCTAGAAGCTGAAAAAACCTTTAAATGAATCACTCTAAATCCTTTAGGAGTTGAACATACTAAGATGACAAGAAGAGTATGTCATTAAACCATAACTACCCTTTTTGGATTACCTGGTATTTGTAAATTTTTTGGCAAGGTGGCTTAAATTAGGGATATATTTTTAGCCTGCAGCATTACATAATAAAATGGCAGCTGAATTCTTGCAGTAAAAAAGGGATAGGATGGGGGGAGTTTATTAAAACCAACAAGAACCTCTCTGATTTTGTTTTTTCGTCTGCACGAAGAGGTGCTCCATGGTTACACAATCAGTAAAGTTTGTGAGAGAAGCATTTCCATTGCCCCATTGTGCTCAGGAGCTGTCGCCTGCCTTTCACTGCAGACCTGCTGTTTAGTCTGAAACTGAAAATTAAACCCAGAACTTCAGCTCTCAAAGTTAAAAACTCTGCATTGCTGAAGCACACAGCCTTGCCAGTGTCTGTGTGGCAAAATCCATGATCAAAATTGTCAGACATTTTTAAAAGCATTTTACAAGTCTGTTAAGCTTTATTGTTTTTGTTTTGATTTGGTTGGGGGGCATTTTTTGTTAAAAATAATTTTCTGAATTATACTACAACGTCTCATGTGAACTGTGCTGAACCAGTTCGGGGAGCCTGGCTTGCTATCTTTAAGAAATATGTTTCTCATTTTGTAGGGCTTTTCTGAGAATGGCCAGGGCAAGGTAGAGCCCTGTCTGTTAAACTCACTCCTTCAGAAACAAAAAAAACAAGGGATGAGGAAAACCAGGGGAGCCCACGGAGAAGGATGGTGGCGGCCGAGCCCACGCGCCCTGGCCTGCTGAAGCTGCCCCGGCGGCAAAGCAAGGGCCGCTCAGCCTCGGGGCTGGCGCTCGTAAAAATGTCACCAGTGCACTTCCACTGTGAAAGACGCTTTTATCTCCCCTTCCCACAGCCCCTTTCCAGCGGGGACGTGGGGCTGGGCCCGGCTGCTGCTGCTTGGCCTCCCCGCATGGCTGGACCCTAATGAGGTGTGTGCGGCTCTTGGCTGCAAGTTTTCAATCTCTTTCTTATTACTTCAAAGCTGCTGCTCCAAGGTTCAGACAAGTTTGATCACTTGGCAAAATCTCTCAGCTGGGATTCAAAAGGGAAGATGCTTTATTTTATTATTTATTGTTGTAGATAGATAGCTCTTCCCAAACTACTCTTGCCAGTGGCTTTGTGGTCAGAACCACAATGCTTTTTTAAGTGATAAAGGATTGAAGGTGAACAACTTTTGGCAGTTGCTTCCTGTCTGTAACAAGTGGTTGTTTTAAGGGGGAGAAAAAAAGGAGAATAGAAATATAACAGGCCTTACTTTATTTTCCTTTTCATGTTTTCAATTTGGGGGGGGGGCGGGCAGGGAAGGAGCAAAAGGTAAATGATGTGCATTTGACCTCCGTTTCAAAGCTCTAGCATTTCTCTACCCCATTCTGGGAGATCATTGCTGTAGTCCATCCTCTGCCACTCAAAATGTGCAGAGAAACTGGTGCTGTTTCAAGTACCTCAAGGGCTCAAGGGGAAGGTAGATACACTCAGTTTTACCTGTGAGGGCTCCAGTATCCTTTTGGGCTTTTCCTTCTCCAGTGCCACAAGAAAGCAGAGCTAACAGTCACCCACAGCATTTCAGTGACCTAGGCAAGTCTAAGGATTTTTAAGGTTGGCATCCACCTTCTTTTGCTCTTTCATCTGATTATGGACACAAATATTAGTGATTGGAGACTATTATTAGAGCCTCTGCTTGCCTTATGCTCCAGTCTGGGTTTTGGCTGTGAATGCAGGGCAGTTTACCACTCCTCCAGTTTACAGCATCCACAAGAGGTTTGTAAGAGCAGCTTCTCAAAGCTGGGGTCAGTCCAGCTCAGTTGTATATGTTTCTAACAGCACCACTGCCTTCTTTTTCTTAATATTTTATTTCCTTCCCACCAGAAATGTTTACATATCATAGGGTTGAAGCTCTCCAAGACAAAATACATCTCTGTCAGTGTTGCATAGCACCCGCAATTGCTTCAAGCAACATTTTCACTTTAGGTCTGTGCTTTGCAGACTTTAAATGGTGTTTCCTGCAAAATTCTTCTGACCAGTACTGAGATTTTGCTGAAGATTTTCAGTCTCCTTTTAATCACATGGGGAACAGTTTTTTCCAAAGTGTTTTGACCTGCTTAGGTCAAAAAGGCACTTGCCGTACTCAGATGCCAAAACGCGTTTAAGAAATCTGGCCTGACATAAGTTAGACAACTGAGTCTCAATTTCAAAAAGCTTCAGCCACACAGGCTTTGGCACTGAGTGACTTTCTGCCTTGCAGGAACCTCATTGCTGAGTTAATTTCAGGGCTGCTTTAAAATCCATGGCAAACTTGGGCACCTAAAGCTGAGGTTCATGCAAGATCATCTGTAAGAGAAACTGAGAGGCAGAACCTAAGTCAGGTACATTTAGGTTAACTAAATGTCAGTCAGCCTAATTCCTGTTTCTGGAAGTTCTCAGTGTAAACCCTCCTGGATTTAAAACTCCTGTGTCAGATAAGCCCTTTTTCTCAAAGTAACCAAAGAGACTCATTATCACTCCATTATATCAAACAGTTCTCCTAGTGGGAGATAAGCTAGGAGATAGAGAAATGTTTTTGATTCCCCCTTAATCTAACAGGAAGAACAGACTTGAATCTATATTTTACGTAAACTGTTCTAACTTAAAGAGGAACATCCTGTCCTGTCCTGTCCTGTCCTGTTCTGTCCTGTCCTGTCCTGTCCTGTCCTGTGGGAATCCTCCTAGGCAATGTCTTGGTCCCCTCCAGTTGTCTGAACCTGTTGCTTATGGACCAACACTTGGCCAAGCCTGGCAAGACACTTCCTCCAGCAGAGGAAAGGGATCTGTAGAAGTGGTTTCTGTGTGTAAGGATGGTTAACTCTCTCTGACCTCTACCAGCTGAGTCACAGCACAGCCCCAGCAACTTCACTCTGGCTGCCTTAGCTAGTTCACTTCCTCCAACAGCTGGGGATGTGTATTATCCAGTAATCCCCATGAGCAGCCTTTTTGCTAGTCAAGCAGTGCTTTTCCAGCAGTAAGACGAGAGGACACACTTAATTTGCTTACTAACTATGCAGCTAAAAAACCATAGGCTGCAAACCATAGGTGACCTGCAGGAGAGCATCAGTTTTTAGCTTTAGTTTCTCTACTCCCTTTCTGTCTTTCACAGAATAACTGATCATTTATATAAAAGTGGAGTGACTGTAACAGAAGCAAGATGCATCTTCCATACACAAAAGTTTAGGGGGGAGTCTTCTTCTTAGAAGGTAGAAAACCAGTCTTGACATACCTGCTTCAAATCAGAGAGCATGGGGATTTCAAAACAAGCTTATGTGTGAATTTCCAACCCAGTGCTATGGCGTACATGTACGCAATTTTATTAAAATTAAAAAGTCTTATTTTTGATGCCTGTTATACATTGCTTTTTCAAGTGTAAAAACTTTGAGGACATCACTAAGTCAAATTGATCTTTAGGATACTTTATAGCCCTTAGACTGCTCCCAAGAGCATTAGGCAGCTTTGCACATGCCCATCAGCAAGCACTTGGGCCTTGGGGAAGTAAAGCAACAAAGTGGGCTATTAGAGGCTAGGTCAACAGGAACTTACACATTTAAAACAAGAATCTTGGCTTCCAGTCCCTACATCTCAACCCCAAGCTGCCCTATCAGCTGCATCTTTCTATTTGTCTCTTTGTTTATATTTAATGTCATTTAAGTACTGAAAGTTTTACTTCTTTGGGGGGGACCTGCATGCTCACTGCTCCCAGGGCTGTCCCATGACTTAGTCTATGATTGCAGAAACAGTGGTAGGAGAAAGCAGAGGGTCTCAGAACTGCTTTGTAGCCAGTTTTTAACTGTCCTGTTAAGCACCACGCTGAAGGATTTGTAGCATGCTAGCAGTTGCAGTGCACAGCAATTGCTTGCTTGTGGTCTGATTGAGTTATATTTGTTTAGATACAGAGTTTCTGCACTGAAATAATTCCCTAAAATAATTTTTTAATCCAGCAGTAAGAAGGGTTGTATGGCCTTTTCTGTATATGGTCGTGGTGATCTCTTCTGCCCTAATAAATCCTTTCATTGTGATGTGTGAAGTATACCTTCAACAATTTGCCTTCTGAATCCAGCTTCTGGAGTTAAACTTTGCCTTACTGCTGAGTGACCCCTGCCTCTGAGCTCACCACTGTGCTTTGCAGAGAGTGCAGAGCTCGAAGCAGCAGATCCCACCCTAAGCTTCATGCAGAGCAAACCTACTCTGAGTGTCTGTTAGTGCTGTAAGAATTTCTAAAGCCGTTTGGTGCTTTGACTGTGGAGCAGTCAGGATGGCGCTGTCTCAGCTGGGCAGAGTCCAGGCCCTGGCATCTGCTCTAGAAGCCACCTATTCCTATCCCTATATTTCAGGGACTCCTGAAATTATCAGCTTGCATGCCAGGAGATTTCAGATGTGTTAACAGCAGACAATGGTCCACAGTTTGCAAGTTGCTCTTGTCAGCAGTTCTTTTTGACATATCTATTCAAGCATACCCTCTCGGGCTTAGAAAGCAACCAGCAAAATCTGTGCCAATAGCTAATACTTTGTTATAAAATAAAAGCTCTAGCAAATTCAGAAGCTCCATATGCAGCATTATTGTGATCCTGCAGCTCATTTCACAAAATGGGTTTTAGTTTTTTTAATCTGCAGGTCAGAAATTCATGAGCAGAAGGTAAAAAAACTGAATTGCCAGTGAGTTTTGCGGAGCCAAGACATTTGACCTTGGAGTTTTTCCCAGGGTATTAGAACAGAACAAGCATTTTTACAAAAATGCCACAGTTACCTTTCTGCAGGTGGGGGAATGCTCCTCTCAAACATTAACAATTGTTTCATCATCAGGTTTTGTTGTTATCAGTTTGTGTGGGTCCACCAAAAAAAGAATGCAGAAAACATACAAAGACCAAACTAAGTATGTCTGTTCTTCAGATCACTAGGATTCTACTGGCTGCTTGTAATTCCAGGAAAAATAGCCTGTACCATCCAACTGTGGATCACCAAATGGAGGTCTTGGGTAGCAGGTAGAGTTACATTTCACCTGCACAGGAAAAGGGAAAAGTCATGGGAAAGAAGTCTCTTGGGATCACAGGGTGACTTTGATCTGAAAGGACACTGACATTTTAATACAATCGTTTGTGGTACAGCTCCATTCTGGATGGTACCACCTCTGAGGTTTAGCAATGAATCACAGATTCATAGAATCATCTGTGTTGGAAGGGAGCTCTGGAGATCATCCAGTGCAACTCCTCTGCAAAGCAGGTGACGCAGGAACATGTCCAGGTGGGGTTCTAAAGTCTCCAGAGAGGGAGACTCCATGATCTCCCTGGGCAGCCTGTTCCAGTGCTCTGACACCCTCAGTGAAACAAAGTCCTTCCTCATGTTGAGGTGAAACTTATTGTGGTTTAGTTTGTGGCCATTCCTCTGAGTCCTGTCACTGGACACCACTGAAAAGAGTCTGGCACCAGTTTGTTTTTCCACAGCAGCAAGACTTCCAAAGCAGAGATTTAACTTCATAGTTCATGGGTCCACACATCTTGACATAGTTGTTCTGTGCCTATTGGGTGTCCCAGGGGATCACAGAAAGAGGGCATGGCACAGGAGACCAGCACCTCTCTGGCTTATCTTACCAGATGAGATATCCAGGGCATCTAAAACAGCCTCAGCTATCTTCAGACAACCAGATCCCACCAAGGCTGTCATATTTAAAAATTCCTTGTTGGCTAACCCAAATAAACACACTGGCTGCCAACAGCATTTCTAACTGAAACCTGCTGTCCTGCTTCCTGTTCCTTTTTTGTTACCTTCACCAGTGTTAAATCAGGGCTAACAACAGTGATCCTAATCCCCTGCAGAGTAGCCCTTTTGAGGGCAGACACCTGCTGTGAGTCATTGCAAAGTG